>NC_029776.3:60920145-60920875 GCF_000817695.3 Arachis duranensis | reverse complement strand
GCCATGCCTATTATTGCTTTTTGGACGGATATTCTGGGTATAATCAAATCATGGTGGACCCCAAGGACCAAGAGAAGACTGCCTTTACATGTCCATTTGGAGTCTTTGCATACCGGAGGATGCCCTTTGGGCTTTGCAACGCCCCTGCCACATTTCAAAGGTGTATGCTCTCCATTTTCTCTGATATGGTCGAAAAGTTTCTAGAGGTCTTCATGGATGACTTCTCTGTTTTTGGTGATAATTTTAATGCTTGCCTAAACCATTTAACCCTTGTCTTGAAACGGTGCCAAGAAACTAATTTGGTTTTGAACTGGGAGAAATGCCATTTCATGGTACCCGAAGGGATTGTTCTTGGCCATAAAGTTTCAAGAAAAGTGATAGAGGTTGACAAGGCAAAAGTGGAGATCATAGAGAAGCTCCCTCCACCAACTAATGTGAAATCTGTTAGAAGTTTTTTGGGGCATGCAGGATTTTACAGAAGGTTTATAAAGGATTTTTCGAAAATTGCAAAACCTCTGAGTAATCTGCTAGCTACTGATACACCATTTGTGTTTGACACACAGTGTCTGCAGGCATTTGAGACCCTGAAAGCTAAGCTAGTCACAGCACCAGTCATCTCTGCACCAGATTGGACATTGTCATTTGAACTAATGTGTGATGCCAGTGACCATGCCATTGGTGCAGTGTTGGGACAGAGGCATAACAAGCTTCTGCATGTCATTTACTATGC
>NC_029776.3:60918240-60919528 GCF_000817695.3 Arachis duranensis | reverse complement strand
GAGTTTGATATAGAAATAAGAGACAGAAAAGGGACGGAGAACCAAGTAGCTGATCATCTGTCCCGATTAGAACCAGTAGCTGGGGCGTCCCTCCTTTCTACTGAGATATCTGAGACTTTCCCAGATGAGCAACTCTTTGCCATTCAGGAAGCTCCATGGTTTGTAGATATTGCAAATTATAAAGCTGTGAGGTTCATACCCAAAGAGTACAGCAGCGTGCAAAGAAAGAAATTAATTTCAGATGCCAAGTACTACCTCTAGGATGAACCATATCTCTTTAAGAGATGTGCTGACGGAGTGATCCGCAGATGTGTACCCAGAGAAGAAGCACAAAGGATCCTATGGCATTGCCATAGATCACAGTATGGAGGACATTTTGGAAGTGAGCGAACAGCCACTAAAGTCCTCCAATGTGGCTTCTACTAGCCTACTCTCTATAAAGATTCCCGAGAGTTTGTGCGTAACTGTGACAGTTGCCAAAGATCTGGTAACTTGCCTCATGGATATGCCATGCCTCAACAAGGGATATTAGAGATAAAATTGTTTGATGTATGGGGAATTGATTCCTCCAGAAACACATCTTCAGCAGGTTTGGTGTTCCCAGAGTACTAATCAGTGACGGGGGCACTCATTTCTGCAATAGACAGCTATACTCTGCTATGGTTAGATATGGAATTAGCCACAAAGTGGCAACTCCGTATCATCCACAGACAAATAGGCAAGCTGAAGTCTCTAACAGAGAGCTAAAGAGAATCCTGGAACGGACTGTGATAGCCCGAAGAAGGGATTGGGCAAAGAGCTTGGATGATGCTCTGTGGGCATACAGAACAGCATTCAAGACTCCTATAGGAACCTCTCCATACCAACTGGTGTATGGGAAGGCCTATCATCTGCCCATGGAACTGGAACATAAAGCCTACTGGGCAACCAGATTCCTAAACATGGATGCACAGTTAGCTGGCGAAAAAAGATTGCTCCAGCTAAATGAGCTAGAGGAGTTCAGACTCAATGCCTTTGAAAATGCAAAAATTTATAAGGAAAAGGCAAACAAATGGCATGACAAGAAGTTGTCAACCAGAGTCTTTGAGCCAGGACAAAAAGTTCTGCTCTTCAACTCTAGGCTCAGACTGTTCCCAGGAAAACTCAAATCCCGGTGGAGGGGTCCGTAGGTGATTACAGGAGTGTCACCATATGGATATGTTGAGCTTCAGGATACTGATTCTGACAAAAAGTTCATTGTTAATGGACAGAGGATCAAGCATTATCTTGAAAGCAATTTTGAGCAAGA
>NC_029776.3:60916220-60917869 GCF_000817695.3 Arachis duranensis | reverse complement strand
CATTTTGGGCGTTAAACGCCAGAATGGGTATCATTCTGGGCGTTTAACGCCAGGAATGGTGCCATTTTGGGCGTTAAACACCAGAATGGGCACCATTCTGGGCGTTTAACACCAGGTGTGCAGCATCCTGGGCGTTCAGAAAAATGCCCAGTGATAAAGGATTTCTGGCATTTAACGCCAGCCAGGGCACCTGGCTGGGCATTAAACGCCCAAAAGGGGCATCCAATGGGCGTTAAACGCCAGAATGGGTGCCATTCTGGGCGTTTAACGCCAGAAAGGTGGGGGGACCACAATTTTGTTTTCAAATCAATTTTTTCAAACTTTCCTTTTCTTACCCATATTTTTCTACAAAAATACATTTCAATCTCTCATCATTCACTTTCAAATTTTCAAAAATCTAAAATCACTCTTCAAATCTCCTTTCAAATTTCTTTTTTTCGAAAACTCCCCTCCCCACCTTATAAATACACGTTTGGCTCCCTCTTTCCACCACACCATTCGAATTTCCTCTTTATCTCTCTCTCTTCTTTCCTTTCTTTTGCTTGAGGACAAGCAAACCTCTAAGTTTGGTGTGCTTTTCCGTGATCACTAAGCCAAGATTCATCAAGATCATGGCTCCTAAGGGAAAACAAACCAATTTAAGAGGAAAGAAAGAGAATAATAATGAGGATGGTGAGAGCAGATAAAGGGTTGGATCAAGTTCTAGAGGACATATGCCTCCCTGGAACTAAGTGGATAACCAATTCAAAGGGTGTCCCAAACCAACTCAAGAGGGGAGACCTCAAACCAATTGCAAGAGGTTGGCTAGACTTTATTGGGCGTTCCATATTGCCTACTAGCAACTGTTCTGAGGTCACCATCAAGAGAGTAGTGATGATTCATTGCATTATGCTTGGAAAAGAAGTGGAGGTTCATCATGTGATTGCTTGTGAGATCTACACGATTGCAAATAAGAATTCCACTGAAGCCAAATTGGCTTACCCAAGCTTGATCTCCTTGCTCTGTAAAGAGGCTGGGGTGAAGATGGGAGTAGATGAGTTCATACCCATTGAACACCCAATCACCAAGAAGTCAATGGAAAGACAAATGCAAGACAACTCTATCAAGAGGAAGGCGCAGGAATTCCTCCCTGAATTCCCAAGAATTGACTACTGGACCAGCCTAGAAGCATCTATCACCAAGTTGCAAGAGACTATGGAGCAACTGAAGGAAGAACAGCAAAATCAGAACTGCATGCTCTGCAAATTGCTGAAGGAACAAAAAAAGCAGGGGCGTGAACTCCAAGAGTTGAAACGCCAAAAGCTCTCCTCTCAAGTTGAGGGAGCATCCACTTCTCAAAATCAAGGTTGTTGAGTCCTAACTCTGTGAAAACCTCTATCATTAGGAGCCTATGTTTTTGCATTTTCTTTTGTTTTCTATTTTTATTTTTTATTTTTTTGTCTCATCTTATATTTATGCATTAGGAGTCTTGTTCTTAATTCATAATTAATAAAATTGAAATTTTATGCCTTAAAGATATGAATGTCCTATGAATCCATCACCTCTTTAAATGAAAAATGCTTTAATCACAAAAGAACAAGAAGTACAGGATTTCAAAATTTATCATTGAAACTAGTTGAATTAGTTTGATGTGGTGACAATACTTTTTG
>NC_029776.3:60915770-60916107 GCF_000817695.3 Arachis duranensis | reverse complement strand
TCTTGAAAGAATGAGGAAAAAGAGAACTGTTATTGAGGATCTAAAAAAATCATTAGATTGATTCTTGAAGCAAGAAAAAGCAGTGGATACAAAAATAAATAAATAAATAAATAAAATTTTCGAAAAAAAAGAGAAAAGAAGCAGAAAAAGAAAGAAATAAAGTTGTGATCCAAGGCAACAAGAGTGTGCTTAAGAACCTTGGACACCTCTAATTGGGGACTCTAGCAAAGCTGAGTTACAATCTGAAAGGGTTCACCCAATTATGTGTCTGTGGCATATATGTATCCGGTGGTAATACTGGAAGACAGAGTGCTTTGGGCCACAGCCAAGACTCATA
>NC_029776.3:60911593-60914637 GCF_000817695.3 Arachis duranensis | reverse complement strand
GTAGGATTCAATGATTGAATGACTGTGACGTGCTTCAAACTCCTGAGAGGCGGGGCGTTAGTGACAGGCGCAAAAGAATCACTGGATTCTATTTCGGCCTGATTGAGAACCGACAGATGAATTCCGCGTGCTGTGAGCATATGCAATCGTTTTCACTGAGAGGATGGGAGGTAGCCATTGACAACGGTGAAACCCTACATACAGCTTGCCATGGAAGGAGCCTTGCGTGTTTGATGAAGAAGACAGTAGGAAAGCAGAGATTCAGAAGATGGAGCATCTCCAAAACCTCAACCTATTCTCCATTACTGCAAAACAAGTAATCATTTCATGTTCTTTTGTCTTTCACAATCAATCCTGATAATTTCTGATATCCTGACTAAGATTTACAAGATAACCATAGCTTGCTTCAAGCCGACAATCTCCGTGGGATCGACCCTTGCTCACGCAAGGTATTACTTGGACGACCCAGTGCACTTGCTGGTTAGTTGTGCGGAGTTGCAAAAGTGTGATTGCAATTTCGTGCACCAATACCTCTGTAATGGCTCTTGACCGACTTTGTTTCTGCCTGTGATTCCTAGTAGATTCAGCTAAGTCACTGATCAATTTCCATGCTTCTTCCGTAGTCTTGTACTTTTTCATAGACCCATTGCTAGCACCTTCCAATGTGGTCCTATCTTGAGATTTCATGCCCTGTGTAAAGTAGCTGAGCAACATTATCTTGTTAATCATATGGTGGGGACATACTTCTAGAAGATTATTGAAGCATTCCAAGTATTCATAGAGAGTCTCAGATTCATCCTGAACGATCATGGACATGTCTTTCCTCAGTTTATCGGCAACCTCAGCTAGAAAGAATTTCTCCAAAAATTCTATTCTAAGCGTATCCCAGTTGGAAACAGTTGTTTCGGGTCGAGTGTAGTACCATTCGCTTGCCTTCCCCTCAAGAGAGAATGGGAAAGCTTTTAGCAGAATAGAAGTTTCGTCAGTACCATCACGCTTAACAGTAGAGCAAGCTGTCTGAAAATCCCTAAGGTGCTTGATAGGCTCTTGAGCAGGTAAGCCATGAAACTTGGGCATCAAATTGAGTAGTGAAGACTTTATTTCAAAATCCATAGCCACTGCTGGGTGGTGTGCCAGGAATGGTTATAGTGTAAAATTAGGGGCTCCTTCCTCCTGGATAGTGACTCTCCTAGGTGCTGCCATGTCACCTGCACGTAAATCAACTGGATCAGTAAAGGGGGAGCTTGTTTCTTTCTTAGATGACGTTTTAGGTTTGTCCTCAGAGAGGACTTTCCGACGCCGAGCTTGCCTTATACGTGAAATAGTTCTTTCAATCTCAGGGTCAAATACTGGCAAGCTTGGATCAGGAAGTGAACGCGTCATTTAACGAAAGAAACGTGCAGCTCATGGTAACAAAATAAAAAGAAAAAATTACAATTAAATAAATTCCAATCAATAAATTAGCATACTATTGCAACTCCTCGGCAACGGTGCCAAAAATTGACGTGGCAGAAATTGGCGAGTTATGAAATTATTATAAGAGATACGTTGCAAGTACAGTCCTTAACCAGCCAAAAATCCACTTATCAATTTAGAAGGGTTGTCACAATATTGAAATCAAAATACTGGGAGTATGAATCCTAGGTCGTCTCCCAACGAGTTGCAGAAAGATGTGCTATTTTATTAATCAGGTGTTTTCAAAAATGATTGAGTTGATAAACAGGAAATTAAATCAGAGAAGTTAGATAATTTAAATAAAAGCCTTGACTGTGAGTAGATTAGTTGGAAGCCCTATTCTTGTTGAAATACTCTTAAGATTAATTGATAATTGAAGGTTGCTCTGCTTAGTTATCCCTTACTAGGTAAAGGAAAGTCAAGCAAGTTGGAAAGCTATTTCTAGTCACAAGTCCTGATCCTCTCCTTGAGAAGGACTAGTGTCAATGACAGAAAGGTGATCCAACAATAAACCCAATTACAATTTTTCTCTTGAGTAATCCAACTCAAGGTTTCCTTTCAATCATCTCCCAATCAAGTTATGGAGCTACTCACTCATCATGTTTGTAAAATCCATGAAATAAGAAAAAGAAATATAGGAGAACATGATAAATAATAATCAAAGGAATCAATTAAAAATAAAAATATTGTTGTTGTTGTCTCTGCATGTTCCCTGGTTCTAATATGTGTTTCTGGGCCAAAAACTGGGTTGAAATCCGGCCCAGAAACTCTGCCAGCGACTTTCGTAATTCTGTAGATCGCGCTCGTCACGCGGTCGTATCATCCATGCGATCGCGTCACTCAGCGTTTCTCGTACCATGCGTGCACGTCGTCCACGCATTCGCGTCATCGTGCAGCTTCAAATCCGTGCGGCCGCGTCAGGCACTGGTGCACGAAATTGTGATCATCAATGGCGCCATCAACATGGTACGCTCAATTGCAATCTCAACTCTTTATCACAACTTCGCACAACTAACCAGCAAGTGCACTAGGTCGTCCAAGTAATAAACCTTACGCGAGTAAGGGTCGATCCCACGGAGATTGTTGGTATGAAGCAAACTATGGTCATCTTGTAAATCTCAGTCAGGCGGATTCAAATGGTTATGGAGGATTGATAATTGAAACATAAAATAAAGATAGAGATACTTATGTAATTCATTGGTGAGAATTTCAGATAAAAGTATGGAGATGCTTTGTCCATTCCGTCTCTCTGCTTTCCTACTGTCTTCATCCAATCCTTCTTACTCCTTTCCATGGCAAGCTGTATGTTGGGCATCACCGTTGTCAATGGCTGCAGTCCCGTCCTCTCAGTGAAATTGTTCAACGTGCTCTGTCACAGCATGGCTATTCAGCTGTCGATTCTCGATCATGTCATAATAGAATCCAGTGATTCTTTTGCGTCTGTCACTAACGCCCCACAATCGCGAGTTTGAAGCTCGTCACAATCATTCAATCCTTGAATCCTACTCAGAATACCACAGACAAGGTTTAGACCTTCCGGATTCTCTTGAATGCCACCATCAATTCTAGCTTATACCACGAAGATTCCG
>NC_029776.3:60905085-60911528 GCF_000817695.3 Arachis duranensis | reverse complement strand
ATCACATAATCATCACATTCATCATGTTCTTGGGTGCGAATGAATATCTTAGAACAAGAATAATCTGAATTGAATAGAAGAACAATAGTAATTACATTAATACTCGAGGTACAGCAGAGCTCCACACCTTAATCTATGGTGTGTAGAAACTCCACCGTTGAAAATACATAAAAACAAGGTCTAGGCATGGCCGAATGGCCAGCCTCCCAAAGAGGGTTCAATCATAAAAACATGATCAAAAGATCCTACCATACAATAGCAAAAAGGTCCTATTTGTAGAGAACTAGTAGCTTAGGGTTTACAAAGATGAGTAAATGCCATAAAAATCCACTTCCGGGCCCACATGGTGTGTGCTTGGGCTGAGCATTGAAGCTTTCATGTGTAGAGACTTTTCGTGGAGTTAAATGCCAGCTTTTGTGCCAGTTTAGGCGTTTAACTCCCATTCTTGTGCCAGTTCCAGCGTTTAACGCCAGAATTCTTGAGCTGACTTGGAACGCCTGTTTAGGCCATCAAATCTCAGGCAAAGTATGGACTATTATACATTTCTGGAAAGCCTAGGATGTCTAATTTTCAACGCAATGGAGAGCGCACCAATTGGGCTTCTGTAGCTCCAGAAAATCCACTTTGAGTGCAGGGAGGTCAGAATCCAACAGCATCTGCAGTCCTTTTCAGCCTCTGAATTAGATTTTTGCTCAGATCCCTCAATTTCAGCCAGAAAATACCTGAAATCACAGAAAAACACACAAACTCATAGTAAAGTCCAGAAAAGTGAATTTTAACTAAAAACTAATAAAAATATAATAAAAACTAACTAAAACATACTAAAAACATACTAAAAATAATGCCAAAAAGCGTATAAATTATCCGCTCATCACAACACCAAACTTAAATTGTTGCTTGTCCCCAAGCAACTGAAAATCAAATAGGATAAAAAGAAGAGAATATACTATAAACTCCAAAAACATCTATGAAGATCAGTATTAATTAGATGAGCGGGGCTTTTAGCTTTTTGCTCTGAACAGTTTTGGCATCTCACTCTATCCTTTGAAATTCAGAATGATTGGCTTCTATAGGAACTCATAATCCAGATAGTGTTATTGATTCTCCTAGTTAAGTATGATGATTCTTGAACACATCTACTTTATGAGTCTTGGCTGTGGCCCAAAGCACTCTGTCTTCCAGTATTACCCCCGGATATATACATGCCACAGACACATAATTGGGTGAACCTTTTCAGATTGTGACTCAGCTTTGCTAGAGTCCCCAATTAGAGGTGTCCAGGGTTCTTAAGCACACTCTCTTTTTTTTGTATTCATTGCTTTTTCTTGCTTCAAGAATCATTTCTATGATTTTTCAGATCCTCAGTAACATGTCTCCTTTTTTCATCATTCTTTCAAGAGCCAACATTCATGAACAACAAATTCAAAAGACATATGCACTATTCAAGCATACATTTAGAAGTCAAAGTATTGCCACCACATCAAAATAATCAAACTGTTATAAAATTCAAAATTCATGCAATTCTTTTCTTTTTCAATTAAGAACATTTTTCATTTAAGAAAGGTGATGGATTCATAGGACATTCATAACTTTAAGGCATAGACACTAAGACACTAATGATCATAAGACACAAACATAAATAAAACATAAAGCATAATTTTCAAAAAACAGAAAAATAAAGAACAAGGAGATTCAAGAACGGGTCCACCTTAGTGATGACGGCTTGTTCTTCCTCTTGAAGATCTTATGGAGTGCTTGAGCTCCTTAATGTCTCTTCCTTGCCTTTGTTGCTCCTCTCTCATGATTCTTTGATCTTCTCTAATCTCATGGAGGAGTATGGAATGTTCTTGGTGCTCCACCCTTAATTGTCCCATGTTGGAACTCAATTCTCCTAGGGAGGTGTTGATTTGCTCCCAATAGTTTTGTGGAGGAAAGTGCATCCCTTGAGACATCTCAGGGATTTCATGATGAGGAATTTCCTCATGTCCATGAGTGGGATCTCTTGTTTGCTCCATCCTCTTCTTAGTGATGGGCTTGTCCTCATCAATGAGGATGTCTCCCTCTACGTTAATTTCAACTGAATTACAGAGGTGACAAATGAGATGAGGGAAGGCTAACCTTACTAAGGTAGAGGACTTGTCCGCCACCTTATAAAGTTCTTGGGATATAACCTCATGAACTTCTACTTCCTCTCCAATCATGATGCTATGAATCATGATAGCCCGGTCTATAGTAACTTCGGACCAGTTGCTAGTGGGAATGATTGAGCGTTGGATAAACTCCAACCATCACCTAGCCACGGGCTTGAGGTCATGCCTTCTCAGTTGAACCGGCTTCCCTCTTGAATCTCTCTTCCATTGAGCGCCCTCTTCACAAATGTCTATGAGGACTTGGTCCAACCTTTGATCAAAGTTGACCCTTTTTGAGTTTGAAAGGACCTCGGGGATCACCTTCTTCATGGCCACAACTTCATAGAAGTGGTCTTGATGCACCCTTGAGATGAATCTCTCCATCTCCCATGACTCGGAGGTGGAAGCTTTTACCTTTCCTTTCCTCTTTCTAGAGGTTTCTCCGGCCTTAGATGCCATAAATGGTTATGAAAAAACAAAAAGCAATGCTTTTACCACACCAAACTTAGAAGGTTTGCTCGTCTTCGAGCAAAAGAAGAAAGAAGAGAGTAGAAGAAGAAGAAATAGAGGAGATGGAGGTGGCTTTGTTTTTCAGCCAAGGGGGAGAAGTAGTGTGTAGGTTGTGTGAAAATGAAAGAGTGAAGATGGGTTTATATAGGGGTGGAGAGAGGGGTAAGGTTCGGCCATTATGGGTGGGTTTGGGAGGGAAAGTGGTTTGAATTTGAATGGTGAGTTAGGTGGAGTTTTATGAAGGATGAATGTGAGTGGTAAAGAGAATGGTGGGATTTGATAGGTGAGGGGTTTTTGGGAAAGAGGTATTGATGTGATTGATGAATGGGTGAAGAAGAGAGCGAGTGGTGGGTAGGAGGGGATCCTGTGGGGTCCACAGATCCTGAGGTGTCAAGGATAATTCATCCCTGCACCAAGTGGCGAGCAAAAATGCTCCTTCTGCCAATCTTGGCATTAAACGCCGGGCTGGTGCCCATTTCTGGCATTTAACACCAGCTCCTTGCCCATTCCTGGCGTTAAACGCCAATCTGGTGCCTTTTTCTGGCGTTAAACGCCCAGAATTGTGCCAGATTGGGCGTTAAACGCCCATTTGCTGCCCTTACTGGCGTTTAAATGCCAGCAAGTTTTTCCTCCAGGGTATGCTGTTTTTCTTTCTGTTTTTGCTTTTTTAATTGTTTTTGTGACTTACCATGATCATCAACCTACAGAAAACATAAAATAACAAGGAAAAATAGATAAATATAACATTGGGTTGCCTCCCAACAAGCGCTTCTTTAATGTCAGTAGCTTGACAGTGGGCCCTCGTGGAGTCTCACAGATATTCAGAGCAATGTTGGAACCTCCCAACACCAAACTTAGAGTTTGAATGTGGGTGTTCAACACCAAACTTAGAAGTTGGTTATGGCCTTCCAACACCAAACTTAGAGTTTGACTGTGGGGGCTCTGTTTGACTCTGTTTTGAGGGAAGTTCTTCATGCTTCCTCTCCATGGTTATAGAGGGGTATCCTTGAGTCTTAAACACAAAGGATTCTTCATTCACTTGAATGATCAATTCTCCTCTGTCAACATCAATCACAGCCTTTGCTGTGGCTAGGAAGGGTCTGCCAAGGATGATGGATTCATCCAGGCACTTCCCAGTCTCTAGGACTATGAAATCAGCAGTGATGTAATGGTCTTCAACCTTTACCAGAACATCCTCTACAAGTCCATAAGCTTGTTTTCTTGAATTGTCTGCCATCTCTAGTGAGATTCTTGCAGCTTGCACCTCAAAGATCCATAGCTTCTCCATTACAGAGAGAGGCGTGAGGTTTATGCTTGACCCTAGGTCACACAGAGCTTTCTCAAAGGTCATGGTGCCTATGGTACAAGGTATTGAGAACTTCCTAAGATCCTGTCTCTTTTGAGGTAATCTCTGCCTTGTCAAGTCATCCAGTTCTTTGGTGAGCAAAGGGGGTTCATCCTCCCAAGTCTCATTACCAAATAACTTGTTATTAAGCTTCATGATTGCTCCAAGGTACTTAGCAACTTGCTCTTCAGTGACATCTTCGTCTTCTTCAGAGGAAGAATACTCATCAGAGCTCATGAATGGTAGAAGTAAATCCAATGGAATCTTTATGGTCTCAGTGTGAGCCTCAGATTCCCATGGTTCCTCATTAGGGAACTCATTGGAGGCCAGTGGACGTCCATTGAGGTCTTCCTCAGTGGCGCTCACTGCCTCTTTCTCCTCTCCAAATTCGTCCATGTTGATGGCCTTGCACTCTACTTTTGGATTCTCTTCTGTATTGCTTGGAAGAGAACTAGGAGGAAGTTCATTAACTTTCTTACTCACCTGACCCACTTGTGCCTCCAAGTTTCTAATGGAGGACCTTATTTCAGTCATGAAACTTTGTGTGGTTTTGATTAGATCAAAGACCATGGTTGCTAAGTCAGAGTGGCTCTGCTTATAATTCTCTGTCTGTTGCTGAGAAGATGATGGAAAAGGCTTGCCATTGCCAAACCTGTTTCTTCCACAATTATTGTTGTTGAAACCTTGTTGAGGTCTCTGTTGATCCTTCCATGAGAGATTTGGATGATTTCTCCATGAAGGATTATAGGTGTTTCCATAGGGTTCTCCCATGTAATTCACTTCTTCCATTTAAGGGTTCTCAGGATCATAAGCTTCTTCTTCAGATGAAGCGTCCTTAGTACTACCTGGTGCAGCTTGCATTCTAGACAGACTTTGAGAAATCATATTGACTTGCTGAGTCAATATTTTGTTCTAAGCCAATATGGCATTCAGAGTATCAGTCTCAAGAACTCCTTTCTTCTGATTCGTCCCTTTGTTCACAGGATTCCTTTCAGAAGTGTACATGAATTGGTTATTTGCAACCATTTCAATGAGTTCTTGAGCTTCTGCAGGCGTCTTCTTCAGATGAAGAGATCCTCCAGCAGAGCTGTCCAATGACATCTTGGACAGTTCAGACAGACCATCATAGAAGATACCTATGATGCTCCATTCAGAAAGCATGTCAGAAGGACACTTTCTGATCAATTGTTTGAAGAAGATAAATATGAATGAATAGGAACATGTAAGACTCATGTTATGCAATGCAACCTATATACATATGAATGCAACTATATGAGTTTTGTCTACATGATGAAAAAAATAGATAAGTTCCCTAAGACAAAACATGGGGCAGATTTCACTAATTTAAATCACATAGTAAAAGCAGATAAATTTGTAAGAATAAAGCTTGTGAAAGCAGGGAATATAAGACTGAGCATTGAACCCTTACTGTTGGTGCGTGTGCACTCTAATCAACTCTAGTATATGGGGTAGTCACTCTATCCTTCTCTAATCATGCTTTCAAAAATTTTGTTTTTCACCTAATCAATCAACAATTTTAAAATGCCAATGGAAACTGATGAGCGGATAATTTATACGCATTTTGGCATTGTTTTTAGGTAGTTTTTAGTAAGTTCAAGCTACTTTTAGGGATGTTTTCGTTAGTTTTTATGTTAAATTCACATTTCTGGAATTTACTATGAGTTTGTGTGTTTTTCTATAATTTCAGGTAATTTCTGGTTGAAATTGAAGGACTTGAGCAAAACTCTGAAAAAGGCTGACAAAAGGACTGTTGATGTTGTTGGAATCTGACCTCTCTGCACTCAAAATGGATTTTCTGGAGCTACAGAACTCCAAATGGCGCGCTCTCAACGGCGTTGGAAAGTAGACATCCAGAGCTTTCCAGAAATTTATTCGGGAATTGACGACGTAAAGTCGCGCTCAACGCCAAGTACATGCTGCTGTCTGGAGTAAAACGCCAGAAACACGTCATGACCCGGAGTTGAACGCCAGAAACACGCTATAACTCGATGTTCAACTCCAAAAGAAGTCTCAGCTCGTGGATAGATCAAGCTCAGCCCAAACACACACCAAGTGGGCCCCGGAAGTGGATTTATGCATCAATTACTTACTCTTGTAAATCCTAGTAGCTAGTTTATTATAAATAGAACTTTTTACTAGTGTATTAGACATCTTTTGATCACTTTAGATCATAGGATCATCTTGGGACGATTAGTTTTCATATCATGGGGACTGGCCTCTCGGCCATGCCTGAACCTTTCACTTATGTATTTTCAACAGTGGAGTTTCTACACACCATAGATTAAGGGTGTGGAGCTCTGCTGTACCTCGAGTTTCAATGCAATTACTACTATTTTCTATTCAATTCTACTCATTCTTATTCTAAGATATTCGTTGCACTTCAACATGATGAATGTGATGATCCGTGACACTCATCATCATTCTCACCTATGAACGCG
>NC_029776.3:60903479-60904418 GCF_000817695.3 Arachis duranensis | reverse complement strand
CGGGGATTGTTCGAGTTTGGACAACTGACGGTTTATCTTGTTGCTCAGATTAGGTAATTTTCTTTTCAAAAATTTTTCAAAAATCTTTTTCACAATTTTTCTTTTCTTTTTCGTTTTTCCAAACTTTATTTTTGAAAAATATAATAAAAATACAAAAAATTCATAAAATCATAAAAATCAAAAATATTTTGTGTTTCTTGTTTGAGTCTTGAGTCCATTTTTAAGTTTGGTATCAATTGCATGTTTTTAAAATTTATGCATTATTTTCAAAAATTCCATGCATTTATAGTGTTCTTCATGATCTTCAAGTTGTTCTTGACAAGTCTTCTTGTTTGATCTTGATGTTTTCTTGTTTTGTGTTGTTTGTTGTTTTTCATATGCATTTTTCGTTTGTTAGAGTCCATGCATTAAAGATTTCTAAGTTTGGTGTCTTGCACGTCTCCTTTGCATTAAAAATTTTTCAAAAATATGTTCTTGATGTTCATCATGATCTTCAAAGTGTTCTTGGTGTTCATCTTGACATTCATAGTGTTCTTGCATGCAATCCTTGTTTTGATCCAAAAAGAAAAGAGAAAAACACAATTATGACGTTTTAATTTTAATTGTTTTTCTCTCTCATAATTAAAATTTCAAAAATCAAAAAAATATCTTTTCCTTATTTCCCTCCAAATTTTCGAAATTTTGGGTTGACTTGGTCAAAAATTTTTAAAATTAATTATTTTTTACAAGTCAAGTCAACATTTCAATTTTAAAATTCTTATCTTTTTAAATTCTTTTTCAAATTATTTTCAAAATCTTTTTCTTATCTTTATATCAAATTTTTGAAAACTCACTAACAATTAATGTGATTGATTCAAAAATTTGAAGTTTGTTACTTTCTTGTTAAGAAAGGTTCAATCTTTAAAGTTCTAGAATCTTATCTTGTAGTTTCTTGTTAGT
>NC_029776.3:60900361-60903269 GCF_000817695.3 Arachis duranensis | reverse complement strand
ATCAAATTTGATTTTAATATCTTTTTCAACTAACTCTTTGACTTTGTGTTTGTTTCTTATCTTTTTCAAAACCACCTAACTACTTTTCCCTCTCTAATTTTCAAAAATATCTCATCTCTTTTTCAAAAAACTCTTTTTGTTTTAAATTTTAATTTTAATCTTATCTTATCTTTAATTTTCAAAAATACTAACCTCTTTTTCAAAATTATTTTCGAAATTCTCCCTCTCTTTTCTTATTCTATTTGATTATTTATTTACTAACACTTCTCTTCACCTCTCTTCATCTAAAAATCCGAACCTATTCTTCTTCACTCTTCTCCCCTTTCTTCTTCTACTAAACATAAAGGAATCTCTATACTGTGACATAGAGGATTCCTCTTTCTTTTCTTGTTTTCTTCTCTTTCATATGAGCAGGAACAAGGAAAAAGGCACTCTTGTTGAAATTGATCCTGAACCTGAAAGGACTCTGAAGAGAAAACTAAGAGAAGCTAAATTACAACAATCTAAAGGTAACCTTTCAGAAACATTAGAACAAGAGAAGGAGATGGCAGACGAATGGAGTTGATCCTGAAGTCTACAGACTCATGCTTTTCCCTTTTGTTGTGAGAGACAGAGCTAGAATATTATTGGATTCACAACCTAAGGATAGCCTGGACTCTTGGGAGAAGCTGGTCACGGCCTTCTTGGATAAATTCTTTCCTCCTCAAAAGCTGAGGAAGCTTAGAGTGGATGTTCAGACCTTCAAACAAAAAGATGGTGAATCCCTCTATGAAGCTTGGGAAAGATACAAGCAGTTGACCAAAAGGTGTCCATCTGACATGTTTTCAGAATGGATCGTATTAGATATATTCTATTATTGTCTATCTGAGTTTTTGAAAATGTCATTGGACCATTCTGCAGGTGGATCCATCCACCTAAAGAAAACACCTGCAGAAGCTCAAGAACTCATTGATATGGTTGCAAACAACCAATTCATGTACACTTTTGAGAGGAATTCCGTGAATAATGGGACACCTCAGAGGAAGGGAGTTCTTGAAATTGATGCTCTGAATGCCATATTGGCTCAGAACAAAATGTTGACTCAACAGGTCAACATAATCTCTCAAAATATGAATGGATTGCAACATGCATCCAACAGTACTAGAGAGGTAGCTTCTGAAGAAGCTTATGATCCTGAGAACCCTGCCGTGGCAGAAGTTAATTACATGGGTGAACCTTATGGAAACACCTATAATTCATCATGGTGAAATCATCCAAATTTCTCATGGAAGGATCAACAAAAGCCTCAACAAGGCTTTAACAATGGTGGACGCAATAGGCTGAGCAATAGCAAGCCTTTTCCATCATCTTCTCAAGAACAGACAGAGAATTCTGAACAAAACACTTCTAATTTAGCCAATCTAGTCTCTGATCTGTCAAAGGCCACTTTCAGTTTCATGAGTGAAACAAAATCCTCCATTAGAAATCTGGAGGCACAAGTGGGCCAGCTGAGTAAGAAAGTCTTTGAAACTCCTCCCAATATTCTCCCAAGCAATACAGAAGAGAATCCAAAAGGAGAGTGCAAGGCCATTGATGTGATCAATATGGCCAAATGCACAAGGGAGGAGAAGCACAAAAATTCTAGTGAGGAAGACCTCCTGGGACGTCTCTCAAGCAAGAGGGAGTTTCCTATTAAGGATCCAAAGGAATCTGAGGTTCATATAGAGACCATAGAGATTTCATTAAATCTCCTTCTGCCATTCATGAGCTCTGAAGACTATTCTTCCTCTGAAGAGGATGAAGATGTGACTGGAGAGCAAGTTGCTCAATATTTAGGAGCTATCATGAAGCTGAATGCCAAGTTGTTTGGTAATGAGACTTGGGAAAGTGAACCTCCCTTGCTTATTGGTGAACTAGACACCTGGATTCAGAAAATTTTACCTCAAAAGAGACAAGATCCTGGCAAGTTCTTAATACCTTGTACCATAGGCACCATGACCTTTGAAAAAGCTCTATGTGATCTGAGGTCAGGAATATAAGACTGAGCATTGAACCCTTGCTGTTGGTGCGTGTGCACTCTAATCAACTCTAGTATATGGGGTAGTCACTCTATCCTTCTCTAATCATGCTTTCAAAAATTTTGTTTTTCACCAAATCAATCAACAATTTTAAAATGCCAATGGAAACTGATGAGCGGATAATTTATACGCTTTTTGGCATTGTTTTTAGGTAGTTTTTAGTAAGTTCAAGCTACTTTTAGGAATGTTTTCATTAGTTTTTATGTTAAATTCACATTTCTGGACTTTACTATGAGTTTGTATTTTTTTCTGTAATTTTAGGTAATTTCTGGCTGAAATTGAGGGACTTGAGCAAAACTCTGAAAAAGGCTGACAAAAGGACTACTGATGCTGTTGGAATCTGACCTCCCTGCACTCAAAATGGATTTTCTGGAGATACAGAACTCTAAATGGCGCGCTCTCATCGGCGTTGAAAAGTATACATCCAGAGCTTTCCAACAATATATAATAGTTCATACTTTATTCGGGAATTGACGACGTAAAGTGGCGCTCAACGCCAAGTACATGCTGCTGTCTGGAGTCAAACGCCAGAAACACGTCACGACCCGGAGTTGAACGCCAGAAACACGCTATAACTCTGCGTTCAACTCCAAAAGAAGCCTCAGCTCGTGGATAGATCAAGCTCAGCCTAAACACACACCAAGTGGGTCCTGGAAGTGGATTTATGCATCAATTACTTACTCCTGTAAACCCTAGTAGCTAGTTTATTATAAATAGAACTTTTTACTAGTGTATTAGACATCTTTTGATCACTTTAGATCTTAGGATCATCTTGGGATGATTAGTTCTCAGATCATGGGGGCTGGCCATTCGGCTATGCCTGAACCTTTCACTTATGTATTTTCAACGGT
>NC_029776.3:60899954-60900230 GCF_000817695.3 Arachis duranensis | reverse complement strand
GTTCTTATTCCAAGATATACGTTGCACTTCAACTTGATGAATATGATGATCCATGACACTCATCATCATTCTCACCAATGAACGCGCGTGACTGACAACCACTTCCGTTCTACCTTAGGCCGGGCGCATATCTCTTAGATTCCCCAACAGAATATTCTTGGTATAAGCTAGATAGATGGCAGCATTCATGGGAATCTGAAAAGTCTAACCTTGTCTGTGGTATTCCGAGTAGGATTCCGGGAATCTGGAAAGTCTAACCTTGTCTGTGGTATTCCG
>NC_029776.3:60895910-60897092 GCF_000817695.3 Arachis duranensis | reverse complement strand
AAAAAAGCTATGCTTTTACCACACCAAACTTAAAATATTGCTCGCCCTCGAGCAAGAGAAGAAAGAAGAAGAAGAAAATGGAGGTGAGTGAGGGGAGATGGATTTAGCTATATGGGAGGGATTGGGTGGGAAAGAGAAGTTGAATTGTAAAGGTAGGTGGGGTGTATGGGGAAGAGTGGATAGATGTAGGTGGTGAATGAAAAATAGAAGGAATGACCATGAATGGAAAGAGAGAGGGTGAGGTAGGTGGGGATCCTGTGAGGTCCACAGATCCTGAGATGATCCTGTGGGGTCCACAGGTCCTAAGGTGTCAAGGAATTCCATCCCTGCACCAAATAGGCATGTAAATTGCCTTGGCACACCATTCTGGCATTTAAACGCCCATTGGTGCACGTTCTGGGCGTTCAACGCCCATGTAAAGCATGTTTCTGGCGTTGAACGCCAGTTTCATGCTTGTTACTGGCGTTCAGCGCCAGTTTTTCCTCTCTGGGCACATTCCTGGCGTTCAGCGCCAGGATGTTGCTTGTTTCTGGCGTTCAGCGCCAGAATGGTGCTCTGTTCTGGCATTGAACGCCAGCCAGATGCATCTTACTGGCATTGAACGCCAGCCTGTGCGTCCTCCAGGGTGAAAAATTTTCTTCGCTGTTTTTTATTCTGTTTTTAATTTTTATGATTTTTTCGTGACTCCTCATGATCATGTACCTAATAAAACACAAAATAACAATAAAATAAAAATTAGATAATTAAAATTGGGTTGCCTCCCAACAAGCCCTTCTTTAATGTCAATAGCTTGACAGTGGCTCTCATGGAGCCACAAGGTGATCAGGTCAATGTTAGTGTGTAGTCCCAACACCAAACTTAGAGTTTGGATATGGGGTCTGAACACCAAACTTAGAGTTTGGTTGTGGCCTCATAACACCAAACTTAGAGTTTGACTGTGTGGGCTCTTCTTGACTCTGAACTGAGAGAAGCTCTTCATGCTTACTCTCTTTTGTCACAGAGGGATGGCCATGTGCCTTAAACACAAGGTAGTCCCCATTCACATGAAGGACTAACTCACCTCTGTTGACATCTATCACAGCTTCTGCTGTGGCTAGGAAAGGTCTTCCAAGGATGATGCTATCATCCTCTTCTTTCCTAGTGTCTAGGATTATGAAATCAGCAGGGATGTAAAGGCCTTCA
>NC_029776.3:60894249-60894562 GCF_000817695.3 Arachis duranensis | reverse complement strand
AGCTTCATAGAGGGATTCACCATCTTTTTGTTTGAAGGTCTGAACATCCACTCTAAGCTTGCTCAGCTTTTGAGGAGGAAAGAATTTATCCAAGAAAGCAGTGACCAGCTTATCCCAGGAGTCCAGGCTATCCTTAGGTTGTGAATCCAACCATATTCTAGCTCTGTCTCTTACAGCAAAAGGGAAAAGCATGAGTCTGTAGACTTCAGGATCAACTTCATTCGTCTTTACGGTCTCACAGATCTGCAAGAACTCAGTTAAGAACTGATAAGGATCTTCAGATGGAAGTCCATAAAACTTGCAGTTTTGTTGC
>NC_029776.3:60893572-60894131 GCF_000817695.3 Arachis duranensis | reverse complement strand
GTTGGCTTTGTGAAGTCACCAAGCATTCTCCTTGCATTATCATTATTATTATTTTCGGCTGCCATGTCCTTCTCTTGTTCGAAAATTTCTGAAAGGTTGTTTCTGGATTGTTGTAAATTAGCTTCTCTTAATTTTCTCTTCAGAGTCCTTTCAGGTTCTGGATCAACTTCAACAAGAGTGCCTTTTTCCATGTTCCTGCTCATATGAAAGAGAAGAAAACAAGAAAAGAAAGAGGAATCCTCTATGTCACAGTATAGAGACTCATTTATGTTAGTAGAAGAAGAAAGGGGTATAAGAAAGAAGAAGGATGGATTCGGATTTTTGGATGAAGAGAGATGAAGAGAAGTGTTAGTAATTAAATAATTAAATAGAAGAAGAAAAGAGAGGGAGAATTTTCGAAAATTAGAGAGGGAAAAGTAGTTAGGTGGTTTTGAAAAAGATAAGAAACAAACAAAAAGTTAGTTAGTTGATTGAAAAAGATTTGAAATCAAATTTTGAAAAAGATAAGAAGATAAGAAGTTTAGATAAGATATTTGAAATCAAATTTTGAAAAAGATAA
>NC_029776.3:60880108-60891219 GCF_000817695.3 Arachis duranensis | reverse complement strand
GGGAATCCGGAAAGTCTAACCTTGTCTGTGGTATTCCAAGTAGGATTCTGGGATTGAATGACTGTGACGTGCTTCAAACTCCTGAGGGTTGGGCGTTAGTGACAGACGTAAAAGAATCAAGGGATTCTATTCCAACCTAATTGAGAACCGACAGATGATTAGCCGTGCTGTGGCAGAGCATAGGACCATTTTCACTGAGAGGATGGGATGTAGCCATTGACAACGGTGATGCCCTACATACAGCTTGCCATGGAAAGGAGTAAGAAGGATTGGATGAATGTAATAAGAAAGTAGAGATTCAAGAGGAGCACAGCATCTCCATATGCCTATCTGAAATTCCCACCATGGAATTATATGAGTAACTATTTACTATTTTATTTTCTGTTTATTATTTATTTTCGAACTTATCATAAACCATTTAATCTGCCTAACTGAGATTTACAAGGTGACCATAGCTTGCTTCATACCAAGAATCTCTGTGGGATCGACCCTTACTCACGTAAGGTATTACTTGGATGACCCAGTACACTTGCTGGTTAAGTTGAACGGAGTTGTGACCACACATAGTTGTAAACCATGGTATTGGCATCATGTTTTTGGTGCCATTGCCAGGGAAAGAAAAAGCAATGAATTTTACAAAATGCAATAACATATGAATCACAATTTCGTCCACCAGAAACATCATGAGGTCTTTTCATGGTTGTAATGGGGCTAAGGTATGGGTGAGGATACACATATGGCTAAGTGAGCTTATACATTAAATCTTTAATTAACCTAAGCTCTCACCTAACATACATATATTCTTTATAAATTTAATATTCATCTTAGCTACCCAAAATCTCCTTTTCACATTCCATATTCATGTATCAACCTTTATTGTAAATTTTATCACGTGTGCATTGATTATTAACTTTGATTTATCATTGGGGTGATTTTGTCCCCTTATTCACTAAAGTAAAGGAGAATTAAATTTTTTTTTGATGCACATAGGTTTGTAATTTTTATTTTATGGTTTCACATGAATAGGTACCCAAATTCCCTGTAGGATACTCCGGCTGCTAGGACAAGATCTGAGACCAATGCGGGGAAAGAAAGGTTGCCCGTGATTTGCACGTGTCCCATAGCATTCCGGATGTGTCTTGGTAAATTCAGAGGTTGGTCTGTGAGGATGCACCATAGTAAATTAGCCATGTCTACGGTGAAGGAGGATTCATGAGTGCTCAGGAAGACTTAATGGGACATAATCTGTGCCTGATGAGCGGATATTTTATACACTTTTTGGGGGTAATTTCATGTAGATTTTAGTATATTTTAATTAGTTTTTAGTAGAATATTATTAGTTTTTAGGCAAAAATCATATTTCTGGACTTTACTATGAGTTTGTGTGTTTTTCTGTGATTTTAGGTAATTTCTGGCTGAAATTGAGGGAGCTGAGCAAAAATCTGAGTTAGGCTGAAAAAGGACTGCTGATGCTGTTGGATCCTGACCTCCCTGCACTCGAAATGGATTTTTTGGAGCTACAGGAGTCCAATTGGCGCGCTCTCAACGGCGTTGGAAAGTAGACATCCAGGGCTTTCCAGAAATATATAATAGTCCATACTTTGCGCGACGATAGACAACGTAAACTGGCATTCAACGCCAGTTTCATGCTGCTGTCTGGCATCCAGCGCCAGAAACAGGTTACAAGTTGGAGTTCATCGCCCAAAACACGTTACAACCTGGCGTTCAACTCCAGGAACAGCCCAAGCACGTGAGAAGTTTTAGTCTCAGCCCCATCACACACCAACTGGGCCCCAGAAGTGGATTTCTGCACCAATTATCTTAGTTTACTCATATTCTGTAAACCTAGGTTACTAGTTTACTATTTAAACAACTTTTAGAGACTTATCTTGTACCTCATGACATTTTCAGATCTGAATCTTATCCACTTTGACGGCATGAGTCTCTAAACTCCATTGTTGGGGGTGAGGAGCTCTGCAGCGTCTCGATGAATTAATGCAATTGTTTCTATTTCATTCAAACGTGTATGTGTTCCTATCTAAGATGTTCATTCGCGCTTAATTGTGAAGGAGGTGATGATCCGTGACACTCATCACCTTCCTCAACTCATGAACGTGTTCCTGACAAACACCTCCATTCTACATCAGATTGAATGAGCTTCTCTTAGATTTCTTAATCAGAATTTTCGTGGTATAAGCTAGAATTGATGGCGGCCACTCTTGAGGATCCGGAAAGTCTAAACCTTGTCTGTGGTATTCTGAGTAGGATTCAAGGATTGAATGGTTGTGACAAGCTTCAAACTCGCGATTGCTGGGCGTGATGACAAACGCAAAAAGATCAATGGATCCTATTCCAACATGATCGAGAACCAACAGCTGATTAGCCGTGCTGTGATAGAGCATCTTGACCGTTTTCACTGAGAGGATGAGAGGTAGCCACTGATAATGATGACACCCTACATACAGCTTGCCGTAGACGGGCTTTACAAATAATTGAGTTGAATATTACATTGCATAAATTCAGAGGACAAAGCATCTCCAAAACTCCAACATATTCCCCATTACTTCACAACAAGTAACGATTTTATTCTCTTTCATTTTTTCCAATCTAATAATTCCCATTGATAATTTTGATTAATATCCTGACTAAGAATAATAAAATAAACATAGCTTGCTTCAAACTAATAATCTCCGTGGGATCGACCTTTACTCACGTAAGGTATTACTTGGACGACCCAGTGCACTTGCTGGTTAGTTGTACGGGTTACAAATTCGTGCACCAGTGCCCATACGTGAGCCTCTAAGGTAATTGCGGAAGCCGAGATTCCCTTAGGACGGGAACGATGGTATCCGAAGATCCATTTACTGCTAGGTTGTGCGATAACTCTGAGAACAGCGTCCCAGTCAAATTTGTACGCCTGGCGCTTTAGGGCGGCTTCTTAAAATTCGTCCCAGTCAAAAATATTATTTTTCTTTATTAATTTTTTTATTTTTTCTTTGAGTCTAGTGTCTTGTTATAAGTTTGGTGTCAATTGCATATTTTATATTTTTCCTTTAAATTTTTGAAATTGTGTTTTTTTGTTCTTCATTGATCTTTAAGTTGTTCTTGTTTATTTTTCTTGTTTGATCTTGAGTTTTTCTTGTTCTGTGTCTTTTCTTGTTTTTCTTGTGCTAATCCAAAGCATTAGTCTTCCAAAAGAAATATACCTACTCAGAACAATTGTTACCTTTTCTGCCCAATTGGCTAGAGCGTTGGTCTATGTTCTTGGTAATTGGGTATCTTTATTTCAAAACTTCTTTTAAAAATAATTTTTATTGATTTAATATTGTGCCAAACTTTAAGTTTGGTGTTTTATTGTTAATTTTTCTTCAATTTTCGAAAATTTAGTGAAGTTTTCTAAAAATTTTATGTTTGGTGTTCTTTCTTTTGTTCTTGGTGTTCTTGTGAATCTTCAAGGTGTTCTTGAGTCTTTCTTGTGTTTTGATCTTAAAATTTTTAAGTTTGGTGTTCTTTGGTGTTTTCCCTCCAAAATTTTCGAAAACAAGGAGCATTAGATCTAAAAATTTTAAGTCTTGTGTCTTTTGTGTGTTTTTCTCTTTCATCATAAAATTCAAAATTCAAAAAAAAATTTATATTTTCTAACTAATTTTAAACTACATGTTCGAAAAATTTATATAAAAATTCAGATTTCAATTTCAAAATTTTTCAATTCTTATCTTTTTAATATATATTTTATTATCTTTTTCAAAAATTTTATCCTAACCACTTTCTCCTTTTCCTCAAATTTTTTCGAAAATCTTCAAAAAAAAATATTTTCATTTTTATTTTATTTCGTTTTACTTGTTCTATTTTTACTTTATTTTATAAAATAAATAATATCAACATCCATACCACTCTTTTATTCCATCATGGAACTAAGTAGAAATGAACACTCCAGGAGGACTTTGGGGTCATATGCTAGCCCCACTACTGCTTCATATGGGAGTAGTATCTGTATACCCTCCATTGGAGTTAGTAGCTTTGAGTTGAATCCTCAGCTCATTATCATGGTGTAGCAAAGCTGCCAGTATTCCGGTCTTCCACAGGAAGAACCTACAGAGTTTCTGGCATAATTTTTGCAAATTGCTGACACAGTACATGATAAGGAAGTAGATCAGGATGTCTACAGATTATTACTGTTTCCATTTGCTGTAAAATATCAAGCTAAGAGGTGGTTAAATAACCAACCTAAGAACAGCATAAAGACATGGAAACAGCTGTTAGAAAAATTCCTGAATCACTATTTGCCTCCAAAACGGATGACACAGCTAAGGCTAAGCATCCAAGGCTTCAAACAAGGAGATAATGAATCCCTTTATGATGCCTGGGAGAGATACAGAGAGATGCTAAGAAAATGCCCCTCTGAAATGTTTTCAGAGTGGGTGCAATTAGACATCTTTTACTATGGGCTTACAGAAAAAGCTCAGATTTCTCTAGACCACTCAGCTGGTGGATCTATACATATGAGAAAAACAATTGAAGAAGCTCAAGAGCTTATTGATACAGTTGCCAGAAATCAGCATCTGTACCTAAGCAGTGAATCTTCCATGAAAGAAGAAGCTAAAATAGTAACTGCTGAACTCAGTCTTGTAGATCAGGCTAATGAATTCAATCAGCAATTAGACTTTCTAACTCAGCAGCTAGCTGAATTCAAGGAAATACTACAGGAAACAAGAATGGCTAACAGGAATATGGAAGTACAGTTAAAGCAAACAGAAAAGCAACTGTCAAAACAAATAGCAGAAGAATGCCAAGCAGTTCAATTAAGAAGTGGAAAAACATTAAACACTTCACTTCAAAACAGCAGGAAGCCAAGAAATGAAACAAATGGCCACTCAAAATCCCTCTGAGGACAATCAGAGCCCAGAGAGAAATAATGCTGGCGCTGAACGTCCAGCCCATGCTCATTCCTGGCGTTCAACGCCAGAAACAAGCATGAATTCGACGTTGAACGCCCAAAGGGAGCATAGTTCTGGCATTCAGACGCCAGTAACAAATAAGGAGGTGGCGTCTAACGCCACTCCAGCTTCCACCCCTGGCATTCAAATGCCAGTGGGGGATCAGTCACATATAAGTGCTGATAACAACCCTTCTAAAAAGGCTTCCCAACCCACTTCTGTAAGTAATAAACCTGCAACAACTAAGGTTGAGGAATATAAAGCCAAAATGCCTTATCCTCAAAAACTCTGCCAAGCGGAACAGGATAAGCAATTTGCTCGCTTTGCAGACTATCTCAGGACTCTTGAAATAAAGATTCCATTTGCAGAAGCACTTGAGCAAATACCCTCTTATGCTAAGTTCATGAAAGAGATCTTAAGTCATAAGAAGGATTGGAGAGAGACTGAAAAAGTTTACCTCACTGAAGAATGCAGTGCAGTCATTCTGAAAAGCTTACCTGAGAAGCTTAAAGATCCCAGGAGCTTTATGATACCATGCACATTAGAGGGTAATTGTACCAAGCAAGCTCTATGTGACCTTGGGGCAAGTATCAACCTAATACCTACATCTATTATCACAAAGCTTGGTTTGACTGAAGAAGTCAAACCAACCCGGATATGTCTTCAACTTGCTAATGGCTCCATTAAATACCCATCAGGCGTGATTGAAGACATGATTGTCAAGGTTGGGCCATTTGCCTTTCCTACTGACTTTGTAGTGCTGGAAATGGAGGAGCACAAGAGTGCAACCCTCATTCTAGGAAGACCTTTCCTAGCAACTGGCCGAACCCTCATTGATGTCCAGAAAGGGGAAGTGAGAACCCTCATTGACGTCCAAAAAAGGGGAAGTAACCTTGTTCAAGTTGAATGTTGTCAAAGCCATGCAACATCTAGACACCCCAAATGACTGCATGAGTGTTGATATTATTGACTCTCTGGTAAGAGAGGTCAATATGGCTGAGAGTCTCGAATCAGAGCTAGAGGACATCTTTAAAGATGTTCAGCCTGATCTGGAGGAATTAGAGAGAATAGTAGAACCTCTGAAAATCCCTCAGGAAGAGGAGAAACCTCCTAAACCCGAGCTCAAACCATTACCACCATCCCTAAAATATGCATTCTTGGGAGAAGGTGACACCTTTCCTGTAATCATAAGCTCTACCTTAGAGCCACAGGAAGAGGAAGCACTAATTCAAGTGCTAAGGACACACAAGACAGCTCTTGGGTGGTCTATCAGTGATCTCAAGGGCATTAGCCCAGCTAGATGTATGCACAAGATCTTACTGGAGGGTGACGCCAAGCCAGTGGTTCAACCACAAAGGCGGCTGAATCCAGCCATGAAGGAGGTGGTGCAGAAAGAGGTCACTAAGTTACTAGAGGCTGGAATTTTGTATCCTATTTCTGATAGCCCCTGGGTAAGCCCTGTCTAGGTTGTCCCTAAGAAAGGTGACATGACAGTGGTTCACAATGAAAAAAAATGAACTGGTTCCTACAAGAACAGTTACAGGGTGGCGTATGTGTATTGATTACAGAAGGCTAAATACAGCCACCAGAAAGGATCACTTTCCTTTACCATTCATAGACCAGATGCTAGAAAGAATAGCAGGTCATGAATACTACTGCTTCCTGGATGGATATTTAGGTTATAATCAAATTGCAGTAGATCCCCAGGATCAGGAGAAAATGGCATTCACATGCCCATCTGGAGTATTTACATACAGAAGGATGCCATTTGGCCTATGCAATGCACCTGCAACCTTTCAGAGGTGCATGCTCTTAATTTTCTCTGATATGGTGGAAAATTTTCTGGAAATCTTCATGGATGACTTCTCAGTATTTGGAGACTCATTCAGCTCCTGCCTTAACCATTTAGCACTTGTTCTAAAAAGATGCCAAGAGACTAACCTTGTTTTAAACTGGGAGAAGTGTCACTTTATGGTGACTGAAGGAATTGTCCTTGGGCACAAAATTTCGAACAAGGGAATAGAGGTGGATCAAGCTAAAGTAGAGGTAATTGAAAAATTACCACCACCTGCCAATGTTAAGGCAATCAGAAGCTTTCTGGGGCATGCAGGATTTTATAGGAGGTTTATAAAGGATTTTTCAAAAATCGCCAAACCTCTGAGCAACCTGCTTGCTGCTGACACGCCATTTGTCTTTGATAAGGAGTGTCTGCAGGCATTTGAGACTCTGAAAGCTAAATTGGTCACAGCACCAATCATCTCTGCACCAAACTGGACATTGCCATTTGAACTAATGTGTGATGCCAGTGACCATGCCATTGGCGCAGTATTGGGACAAAGGCATGACAAGCTTCTGCACATCATTTACTATGCCAGCCGTGTTCTAAATAACGCACAGAAGAACTACACAACCACAGAAAAAGAGCTACTTGCAGTGGTTTACGCCATTGACAAATTCAGATCCTATTTAGTAGGATCAAAAGTGATTGTGTACACTGATCATGCTGCTCTTAAATATCTACTCACAAAGCAGGATTCAAAACCCAGACTTATAAGATGGGTACTGCTTCTGCAAGAGTTTGATATAGAAGTAAGAGACAGAAAAAGGGACAGAGAATCAGGTAGCAGATCACCTGTCCCGAATAGAACCAGTAGAAGGGGCGTCCCTCCCTCTTACTGAGATCTCTGAAAACTTTCCGGATGAGCAACTATTTGCCATCCAGGAAGTGCCATGGTTTGCAGACATTGCAAACTACAAGGCAGTGAGATTCATACCCAAAGAGTACAGTAGGCAGCAATCAAAGAAATTGATCACTGATGCAAAGTACTATCTTTGGGATGAACCATATCTCTTCAAGAGATGTGCAGACGGAGTCATCCGTAGATGTGTGCCTAAAGAAGAAGCGCAGAAGATCCTATGGCATTGCCATGGATCACAGTATGGAGGACACTTTGGAAGTGAGCGAACAGCCACAAGAGTCCTCCAATGTGGCTTCTACTGGCCTACTCTCTATAAAGTTTCCCGAGTGTTTGTACTTAATTGTGACAGTTGCCAAAGATCTGGCAATCTGCCTCACAGTTATGCCATGCCTCAACAAGGGATCTTGGAGATTGAGTTGTTTGATGTATGGGGTATTGACTTCATGGGACCTTTCCCACCATCATACTAAAACACTTACATCCTGGTGGCAGTGGATTATGTATCCAAATGGGTAGAGGCTATTGCAACACCCACTAATGACACTAAAACAGTGTTAAAATTTCTCCAGAAACACATCTTCAGCAGATTTGGTACCCCTAGAGTTTTAAGCAGTGATGGGGGCACTCATTTCTGCAATAAACAGCTTTACTCTGCTTTGGTTCGTTATGGAGTTAGCCACAGGGTAGCTACTCCATATCACCCACAGACTAATGGGCAAGCTGAAGTCTCAAACAGAAAACTCAAAAGAATCCTGGAACGGACTATAATTAACAAGAAAGGATTGGGCAAAGAGCTTAGATGATGCTCTGTGGGCATACAGAACAGCATTCAAGACCCCTATAGGGACCTCTCCATACCAGCTTGTGTATGGAAAGGCATGTCACTTGCCAGTGGAACTAGAACACAAGGCCTACTGGGCAACCAGATTCCTAAACCTTGATGCCAAGTTAGTTGGAGAAAAACGATTGCTCCAATTAAATGAGCTAGAGGAATCTAGACTCAATGCTTTCGAGAATGCAAAAATTTACAAAGAGAAAGCGAAAAGATGGCATGATAAGAAATTGTCATCCAGAGTCTTTGAGCCGGGGAAGAAAGTTCTGCTATTCAATTCTAGGCTCAAATTATTCCCCGGGAAATTAAAGTCCCGGTGGAAAGGTCCATATGTGATTACAAGTGTATCACCATATGGATATGTAGAGCTTTAGGATAATGACTCTAACAAAAAGTTCATTGTTAATGGACAGAGAGTTAAACATTATCTTGAAAGCAATTTTGAGCAAGAATGCTCAAAACTGAGACTTGATTAAAGCTCACTGTCCAGCTAAGGACAATAAAGAAGAGCTTGCTGGGAGGCAACCCAGCCATTCACAAAATTTAATTTTATTTGTTTTTGCTAATTAATTTTTACAAGTATATGTCAAAGTATCTTTAAAAGGTAAAATAGCAATTGATTGGATTCACAGAGTTACAAGGGAATTTGGAAGCTCACTGGCGTGAAAAAACCAGTAAGAAACATTTTGGGCGTTGAACGCCCAAAAGAAGCACCCACTGGGCGTTCAACGCCAGTAAGGGTAGCCATCTGGGCGTTAAACGCCAGAAAGGAGCATCTTCTGGGCGTTGAATGCCAGAAAGAAGCACCTTTTGGGCGTTTAACGCCAGATTGACAGCGTCCTGGGCGTTCAGAAAAATGCCCAGTAACAAAGGACTTCCTGGCGTTCAACGCCAGAAAGAAGCAACAGCTGGGCGTTGAACGCCCAGGAGAAGCAGCAATTGGGCGCTAAACGCCCAAAACATGCAGCATTTGGGCGTTTAACGCCTGAATGGTGGGGATGAGGTAAAATTCATTTTTCTTCACAAATTTTCTAATTTTTATGTTTCAATTCATAATTTCTTGCATAAACATGTTTTAAAATATCATCCTTCAATTCCAAAAAAATTTTAACCCTAGTTTCTAAAAACAATTTCTAAAATCCCTTTTTCAAAAATGTCAAATGTATCTTAATTCATAAACACAAATCTTTTTCCAATCAAAATCTTTTTCAAATCTTTTTCAACTTATCATATCTTTTGGATTTCGAAATTGCCTCTCCCTCTTTTCCCCTCCTTTCCTTTCTTCTGCTTGAGGACAAGCAAACCTCTAAGTTTGGTGTGATTTGCCATGATCACTGAGCTAAAACTCATCAAGATCATGGCACCTAAGGGAACAGGAAGAGCAAGGATGTGAACTGAAGGAACTAAAGTGTCAGAAGCTATTCCTTGAAGGACCAAGCACCCCACAGACTAGAGGAACATCCACTTCCCAAAATAAAGGTCGTTGAGTTCTAATCTTTGCCTTAACTCTGTGATAACTGTTCTTATTAGAAATTTACCTTAGAAGTTATATATTAATAGTAGTAATTAGTATCTCTACTTTGATTTTAATTCCAATTAAGTTATAATTTATTTTTCTCATCATCATCAAACATGAATAAAATAGTGGATTTTTAGAATAAAAAGGCAATATTTTTTCGAGTTCTTAATAAGAAAAAATTCTAATTATTTATATGTGGTGGCAATACTTTTTGTCTTCTAAATGAATGCTTGAACAGTGCATATTTTTGATCTTGTTGTTTATGAATGTTAAAACTGTTGGCTCTTGAAAGAATGATGAACAAAGAGAAATGTTATTGATGATCTGAAAAATCATGGAATTGATTCTTGAAGCAAGAAAAAGCAGTGAAAAAGCAAAAAGCCTGCGAAAAAAATAATTGGCAAAAAATAAATATAGAAAGAAAAAGAAAAAGCAAGCAGAAAAGCCAATAGCCCTTAAAACCAAAAGGCAATGGTAAAAAGGATCCAAGGCTTTGAGTATTAATGGATAGGAGGGCCCAAGGAAATAAATCCAGGCCTAAGCGGCTAAATCAAGCTGTCCCTAACCATGTGCTTGTGGCCTGCAGGTCCAAGTGAAAAGCTTGAGACTGAGTGGTTAAAGTCGTGATCCAAAGCAAAAAGAGTGTGCTTAAGAACTCTGGACACCACTAACTGGGGACTCCAGCAAAGCTGAGTCACAATCTGAAAAGGTTCACCCAGTCATGTGTCTATGGCATTTATGTATCCGGTGGTAATACTGGAAAACAAAATGCTTAGGGCCACGGCCAAGACTCATAAAGTAAGTGTTCAAGAATCAACATACTACACTAGGAGAATCAATAATACTATCTGAATTCTGAGTTCATATGGATGCCAATCATTCTGAATTTCAAAGGATAAAGGGAGATGCCAAAACTGTTCAGAAACAAAAAGCTACAAGCCCCACTCATCTAATAAGAATCTGAGCTTCACTTAAAAACTCTAAAATATTATTACTTCTAAATTTCTTTTAATCCTATTTTATTTATCTAGTTGCTTGAGGAAAAGCAACAGTTTAAGTTTGGTGTTGTGATGAGCGGATATTTTATATGCTTTTTGGGGGTAATTTCATGTAGATTTTAGTAT
>NC_029776.3:60874833-60880041 GCF_000817695.3 Arachis duranensis | reverse complement strand
CTGAAATTGAGGGAGCTGAGCAAAAATCTGAGTTAGGCTGAAAAAGGATTGCTCATGCTGTTGGATCCTGACCTCCTTGCACTCGAAATAAATTTTTTGGAGCTACAAGAGTGCAATTGGCGCGCTCTGAACGGCGTTAGAAAGTAGACATCCAGGGCTTTCCAGAAATATATAATAGTCCATACTTTGCGCGCTCTCAACGCCAGTTTCATGCTGCTATCTGGCATCCAACGCCAGAAACAGGTTACAAGTTGGAGTTCAGCGCCCAAAACACGTTACAACCTGGCGTTCAACTCCAGAAACAGCCCAAGCACGTGAGAAGTTTTAGTCTCAGCCCCAGCACACACCAAGTGGGCCCCAGAAGTGGATTTCTGCACCAATTATCTTAGTTTACTCATATTCTGTAAACCTAGGTTACTAGTTTACTATTTAAACAACTTTTAGAGACTTATCTTGTACCTCATGACATTTTCAGATCTGAATCTTATACACTTTGACGGCATGAGTCTCTAAACTCCATTGTTGGGGGTGAGGAGCTCTGTAGTGTCTCAATGAATTAATGCAATTGTTTCTATTTCATTCAAACGTGTGTGTGTTCCTATCTAAGATGTTCATTCACGCTTAATTGTGAAGGAGGTGATGATCCGTGACACTCATCACCTTCCTCAACTCATGAACGTGTGCCTGACAAACACCTCCGTTCTACATCAGATTGAATGAGCTTCTCTTAGATTCCTTAATCAGAATCTTTGTGGTATAAGCTAGAAATGATGGCGGCCACTCTTGAGGATCCGGAAAGTCTAAACCTTGTCTGTGGTATTCTGAGTAGGATTCAAGGATTGAATGGTTGTGACGAGCTTCAAACTCGTGATTGCTGGGCGTGATGACAAATGCAAAAGGATCAATGGATCCTATTCCAACATGATCGAGAACCAACAGCTGATTAGCCGTGCTGTTACAGAGCATCTGGACCGTTTTCACTGAGAGGATGGGAGGTAGCCACTGACAATGGTGACACCCTACATACAACTTGCCGTAGACGGGCTTTACAAACAATTGAGTTGAATATTACATTGCAAAAATTCAGAGGATAAAGCATCTCTAAAACTCCAACATATTCCCCATTACTTCACAACAAGTAACGATTTTATTCTCCTTCATTTTTTCCAATCTAATAATTCCCATTGAAAATTTTGATTAATATCCTGACTAAGAATAATAAAATAAACATAGCTTGCTTTAAACCAATAATCTTCGTGGGATCGACCTTACTCACGTAAGGTATTACTTGGACGACCCAGTGCACTTGCTGGTTAGTTGTACGGATTACAAATTCGTGCACCAGTGCCCATACGTGAGCCTCTAAGGTAATTGCGGAAGCCGAGATTTCCTTAGGACAGGAACGATGGTATCCGAAGATCCATTTACTGCCAGGTTGTGCGATAACTCTGAGAACAGCGTCCCAGTCAAATTTGTACGCCTGGCGCTTTAGGGCGGCTTCTTAAAATTTGTCCAATCCTTCTGGAGCAGGGGGAAGATCGAAGGCACACTGAATGGCCTCTTCTGTAATGGGGACTTGCTTCTGACGGATGTAAACAGACTACAGGGTCGGCAGGTGGAAGTTGGAGTAGAACTCAACTACCCAAGAAAGATTAACCTGTCGTGGTTGTCTCTGTAGGAATCCCCAATGTCTTTGTGCAATTTGCGGCTCAACAAATTCAGCAATACACGGTGGAAGGATAAGAAGGTGTTCATTATTGTAATTCTGAGCTGCCAGAATGGGGAACATCTGCTCAAAGTAACGATTGGGAAATCGTGCAATGTCCTTTGCTGGGAAGGCTCTCTCCTTTTCGTCAACCTTTATAATCCTTTTAATTCTTTTTGTTGAGGGCTTGACTGCAGTTGAAGAAGGCTCTGCCACTAATACTCTTTTTGTTCCTTTCCTTGCTGTGGATTTGGGGGTAGCTTTCTCTTTGCCTTTCTTGGTGGCCATCCTGAAATGAAATGAGGAAAGACATTAGCATTTCAAGGGTTATAGCAAGTAAAAGAATAGGAAAGGTGGTAATCAAAGCACAGGAATGGATAATGATGTGAACACATGGCCATGACTACATGTGGCAGATCAACAATGGAAATATAGCAAGTGCATGTGGTGACAATTAAATGCAAGGTGTTTATTGGCATGCCGGCAAGGGCATGAGTAGTAAAGATCAAGCATTCAATGTCCAATTTAGATTACCAAGTCTTTCAAACTAATAATATGTTTGTAATAACAATTATATATAATTAATAAAATATAAAAAGGGTTTTGTGAAAAGCAGCTATTTAGAGTAGTAGATTTAAAAGGAATCTAAAAGTAGTGCAAAATGCCATATGGGTGTTTTCACAAACACATAGCATGCATGTTAAATAAGGTATGGTAAATATTAAGTTGAACATGCAAGTAACCCTTAGAAAATAATATATAATTGTTAAACAAGTCCTAAACAATCCATAAGCAACATTAAAAAAAATAATGACCCAAATAAAATTCCAACACCAATAGAAGGGAAAAGAAAAGAAACATAGATAGGGAAAGTAGAAGAGAAAGAAAAAGAAAACATGAAAATAAAAAGATGAATGAAAAAGTAAGGAGGGAAGAAGAGAGAAGAAAAACCTTGATAATGGTGGTAGGAAAGAGGGGGTAGAGGAGAGAATGAAGGGGGGAAGAAGGAAGGGGGAATTAAAATAGGAATGGGATAAGAAAAGAAAAGATAATCTGGCAGATTTGAATAGGTTAGGCGGCGCAACCGATGCGGACGCATGGGGCACGTGGTCACGTGGAAAGCCCTTAAGTGAGGTGACGCGGACGCGTCGATCACACGGACACGTGACATAATTTGCGTTAGGGGCGCGAGGGAAGCTTCACGCTCGCACAACTCTGTTTAATTTATGTTTTGCCAAAATTTAGGGTGACACGATCGCGTGGTCGATGCGATCGCGTGAATGGCCAGCTTGAGAAAATGGTGCGGACGCGTAGGGAACGCGGTCGCATGGAAAGGCTAGTGCGATTAGCACAAGTGCAGCCCAGCTCCAGCTCAACTTTCGGCCATACACCTTAATGACGTCAAATTATAGGGCACGCGTTCGCGTGGGTGACGCGGACACGAGGGAGGCCTATTTTCCACATGACGTGGACGCGTCAGTGACGCGGTTGCGTGGATTGATTTGTTCCAAAGGCACGCCTCCAGCCACACTTTCGCGTGACTCTCTGTTTCTTTGCTTCTCGTACCCAAGGCACCATGACGTGGACGCGTCATCGACGCTGTCGTGTCGGGTGCTCTCTCTTCTTTTTTTTAAAGAAAAATGCAAATGTAGTATGCAGATGAGATGCAAGATATAGGTAGTAGTACGGAGAAGAGTTATAGATGAGGGAAGATAAGGAGAGGAAGAGGAACGATCATACCATGGTGGGTTGTCTCCCACCTAGCACTTTGCTTTAACGTCCTTAAGTTGGACGCTCCATTAGCTCAGTTTTCTGCTGTGAGTGGATCCTCCAAGAGGAAGATATCTAACTCCTTGTTTTTCGTCACCTTCTCGCCTTAATAGAGCTTCAAACGATGTCCATTAACCTTGATAAGTTTAGAGCTTGAAGGATGACTTGGGTGAAAAACTCCATACGGCTCAACCTTCTCGACTCTATATGGACCTTCCCACCTAGATCGCAGCTTGCCTAGCATGAGCCTCAGTCTAGAGTTGTAAAGGAGGACTAAATCTCCAGGTTGGAACTCTTTCCTCTTGATGTGCTGATCATGTACAACCTTCACCTTTTCCTCCTTGAGTTCTCATAAGCTTCGAGGCAAAGGCTCCCCAATTCTTGCAGTTGCAACTTCCTTTCAGCTCTGGCTTGCTCAAATCCCATGTTGCACTCCTTTACTTCCCAAAAGGTTTTGTGCTCTACTTCAACTGGAAGATGACAGGATTTTCCATAAACTAAGCGAAAAGGACTCATCCCAATAGGTGTCTTGTATGCTGTTTTGTATGCCCATAGTGTATCTTGTATCCTGGTGCTCCAGTCTCTTCTATGGGGTTTGACTATCTTCTGCAATATGCGTTTTATCTCTCTGTTAGACACCTCGGCTTGCCCATTAGTCTGAGGATGGTAGGCTATTGCTACTTTATGAACGATCTCATGCTTCTTCAGTAATCCTGTTAGTCTCCTGTTACAAAAATGGGAGCCTTGATCACTCATGATTGCTCGTGGTGATCCAAAGCGACAAATAATGTGGTTTATAACAAAGAAAACAACGGTGTTAGCATCATCAGTGCGGGTAGGAATTGCTTCCACCCATTTGAAAACATAGTCTACTGCTAACAGTATATAAAGATGGCCATTAGAATTTGGAAATGGACCCATGAAGTCAATGCCCCAAACATAAAAAATTTCACAGAAAATCATAATTTGTTGAGGCATTTCGTCCTTCTGGGATATATTACCAAACCTTTGGCATGGGAGACAAGATTTACAAAATTCAGCAGTGTCTTTAAAAAGAGTAAGCCACCAAAATCCATAGTCTAAGATTTTTCTAGCTGTTCTTTGAGGGCCAAAATGTCCTCCACTCTCAGATGAGTGACAGGCCTCTAAAATGGTTTGGAATTCTGATTGAGGCACACACCTTCTAATTACCTGGTCAGTGCCACATCTCGATAAATATGGGTCATCCCATATATAATATTTAGACTCGCTTTTCAACTTGTCTCTTTGATGCTTAGTAAAGTTTGGAGGAAAAGTGCGGCTAACTAGATAATTAGCGACAGGTGCATACCAAGGGACTACCTCAGATACTGCTTGTAGGTTATCAAACGGGAAATTATCAGCTATAGGAGTGGAATCATCTTTAATGTGCTCAAGGCGACTCAAGTGGTCTGCCACTAGATTCTGGTTACCACTCCTATTCTTTATTTCTAAATCAAATTCTTGTAGTAGCAGTATCTAACGTATAAGCCTTGGTTTGGATTCCTTTTTATCTAATAAATACTTTAGAGCTGTGTGGTCTGAATACACTACTACTTTAGTGCCAAGTAAATAGGCTTGAAATTTATCCAGAGCAAAAACAATAGCAAGAAGCTCTTTTTCAGTAGTGGTGTAGTTAGACTGAGCAGTGTCTAAAGTCTTAGACGCACAAGGAATAACAAAAGGATCTTTACCTTCATGTTGAGCTAGCGCTT
>NC_029776.3:60874020-60874733 GCF_000817695.3 Arachis duranensis | reverse complement strand
TTTAGATTAGGAGAGTGTGATTAGGATTAAAAGAAAAGGTAGGTGGGGATCCTGTGGGGTCCACAGATCCTGAGGTGAAAAAAATACCATTCTTTCACCATATAGGCATGTAAATTGCCTCCATGCATCATTCTGGCGTTCAAACGCCCATTGGTGCATGATCTGGGCGTTAAACGCCCATGTAATGCATGTTTCTGGCGTTGAACGCCAGTTTCATGCTTGTTTCTGGCGTTTAGCGCCAGTTCGTCCTCTGTGTGCGCATCCTGGCGTTAAACGCCAGGTTGTTGCTTGTTTCTGGCGTTCAGCGCTAGAATGGTGCTCTGTTCTGGCGTTGAACGCCAGCCAGATGCATCTTACTGGCGTTGAACGCCAGTCTGCGCTGCCTCCAGGGTGAACAATTTTTTCTTCTGTTTTTGACTCTGTTTTTAATTTTTTTTTTTCGTGACTCCTCATGATCATGTACCTAATTAAACACAAAGATAACAAAGAAACAAAATAAAATAAAATTAGATAAATAAAATTGGGTTGCCTCCCAACAAGCGCTTCTTTAATGTCAATAGCTTGACAGTGGCTCTCAAGGAGCCACAAGGTGATCAGGTCAATGTTGTATGGTTGTCCACACCAAACTTACAATTTGGATATGGGATCTTAACACCAAACTTAGAGTTTGGTTGTGGCCTCACAACACCAAACTTAGAGTTTGACTGTGTGGG
>NC_029776.3:60873393-60873867 GCF_000817695.3 Arachis duranensis | reverse complement strand
ACCTCTGTTAACATCTATCACAGCTTCTGCTGTGGCTAGGAAAGGTCTTCCTAGGATGATGCATTCATCATCTTCCTTCCTAGTATCTAGGATTATGAAATCAGCAGGGATGTAAAGGCCTTCAACCTTTACTAGCACATCCTCTACTATTCCATAAGCTTGTCTTATTGACTTATCTGCCAATTGTAATGAGAACAAGGCAGGCTGTACCTCAAGAATCCCTAGCTTCTCCATTACAGAGAGTGGCAAAAGATTTATCCCTGACCCCAGATCACATAGAGCCTTTTCAAAGGTCATGGTGCCCATGGTACAAGGTATTAAGAACTTGCCAGGATCTTGTTTCTTTTGAGGTAGAATTTGCTGAATCCAGGTATCCAGTTCACTAATGAGCAAAGGAGGTTCACTTACCCAAGTCTCATTACCAAATAACTTGGCATTCAGCTTCATGATAGCTCCTAAATATTGAGCAACTTG
>NC_029776.3:60868388-60868636 GCF_000817695.3 Arachis duranensis | reverse complement strand
TGTTTTCTGAATGTATGCTTAAACAGTGCATATGTCTTTTGAATTTGTGGTTCATGAATGTTGGCTCTTGAAAGAATGATGAAAAAGGAGACATGTTACTGAGGATCTGAAAAATCATAAAAATGATTCTTGAAGCAAGAAAAAGCAGTGAATACAAAAAAAATGAGAAAAAAGAGAGAAAAAGAAAGAAATAAAGTTGTGATCCAAGGCAAAAAGAGTGTGCTTAAGAACCCTGGACACCTCTAATT
>NC_029776.3:60866755-60867520 GCF_000817695.3 Arachis duranensis | reverse complement strand
ATTAATGCAATTACTATTGTTCTTCTATTCAATTTTGCTTGTTCTTGTTCTAAGATATCACTTGTTCTTCAACTTGATGAATGTGATGATCCGTGACACTCATCATCATTCTCACCTATGAACGTGTGACTGACAACCACCTCCGTTCTACCTTCGATTGGGTGAATATCTCTTGGATTCCTGATTGCACGATGCATGGTTGATCGCCTGACAACTGAGTGCTCGCCTGACAACCGAGCCAACCATTCCGTGGGATCAGAGTCTTCGTGGTATAGGCTAGAACTGATGGCGGCATTCAAGAGAATCCAGAAGGTCTAACCTTGTCTGTGGTATTCTGAGTAGGATTCAATGATTGAATGACTGTGACGAGCTTCAAACTCCTGAGGGCGGGGCGTTAGTGACAGACGCAAAAGAATCACTGGATTCTATTCCGGCCTGATTGAGAATGGACAGATGGATAGCCGTGCCGTGACAAGGTGCGTTGAACATTTCCACTGAGAGGATGGGAGGTAGCCACTGACAACGGTGAAACCCTTGTATAAGCTTGCCATGGAAAGGAGTAAGAAGGATTGGATGAAGACAGTAGGAAAGCAGAGAGACGGAAGGGACCAAGCATCTTCATACGCTTATCTGAAATTTTCACCAATGAATTACATAAGTATCTCTATCTTTATCTTTATGTTATATTCGTATATCACCCATATCCATTTGAGTTTGCCTGACTAAGATTTACAAGGTGACCATAGCTTGCTTCATACCAACAAT
>NC_029776.3:60866257-60866646 GCF_000817695.3 Arachis duranensis | reverse complement strand
AGAGCTATATGAATCTGGAAATAGCCTGTGTAACCATCTAAAAAGCAGTAATGTGATTTACCTGACAGGCGATCCAGTATTTGATCAATGAATGGAAGGGGATAGTGATCCTTACGAGTGGCTTGGTTGAGACCCCTGTAATCAATGCAGACCCTCCAGGCATTCTGTACTCTGGTTGCTATGAGTTCTCCATGCTCACTCTTCACTGTAGTGACTCCAGACTTCTTGGGCACCACTTGTACTAGGCTCACTGATGAGCGGATAATTTATACGCTTTTTGGCATTGTTTTTAGGTATTTTTAGTAAGTTCAAGCTACTTTTAGGGATGTTTTCATTAGTTTTTATGTTAAATTCACATTTCTGGACTTTACTATGAGTTTGTGTATTTT
>NC_029776.3:60865820-60866147 GCF_000817695.3 Arachis duranensis | reverse complement strand
GGGCTGACAAAAGGACTGCTGATGCTGTTGGAATCTGACCTCCCTGCACTCGAAATGGATTTTCTGGAGCTACAGAACTCCAAATGGCGCGCTCTCAACGGCGTTGGAAAGTAGACATCTAGAGCTTTCCTGAAATATATAATAGTCCATACTTTATTTGGAAATTGACGACGTAACTTGGCGTTGAACGCCAAGTACATGTTGTTGTCTGGAGTTAAACGCCAGAAACACGTCATGATCCGGAGTTGAACGCCCAAAACACGTTATAACTTGGAGTTCAACTCCAAGAGAAGCCTCAGCTCGTGGATAGATCAAGCTCAGCCCAAA
>NC_029776.3:60858643-60865687 GCF_000817695.3 Arachis duranensis | reverse complement strand
TGACAACCACTTCCGTTCTACCTTAGGCCGGGCGCATATCTCTTAGATTCCCCAACAGAATCTTCGTGGTATAAGTTAGATAGATGGCGGCATTCATGAGGATCCGGAAAGTCTAAACCTTGTCTGTGGTATTCCGAGTAGGATTCTGGGATTGAATGACTGTGACGAGCTTCAAACTCCTGAAGGTTGGGCGTTAGTGACAGACGCAAAAGAATCACTGGATTCTATTCCAACCTGATTAAGAACCACATATGATTAGCCGTGCTGTGACAGAGCATAGGAACGTTTTCACTGAGAGGATGGGATGTAGCCATTGACAACGGTGATGCCCTACATACAGCTTGCCATGGAAAGGAGTAAGAAGGATAGGATGAATGTAATAAGAAAGTAGAGATTCAAAAGGAGCACAACATCTCCATACGCCTATCTGAAATTTCCACTATTGATTTACATAAGTATCTCTATCCATTTTATTTTCTGTTTATTTTTATTAATCATATTTGATTTTCTAAATTCCATAATTTTATCCTCCTGACTGGGATTTACAAGATGACCATAGCTTGCTTCATACCAACAATCTCTGTGGGATCGACCCTTACTCACGTAAGGTATTACTTGGACGACCCAGTACACTTGCTGGTTAGTTGAACGGAGTTGTGTCCACACATAAGTGCCATAATAAGGATTCCATACAACAACAAAGAATACTACATTGATGTGATCACAATTTCGTCCACCACTCACCCATTCACTGTCTGAGATGGGGTGGATGATATCTGCCTCTAGTAGTCTAGTCACTTCCTTCTTGACAACCTCCAAGATAGTGGGGTTTAGTCTTCTTTGGGGTTGACAAACGGGTCTTGCTCCTTCTTCTAAAAATATTCTGTACTCAGAAACTTGAGGGTTGATGCCTACTATGTCTGCCAAACTCCACCCAATTGCCTTCTTATGCCTCCTCAGCACAATAAGTAACTGCTCTTCCTGTTGAGAATTGAGGTCCCGTGCAATGATAACGGGAAACTTTTGCTCGTCCTCGAGGTAAGCATATTTAACGTGTGGAGGGAGAGATTTCGATTCTAATTTCTGCTCATGGTCAAACTCTGGATTGTCTAGAGCTGGTGGCAGTGGTAAAGTACTTTCATTGTCCTCAGAAAGTGTCCCCACACTCGGACCTTGTCCTATGTACTTTTCTTCAAACTCTTCCTGGTGAACTTCAGCTACGGTTTCATTTATGATGTCACACTGGAGGATAGAATGATCTTCTGGAGGGTGCTTCATAACTCCATTCAGATTGAAGCTTACTTCTCGGCCGTCTATTTCAAAGGAGTATGTTCCTGAAAAGGCATCCAATTTGAACTTCGAGGTCTTCAAGAAAGATCTTTCGAGTAGGATTGATGATGGCTTCTCTGAGTCATTCTGGGGCATCTCCAGGATGTAAAAAGCAATGGGGAATGTGAGCCCTTTAATACCTACTAATACATCTTCAGCAACTCTAGCCACTGTAGTAATGCTTTCATCTGCTAACACAAAATGAGCTGCCAACCTTTTTAAGGGAGGGAGCCTCAGAACGTCATATATAGACAAAGGCATTATACTAACACATGCTCCTAAATCACACATGTAGTCAGAAAATATCACACTTCCAATGGTACAGTTAACCATGCATGGGCCTGGGTCACTACATTTTTCAGGTATATTTCCCATTAAAGCAGATATAGAACTACCTAAAGGAATAGTTTCTAATTCATTAATTTTGTCTTTATGTATGCATAAGTCCTTTAAAAACTTTGCGTATTTAGGTACCTATTGAATAACATCAAAAAGGGGAACAGTTACCTCAACCTTTTTGAATATTTCTACCATTTTGGGATCAGGTTCCAACTACTTCCTGGGCTTCCTTGCAAGTTGTGGAAATGGAATAGGAATGGTGTTTTCTACAGTGTCTACGCCCTTTGGTGCTTCTTCCTGTGATTTAGCGTCTTCTTCCTCAGCCATGTCCTGTATATCGTTTTCCTCTTCAACATCTTCTATTTCCACTACCTCTTCAGCTGAGGCGTGTTCTGGTAGGTTTGGCTCTTCCTGATTCCTCTCTTGCAATGTGGTTCCAGACCTTAGGGTGATGGCATTAATGCTACCCTTTGGATTAGGTAATGGTTGAGAGAGGAGTCCACCAGAGCTTGAAGACTGGTTGTTAGAGTTGGTCAGTGATCCAATCTGTGAGACAAGGGCTTGCATAGTAGAGTTCAGACCATTCAGAGTAGCAGTAAGCTTGTTATCTCCGATCAATAGATTGCAGTAACTCATCATTAGGAGATGAAGAGGGATAAGTGATTTGAGAGGTTTGCTGAGATGCTTGAGGCTGTCTTAGATGAGGTGCTCTGTAGGCCTGATTCTGATTCTGCTGCTTGAAGTTGTTATTGTTATTCCACCTCTGGTTTCCATTGTTTTCTCTGCCTCCTCTGTTATGATTGTCCCTTCAACCTTGGTTGGAGTTATCCTGCCATCCATGGTTGTAGCTGCCACCTTGATTGTACCCTTGGTTGGGGCGGTCATAAAAGTTGTGAGTGGCTACCACAGTGTGGTCTTCCGGTTAGAGTTGTGGACACTCATCAGTATAATGACTGTAATCTGCACAGGTTCTGCATACTCTTTGTAGAACCAACTGTTGGCTGTGCTGTGATGGAGAAAGCTGAATTTGCTGAGCTTGTTGTTGACTTAGTTGCATCTACTTCAGTAAGTTGGTCATTTCACATAAGCTCTGAGTTATAGCAGCAGTCTCTTTGCTAGTGGATGCCTCTGTAATGGCTCTTGACCGACTTTGTTTCTGCCTGTGATTCCTAGTAGATTCAGCTAAGTCGTTGATCAATTGCCATGCTTCTTCCGTAGTCTTGTACTTTTTCATAGACCCATTGCTAGCTAGCACCTTCCAATGTGGTCCTATCTTGAGATTTCATGCCCTGTGTAAAGTAGCTGAGCAACACTATCTTGTCAATCATATGGTGGGGACATACTTCTAGAAGATTATTGAAGCATTCCAAGTATTCATAGAGAGTCTCAGATTCATCCTGAACGATCATGGACATGTCTTTCCTCAGTTTATCGGCAACCTTAGCTAGAAAGAATTTCTCCAAAAATTCTATTCTAAGCGTATCCCAGTTGGAAACAGTTGTTCCGAGTCAAGTGTAGTACCATTCTCTTGCCTTCCCCTCAAGAGAGAATGGAAAAACTTTTAGCAGAATAGAAGTTTCGTCAGTACCATCATGCTTAACAGTAGAGCAAGCTGTCCGAAAATCCCTAAGGTGCTTGATAGGCTCTTGAGCAGGTAAGCCATGAAACTTGGGCATAAAATTGAGTAGTGAAGACTTTATTTTAAAATCCACAGCCACTGCTGGGTGGTGTGCCTGGAATGGTTGTAGTGTAAAATTAGGGGCTCCTTCCTCCTAGATAGTGACTCTCCTAGGTGCTGCCATGTCACCTGCACGTAAATCAACTGGATCAGTAGAGGGGGAGCTTGTTTCTTTCTTAGATGACATTTTAGGTTTGTCCTCAGAGAGGACTTTCCAATGCCGAGCTTGCCTTATACGTGAAATAGTTCTTTCAATCTCAGGGTCAAATACTGGCAAGCTTGGATCAGGAAGTGAACGCATCATTTAACGAAAGAAACGTGCAGCTCATGGTAACAAAATAAAAAGAAAAAATTGCAATTAAATAAATTCCAATCAATAAATTAGCATACTATTGCAACTCCTCGGCAACGGCGCCAAAAATTGACGTGGCAGAAATTGGCGAGTTATGAAATTATTATAAGAGATACGTTGCAAGTACAGTCCTTAACCAGCCAAAAATCCACTTATCAATTTAGAAGGGTTGTCACAATATTGAAATCAAAATACTGGGAGTATGAATCCCAGGTCGTCTCCCAACGAGTTGCAGAAAGATGTGCTATTTTATTAATCAGGTGTTTTCAAAAATGATTTAGTTGATAAACAGGAAATTAAATCAGAGAAGTTAGATAATTTAAATAAAAGCCTTGACTGGGAGTAGATTAGTTGGAAGCCCTATTCTTGTTGAAATACTCTCAAGATTAATTGATAATTGAAGGTTGCTCTGCTTAGTTATCCCTTACTAGGTAAAGAAAAGTCAAGCAAGTTGGAAAGCTATTTCTAGTCACAAGTCCTGATCATCTCCTTGAGAAGGACTAGTGTCAATGACAGGAAGGTGATCCAACAATAAACCCAATTACAATTTTTCTCTTGAGTAATCCAACTCAAGATTTCCTTTCAATCATCTCCCAATCAAGTTATGGAACTACTCACTCATCATGTTTGTAAAATCCATGAAATAAGAAAAAGAAATATTGGAGAACATGATAAATAATAATCAAAGGAATCAATTAAAAATAAAAATAGTTCTTGTATTAATAAATTCTAAAAGTAATCCAATGTCAACTTCTGAAAAAATCAGGAATATGGAAGAGTAAAATGAAAAATAAATAACAAGCTATAATGACTAGTACCGGAGGTAGACTCTTCTCAAAAGCTGAAGCCAAAAGTCTTCAAATCCTAATTTATTAATGTAGAAAAGAAAAACCTAGGGGAGAAGTAAATTCAGATCTAAAAAACTAGAAATTATGCGGGATGAATTATTGTTGTTGTCTCTGCATGTTCCCTGGTTCTAATATGTGTTTCTAGGCCGAAAACTGGGTTGAAATCCGGCCCAGAAACAATGCTAGCGACTTTCATAATTTTGTAGATCGCGCTCGTCACGCGGCCGCGTCATCCATGCGATCGCGTCACTCAGCGTTTCTCGTACCATGCGTGCACGTCGTCCACGCATTCGCGTCGTCGTGCAGCTTCCAATCCGTGCGGCCGCGTCAGGCACTGGTGCACGAAATTGTGATCATCAATGGCACCATCAATATGGTACGCTCAATTGCAATCTCAACTCTTTATCACAACTTCACACAACTAACCAGCAAGTGCACTGGGTCGTCCAAGTAATAAACCTTACGCGAGTAAGTGTCGATCCCACGGAGATTGTTGGTATGAAGCAAACTATGGTCATCTTGTAAATCTCAGTCAGGCAAATTCAAATGGTTATGGAGGATTGATAATTAAAACATAAAATAAAGATAGAGATACTTATGTAATTCATTGGTGAGAATTTCAGATAAGCGTATGGAGATGCTTTGTCCATTCCGTCTCTCTGCTTTCCTACTGTCTTCATCCAATCCTTCTTACTCCTTTCCATGGCAAGCTGTATGTTGGGCATCACCGTTGTCAATGGCTACAGTCCCGTCCTCTCAGTGAAATTGTTCAACGTGCTCTGTCACAGCACGGCTATTTAGCTGTCGATTCTCGATCATGTCGGAATAGAATCCAGTGATTCTTTTGCGTCTGTCACTAACGCCCCACAATCACGAGTTTGAAGCTTGTCACAGTCATTCAATCCTTGAATCCTACTCAGAATACCACAGACAAGGTTTAGATCTTCTGGATTCTCTTGAATGCCACCATCAATTCTAGCTTATACCACGAAGATTCTGATTAAGGAATCCAAGAGATAAACATTCAAGCCTTGTTTGCTTGTAGAACGGAAGTGGTTGTCAGGCACGCGTTCATAAGTGAGAATGATGATGAGAGTCACATAATCATCACATTCATCATGTTCTTGGGTGCGAATGAATATCTTAGAACAAGAATAATCTGAATTGAATAGAAGAACAATAGTAATTGCATTAATACTCGAGGTACAGCAGAGCTCCACACCTTAATCTATGGTGTGTAGAAACTCCACCGTTGAAAATACATAAAAACAAGGTCTAGGCATGGCCGAATGGCCAGCCTCCCAAAGAGGGTTCAATCATAAAAACATGATCAAAAGATCCTACCATACAATAGCAAAAGGGTCCTATTTGTAGAGAACTAGTAGCTTAGGGTTTACAAAGATGAGTAAATGTCATAAAAATCCACTTCCGGGCCCACATGGTGTGTGCTTGGGCTGAGCATTGAAGCTTTCATGTGTAGAGACTTTTCTTGGAGTTAAACGCCAGCTTTTGTGCCAGTTTGGGCGTTTAACTCCCATTCTTGTGCCAGTTCCGGCGTTTAACGCCAGAATTCTTGAGCTGACTTGGAACGCCTGTTTGGGCCATAAAATCTCGGGCAAAGTATGGCCTATTATACATTTCTGGAAAGCCCAGGATGTCTAATTTCCAACGCAATTGAGAGTGCGCCAATTGGGCTTTTGTAGCTCCAGAAAATCCATTTCGAGTGCAGGGAGGTCAGAATCCAACAGCATCTGCAGTCCTTTTCAGCCTCTGAATCAGATTTTTGCTCGGGTCCCTCAATTTCAGCCAGAAAATACCTAAAATCATAGAAAAATACACAAACTCATAGTAAAGTCCAGAAAAGTGAATTTTAACTAAAAATTAATAAAAATATAATAAAAACTAACTAAAACATACTAAAAACATACTAAAAACAATGCCAAAAAGCGTATAAATTATCCGCTCATCACAACACCAAACTTAAATTGTTGCTTGTCCCCAAGCAACTGAAAATCAAATAGGATAAAAAGAAGAGAATATACTATAAACTCCGAAAACATATATGAAGATCAGTATTAATTAGATGAGCGGGGCTTTTAGCTTTTTGCCTCTGAACAGTTTTGGCATCTCACTCTATCCTTTGAAATTCAGAATGATTGGCTTCTATAGGAACTCATAATCCAGATATTGTTATTGATTCTCCTAGTTAAGTATGATGATTCTTGAACACGTCTACTTTATGAGTCTTGGCTGTGGCCCAAAGCACTCTGTTTGCCAATATTACCACCGGATACATACATGCCACAGACACATAACTGGGTGAACCTTTTCAGATTGTGACTCAGCTTTGCTAGAGTCCCCAATTAGAGGTGTCCAGGGTTCTTAAGCACACTCTCTTTTTTTTTGTATTCACTGCTTTTTTCTTGCTTCAAGAATCATTTCTATGATTTTTCAGATCCTCAGTAACATGTCTCCTTTTTTCATCATTCTTTCAAGAG
>NC_029776.3:60856009-60858437 GCF_000817695.3 Arachis duranensis | reverse complement strand
AAGCATAATTTTCGAAAAACAGAAAAATAAAGAACAAGGAGATTAAAGAATGAGTCCACCTTAGTGATGGCGGCTTGTTCTTCCTCTTGAAGATCTTATGGAGTTCTTGAGCTCCTCAATGTCTCTTCCTTGCCTTTGTTGCTCCTCTCTCATGATTCTTTGATCTTCTCTAATCTCATAGAGGAGGATGGAATGTTCTTGGTGCTCCACCCTTAATTGTCCCATGTTGGAACTCAATTCTCCTAGGGAGGTGTTGATTTGCTTCCAATAGTTTTGTGGAGGAAGGTGCATCCCTTGAGGCATCCCATGAGTGGGATCTCTTGTTTGCTCCATCCTCTTCTTAGTAATGGGCTTGTCCTCATCAATGAGGATGTCTCCCTCTATGTTAATTCCAACTGAATTACAGAGGTGACAAATGAGATGAGGGAAGGCTAACCTTGCCAAGGTAGAGGACTTGTTTGCCACCTTATAAAGTTCTTGGGATATAACCTCATGAACTTCTACTTCCTCTCCAATCATGATGCTATGAATCATGATAGCCCGGTCTATAGTAACTTCGGACCGGTTGTTAGTGGGAATGATTAAGCGTTGGATAAACTCCAACCATCCCCTAGCCACGGGCTTGAGGTCATGCCTTCTCAGTTGAACCGGCTTCCCTCTTGAATCTCTCTTCCATTGAGCACCCTCTTCACAAATGTCTATGAGGACTTGGTCCAACCTTTGATCAAAGTTGACCCTTTTTGAGTTTGAAAGGGACCTTGGGGATCACCTTCTTCATGGCCACAACTTCATAAAAGTGGTCTTGATGCACCCTTGAGAAAAATCTCTCCATCTCCCATGACTCGGAGGTGGAAGCTTTTGCCTTCCCTTTCCTCTTTCTAGAGGTTTCTCCGGCCTTAGAGGCCATAAATGGTTATGAAAAAACAAAAAGCAATGCTTTTACCACACCAAACTTAGAAGGTTTGCTCGTCCTCGAGCAAAAGAAGAAAGAAGAGAGTAGAAGAAGAAGGAATAGAGGAGATGGAGGTGGCTTTATTTTTCGACCAAGGGGGAGAAGTAGTGTGTAGGTTGTGTGAAAATGAAGGAGTGAAGATGGGTTTATATAGGGGTGGAGAGAGGGGTAAGGTTCGGCCATTATGGGTGGGTTTGGGAGGGAAAGTGGTTTGAATTTGAATGGTGAGGTAGGTGGGGTTTTATAAAGGATGAATGTGAGTGGTAAAGAGAATGGTGGGATTTGATAGGTAAGGGGTTTTTGGGAAAGAGGTATTGAGGTGATTGGTGAATGGGTGAAGAAGAGAGAGAGTGGTGGTGTAGGAGGGGATCCTGTGGGGTTCACAGATCCTGAGGTGTCAAGGATAATTCATCCCTGCACCAAGTGGCGAGCAAAAATGCTCCTTCTGCCAATCTTGGCATTAAACGCCAAGCTGGTGCCCATTTCTGGGGTTTAACGCCAGCTCCTTGCCCATTCCTGGCGTTAAACGCCAGTCTGGTGCCCTTTTCTGGCGTTAAACGCCCAGAATTGTGCCAGACTGGGCGTTAAATGCCTATTTGCTGCCCTTACTGGTGTTTAAATGCCAACAAGTTTTTCCTCCAGGGTGTGCTGTTTTTCTTTCTGTTTTTAATTCTGTTTTTGCTTTTTCAATTATTTTTGTGACTTCCCATGATCATCAACCTACAGAAAACATAAAATAACAAGGAAAAATAGATAAATATAACATTGGGTTGCCTCCCAACAAGCGCTTTTTTAATGTCAGTAGCTTGACAGTGGGCCCTCATGGAGTCTCACAGATATTCAGAGCAATGTTGGAACCTCCCAACACCAAATTTAGAGTTTGAATGTGGGGGTTCAACACCAAACTTAGAAGTTGGTTGTGGCCTCCCAACACCAAACTTAGAGTTTGACTGTGGGGGCTCTGTTTGACTCTGTTTTGAGGGAAGCACTTCATGCTTCCTCTCTATGGTTACAGAGGGGTATCCTTGAGTCTTAAATACAAAGGATTCTTCATTCACTTGAATGATCAATTCTCCTCTGTCAACATCAATCACAGCCTTTGCTGTGGCTAGGAAGGGTCTGCCAAGGATGATGGATTCATCCATGCACTTCCCAGTCTCTAGGACTATAAAATCAGCAGGGATGTAATGGTCTTCAACCTTTACCAGAACATCCTCTACAAGTCCATAAGCTTCTTTTCTTGAATTGTCTGCCATCTCTAGTGAGATTCTTGCAGCTTGCACCTCAAAGATCCCTAGCTTCTCCATTACAGAGAGAGGCGTGAGGTTTATGCTTGACCCTAGGCCACACAGAACTTTCTCAAAGGTCATGGTGCCTATGGTACAAGGTATTGAGAACTTCCCAGGATCCTGTCTCTTTTGAGGTAATCTCTGCCTAGTCAAGTCATCCAGTTCTTTGGTGAGTAAAGGGGGTTCA
>NC_029776.3:60850231-60855782 GCF_000817695.3 Arachis duranensis | reverse complement strand
ATGGACATCCATTGAGGTCTTCCTCAGTGGCGCTCACTGCCTTTTTCTCCTCTCCAAATTTGTCCATGTTGATGGCCTTGCACTCTACTTTTGGATTCGCTTCTGTATTGCTTGGAAGAGAACTAGGAGGGAGTTCATTAACTTTCTTACTCAGCTGACCCACTTGTGCCTCCAAGTTTCTAATGGAGGACCTTGTTTCAGTCATGAAACTTTGTGTGGTTTTGATTAGATCAGAGACCATGGTTGCTAAGTCAGAGTGGCTCTGCTTAGAATTCTCTGTCTGTTGCTGAGAAGATGATGGAAAAGGCTTGCCATTGCCAAACCTGTTTCTTCCACAATTATTGTTGTTGAAACCTTGTTGAGGTCTCTGTTGATCCTTCTATGAGAGATTTGGATGATTTCTCCATGAAGGATTATAGGTGTTCCATAGGGTTCTTCCATGTGTTCACTTCTTCCATTGAAGGGTTCTCAAGATCATAAGCTTCTTCTTCAGATGAAGCGTCCTTAGTACTGCCTGTTGCAGCTTGCATTCTAGATAGACTTTGAGAAATCATATTGACTTGCTGAGTTAATATTTTGTTCTGAGCCAATATGGCATTCAGAGTATCAATCTCAAGAACTCCTTTCTTCTGATTNNNNTGAAGGTTTGGACTTCCACTCTAAGCTTACTCAATTTTTGAGGTGGAAAGAATTTTGCCAAGAAGGCATTGACTAGCTTTTCCCAAGAGTTCAGGCTTTCTTTAGGTTGTGAGTCCAACCATATCCTAGCTCTGTCTCTTACAGCAAAAGGGAATAGCATGAGTTTGTAGACTTCAGGGTCAACCCCATTGGTCTTGACAGTGTCACATATTTGTAAGAATTCAGCTAAAAACTGATGAGGATCTTCCAATGGAAGTCCATGGAACTTGCAATTCTGTTGCATTAGAGAAACTAATTGAGGCTTAACCTCAAAGTTGTTTGCTCCAATGGCAGGGATAGAGATGCTTCTCACATAGAAGTCGGGAGTAGGTGCAGTAAAGTCACCCAGCACCTTCCTTGCATTGTTGGCATTGTTGTTGTTTTCGGCTGCCATGTCTTCTTCTTCTTTGAAGATTTCTGTTACGTCCTCTACAGAGAATAGTGCTTTAGCTTCTTGGTGCACGAAATTGCAATCACACTTTTGCAATTCCGCACAACTAACCAGCAAGTGCACTGGGTCGTCCAAGTAGTACCTTACGTGAGTAAGGGTCGATCCCACGGAGATTGTTGGCTTGAAGCAAGCTATGGTTATCTTGTAACTCTTAGTCAGGATATCAATAATTATCAGGGTTGATTGTAAAAAGCAAAAGAACATGAAATGAGTACTTGTTTTGCAGTAATGGGGAACAGGTTGAGGTTTTGGAGATGCTCTATCTTCTGAATCTCTGCTTTCCTACTGTCTTCTTCTTCAAGCACGCAAGGCTCCTTCCATGGCAAGCTGTATGTAGGGTTTCACCGTTGTCAATGGCAACCTCCCATCCTCTCAGTGAAAATGTTCAACGCACCCTGTCACGGCACGGCTATTCAGCTGTCGGTTCCCGATCATGTCGGAATAGAATCCAGTGATTCTTTTGCGTCTGTCACTAACGCCCCACAATTGCGAGTTTGAAGCTCGTCATAGTTATTCAATCATTGAATCCTACTCAGAATACCACAGACAAGGTTTAGACCTTCCGGATTCTCTTGAATGCCGCCATCAATTCTAGCTTATACCACGAAGATTCTGATTAAGGAATCCAAGAGATATCTACTCAATCTAAGGTAGAACGGAGGTGGTTGTCAGGCACACGTTCATAGTTGAGAATTATGATGAGTGTCACGGATCATCACATTCATCAGGTTTAAGAACAAGTGATATCTTAGAATGGAAGCAAGCATGATTGAATGAAAAACAGTAGTAATTGCATTAATCCATCAAGACACAGCAGAGCTCCTCACCCCCAACCATGGGATTTAGAGACTCATGATGTAGAAGATATAATGAGAAACGTGTAAAGTGTCATGATGTGTAGATACAATGTCAAAAGATCCTATTAATAGTGAACTGGTAACCTAGGGTATACAGAAATGAGTAAATGACGTAAAAATCCACTTCTGGGTACACTTAGTGTGTGCTTGGGCTGAGCATTGAAGCTTTCATGTGTAGAGACTTTTTCTGGAGTTAAACGCCAGCTTTTATGCCAGTTTGGGCGTTTAACTCCAATTTTTATGCCAGTTCCAGCGTTAAACGCTGGGAATTCTGAAGCTAATTTGCAACGCCGGTTTGGGCCATCAAATCTTGAGCAAAGTATGGACTATTATACATTGCTGGAAAGCCCAGGATGTGTACTTTCCAACTCCGTTGAGAGCGCGCCAATTGGGTTTCTGTAGCACCAGAAAATCCACTTCGAGTGCAGGGAGGTCAGAATCCAACAACATCTGCAGTCCTTTTCAGCCTCTGAATCAGATTTTTGCTCAAGTCCCTCAATTTCAGCCAGAAAATACCTGAAATCACAGAAAAACACACAAACTCATAGTAAAGTCAAGAAAAGTAAATTTTAACTAAAAACTAATAAAAATATAATAAAAACTAACTAAAATATACTAAAAGCATACTAAAAACAATGCCAAAAAGTGTATAAATTATCCGCTCATCACAACACCAAACTTAAATTGTTGCTTGTCCCCAAGCAACTGAAAATCAAATAGGATAAAAAGAAGAGAACATGCTATGGACTCTAAAATATCAATGAAACTTAGCTCCAATTAGATGAGCAGGACTAGTAGCTTTTTGCTTCTGAACAGTTTTGTCATCTCACTTTATCCTTTGAAGTTTAGAATGATTGGCATCTATAGGAACTCAGAATTCAGATAGTGTTATTGATTCTCCTAGTTAAGTATGATGATTCTTGAACATAGCTACTTTATGAGTCTTGGTTGTGGCCCAAAGCACGCTGTCTTCCAGTATTACCACCGGATACATACATGCCACAGACACATAACTGGGTGAACCTTTTTAGATTGTGACTCAGCTTTGCTAAAGTCCCCAGTTAGTGGTGTCCAGAGCTCTTGAGCACACTCTTTAGCTTTGGATCACGACTTTAACCATTCAGTCTCAAGCTTTTCACTTGGACCTTCATGACACAAGCACATGGTTAGGGACAGCTTGGCTTAGCCGCTTAGGCTTTTTCTTCTTTCTTCTCTTTTTTTTTATTTTCAATTTTTTTTTGCTTTTCCTTGCTTCAAGAATCAATTTGATGATTTTTTTAGATCCTCAATAACATTTCTCCTTTTCCATCATTCTTTCAAGATCCAACAAATTTAACATTCTTTGAACAACAAATTCAAAAGACATATGCACTGTTCAAGCATTTATTCAGAAAACAAAAAGTATTGTCACCACATCAAACTAATTCAACTAGTTTCAGAGAAAAATTCGAAATCCTGTACTTCTTGCTCTTTTGTAATAAAAACATTTTTCATTTAAGAAAGGTGATGGATTCATAGGACATTCATAGCTTTAAGGCATAGACACTAAGATACTAATAATCATGTAATAAGACACAAACATAGATAAACATAAGCATAAAAATTCAAAAAATAGAAAATAAAGAACAAGAAGATTAAAGAACGGGTCCACCTTAGTGATGGCGGCTTGTTCTTCCTCTTAAAGATCTCATGGAGTGCTTGAGCTCCTCAATGTTTCTTCCTTGCCTTTGTTGCTCCTCTCTCATGATTCTATGATCTTCTTTAATTTCATGGAGGAGGATGGAATGTTCTTGGTGCTCCACCCTTAGTTGTCCCATGTTGGAACTCAATTCTCCTAGGGAGGTGTTGATTTGCTCCCAATAGTTTTGTGGAGGAAAGTGCATCCCTTGAGATGAATCTCCCCATCTCCCATGGCTCGGAGGTGGAAGCTTTTGCCTTCCCTTTCCTCTTTCTAGAGGTTTCTCCAGCCTTAGGTGCCATAAATGGTTATGGAGAAACAAAAAGCAACGCTTTTACCACACCAAACTTAGAAGGTTTGCTCGTCTTCGAGCAAAAAAGAAAGAAGAGAGAGAGTGGTGGGGTAGGTGGGGATCCTGTGGGGTCCACAGATCCTGAGGTGTCAAGGATAATTCATCCCTGCACCAAGTGGCGAGCGAAAATGCTCCTTCTACCAATCCTGGCGTTAAACGCCAGGCTAGTGCCCATTTCTGGCGTTTAACGCCAGCTTGGTGCCCATTCCTGGCGTTTAACGCCAGTCTGGTGCCCCTTTCTGGCGTTAAACGCCCAGAATGGTGCCAGACTGGGCGTTAAATGCCCATTTGCTGCCTTTACTGGCGTTTAAACGCCAGCATGTTTTCCTCCAGGGTGTGCTATTTTTCTTTCTATTTTTCATTCTGTTTCTGCTTTTTCAATTGATTTTGTGACTTTCCATGATCATCAACCTATAGAAAACATAAAATAACAAAGGGAAAATAATAAATATAACATTGGGTTGCCTCTCAACAAGCGCTTCTTTAATGTCAGTAGCTTGACAGTGGGCTCTCATGGGGCCTCACAGATACTCAGAGCCATGTTGGAACCTCCCAATAATAAACTTAGAGTTTGAATGTGGGGGTTCAACACCAAACTTAAAGTTTGGTTGTGACCTCCCAACACCAAACTTAGAGTTTGACTGTGGGGGCTCTGTTTGACTCTGTTTTGAAAGAAGCTCTTCATGCTTCCTCTCTATGGTTACAGAAGGAGAACCTTGAGTCTTATAGTTTGCACTGTCTGCAAGCCACGGAGCTTCCTGAATAGCAAATAATTGCTCATCCGGAAAGGTTTCAGAGATCTCAGTAGGAGGGAGGGATGCTCCTGCTATTGGTTCTATCCGGGACAGGTGATCAGCTACTTGATTCTCTGTCCCTTTTCTATCTCTTATTTCTATATCAAACTCTTGCAGAAGCAACACCCATCTTATGAGCCTGGGTTTTGAATCCTGCTTTGTGAGTAGATATTTAAGAGCAACATGGTCAGTGTACACAATCACTTTTGATCCTACTAAATAAGATCTGAACTTGTCAATGGCATAAACCACTACAAGTAGCTCCTTTTCTGTGGTTGTGTAGTTCTTCTGTGCATTATTTAGAATACGGCTGCCGTAATAAATGACGTGCAGAAGCTTACCATGCCTTTGTCCCAATACTGCACCAATTGCATGGTCACTGGCATCACACATTAGTTCAAATGGTAATGTCCAGTCTGGTGCAGAGATGACTGGTGCTGTGACCAGCTTAGCTTTTAGAGTCTCAAATGCCTGCAGACACTCCTTATCAAAGATAAATGGCGTGTCAGTAGCTAGCAGATTACTCAGAGGTTTGGCAATTTTTGAAAGATCCTTTATAGACCTTCTGTAGAATCCTGCATGCCCCAGAAAGCTTTTGATTGCCTTAACATTGGTAGGTGGTGGTAATTTTTCAATTACTTCAACTTTAGCTTGATCCACCTCTATTCCCTTGTTTGAAATTTTATGCCCAAGGACAACTCCTTCAGTCACCATAAAGTGACATTTCTCCCAGTTTAAAAC
>NC_029776.3:60848714-60849584 GCF_000817695.3 Arachis duranensis | reverse complement strand
TAATTTTCAAAATTTCTTTTATTTCCTTTAGTTCCTCCAGATCAGGATGAATATCTTTAAGGATGTCATCTAGCTCTGATTCAAGACTTTCAGTCATATTAACCTCCTCCACCAAAGAGTCAATAATATCAGTGCTCATGCAGTCATTTGATGTGTCTGGATGCTGCATAGCTTTGACAACATTCAACTTGAACTCATCATCATTGACCCTCAGGGTTAATTCCCCTTTTTGGACGTCAATGAGGGTCCGTCCAGTTGCTAGGAAAGGTCTTCCTAGAATGAGAGTTGCACTCTTGTGCTCCTCCATTTCCAGCACTACAAAGTCTGTGGGAAAGGCAAATGGCCCAACCTTGACAATCATGTCCTCAACTATGCCTGATGGGTATTTAATGGAGCCATCAGCAAGTTGGAGACATATCCTGGTTGGTTTGACTTCTTCAGTCAAGCCAAGCTTTCTGATAGTGGATGCAGGTATTTGATACTTGCCCCAAGATCACATAGAGCTTTCTTGGTACAAGTACCCTCTAATGTGCATGGTATCATAAAGCTTCCAGGATCTTTAAGCTTCTCTGGTAAGCTCTTTAATATGACTACACTGCATTCTTCAGTGAGAAAAACTTTTTCAGTTTCTCTCCAATCTTTCTTATGACTTAAGATCTCTTTCATGAACTTAGCATAAGAAGGTATTTGCTCAAGTGCCTCTGCAAACGGAATCTTTATTTCAAGAGTCCTTAGATAGTCTGCAAAGCAGGCAAATTTCTTATCCTGTTCCGCTTGGCGGAGTTTCTGAGGATAAGGCATCTTGGCTTTATATTCTTCAACCTTAGTTGCTGCAGGTTTATTCCTTACAGAAGTGGTTGAAGAAGCCTT
>NC_029776.3:60847047-60848065 GCF_000817695.3 Arachis duranensis | reverse complement strand
TTTAAAGCCTTGGATGTCCAGCCTTAGCTGTGTCATCCTTTTTGGAGGGTAAAATTGATTCAGGAATTTGTTTGATAACTGTTTCCATGTCTTTATGCTTGCTGTAGGTTGGTTATTCAACCACCTCTTAGCTTGATCTTTTACAGCAAATGGAAATAGTAATAATCTGTAGACATCCTGATCCACCTCTTTATCATGTACTGTGTCAGCAAGTTGTAAGAATTGTGCCAGAAACTCAGTAGGTTCTTCCTGTGGAAGACCGGAATACTGGCAATTTTGCTGCACCATGATAATGAGTTGAGGGTTCAGCTCAAAGCTGCTTGCTTTGATGGAAGGTATACAGATGCTACTCCCATATGCAGCTGTAATGGGGTTAGCATATGACCCCAAAGTCCTTCTGGACTGCTCAATTCCACTTAGGTCCATGATGGAGAAAGGGAAATGATATGGATTGCAAGTAGAAAAAATTTTTTTTTTAAATGACCAAAAATAATAAAATAAAACAAAAAGGAAAATAAAATAAAATGTCAAAAACTAAAAGAAAAATAAGATCAAAGCAAATTGAAAACTAAATCAATCAACTAATTAAAAAGATTTTGGAATTGGCAATTAAAAAGATATGATTGAAAATTATTTTGAAAAAGATTTGATTTTTTTTTGAAATGCGGAAAGAGAAAAACAACAAAATGACACCAAACTTAAAATTTTTAGAAAATCAAACACTAATTTTCGAAAATTTTAAAGGAAAAAACACAAAGAGGACACCAAACTTAGAATTTTTAAGGATCAAAAAGGGACTAAGGACATGCAAATTCGAAAATTAAAAGAAAAACAAAAGCATGCAATTGACACCAAACTTAAAATATGAAACTAGACTCAATTAAAAGACTCTAAACCAACAAAAATAAAACAGTCCTAATCTAAGCAACAACATAAGCCGTCAGTTGTCCAAACACGAACAATCCCCGGCAACGGCGCCAAAAACTTGGTGCACGAAATTGCAATCACACTTTTGCAA
>NC_029776.3:60837726-60846712 GCF_000817695.3 Arachis duranensis | reverse complement strand
GTTCATAGTTGAGAATGATGATGAGTGTCACGGGTCATCACATTCATCAGGTTTAAGAACAAGTGATATCTTAGAATGGGAGCAAGCATGATTGAATGAAAAACAGTAATAATTGCATTAATCCATCAAGACACAGCAGAGCTCCTCACCCCCAACCATGGGTTTAGAGACTCATGCTGTAGAAGATACAATGAGAAACATGTAAAGTGTCATGATGTGTAGATACAATGTCAAAAGATCCTATTAATAGTGGACTGGTAACCTAGGGTATACAGAAATGAGTAAATGACGTAAAAATCCACTTCTTGGTCCACTTAGTGTGTGCTTGGGCTGAGCATTGAAGCTTTCATGTGTAGAGACTTTTTCTGGAGTTAAACGCCAGCTTTTATGCCAGTTTGGGCGTTTAACTCCAATTTTTATCCCTGTTCCAGCGTTAAACGCTGGGAATTCTGAAGCTGATTTGCAACGCCGGTTTGGGCCATCAAATCTCGGGCAAAGTATGGACTATTATACATTGCTGGAAAGCCCAGGATGTCCACTTTCCAACACCGTTGAGAGCGCGCCAATTGGGCTTCTGTAGCTCCAGAAAATCCACTTCGAGTATAGGGAGGTCAGAATCCAACAGCGTCTGCAGTCCTTTTCAGCCTCTGAATATGATTTTTGCTCAAGTCCCTCAATTTCAGCCAGAAAATACCTGAAATCATAGAAAAACACACAAACTCATAGTAAAGTCCAAAAAAGTGAATTTTAACTAAAAACTAATAAAAATATAATAAAAACTAACTAAAATATACTAAAAGCATACTAAAAACAATGCCAAAAAGCGTATAAATTATCCGCTCATCACTTCTCTTAGCTTTCGCTTCAAGGTCTTTTCAGGTTCAGGGTCAGCCTCAACAAGAATGCTTTTGTCTTTGCTCTTGCTCATATGAAAGAGAAGAGAACAAGAAAGTATGGAATCCTCTATGTCACAGTATAGAGATTCCTTGAGGTGTCAGAGGAAAAGAAGAATAGAAGGATAGGGTAGAAGAAGAATTCGAACTTATCTAGAAAGATAGAATTCGAATTATTGATAATGGAGGAGTGTTAGTCCTTAAATAGAGGGATGTGAGAAGAGGGGAAGAATTTTCGAAAATAAAGTAAGAGATTTTTGAAATAATTAAAAGAAATTTTGAAAAATTGATTAGTGATTTTCGAAAACTATGATTGAGAAAGTAATTAAGTGATTTTTGAAAAAGATTTTGAAATTAGAAATCAAAAAGATATGATTGAAGACTATTTTGAAAAAGATGTGATAAAAAGATATGATTGAAAAGATATAATTTTAAAAAGATATGATTTGAAAAACAAGATTTGATTTTTAAAATTAATGACTTGGCTAATAAGAAATTTAAAAGATATGATTCAGACATTAAACCTTTCTCAACAAAAAAGGCAACATACTTGAAATGTTGAATAAAATCATAAATTGTTAGCAAGTATTTTTGAAAAATGGAAAGAAATTGATTTTGAAAATATATGATTGAAAAGATATGATTTGAAAAAGATTTGCTTTTGAAAAATTATGAAAACTTGAAAAAAATTTGAATTAAAAACAAAATCTTCCCTCTTGTGCCATCCTGGCGTTAAACGCCCAGAATGGTATATATTCTGGCATTTAATGCCCAAAATGCTACCCTTTTGGGCGTTAAACGCCCAGCCAGGTACCCTGGCTGGCGTTTAAACGCCAGTTTTCCTTCTTCATTGGGCGTTTTGAACGCTCAGCTTTTTCTGTGTAATTCCTCTACTGTATGTTCTGAATCATCAATTCTCTGTATTATTGACTTGAAAAGACACAAATTAAAAATTTTTTTTTGAATTTTTAATGATGAGGAATAATCAAAATGCCACTAAGATCAAATAAACAATGCATGCAAGACACCAAACTTAGAAGTTTGTATAATACTGACACTAACAAATTGAGAATGCATATGAGAAACAACAAAACACCCAAGACAAGAGAATTTAAAGATCAGAACAAGGAAATCATCAAGAACAACTTGAAGATCAATGAAGTACATAATGCATGTAATTTTTGAAAATTAAGACATGCAATTGACACCAAACTTAAAATTAGACACTAGACTCAAACAAGAAACATAAAATATTTTTGATTTTAAGATTTTATAAATTTTTTTGTGCTTTTTCGAAAATTATATGGAAAAGAAAATAAAGAGATTCAAAGTTTTTAATGAGAATTCCAGGAATCATTGCAATGTTAGTCTAAAACTCCGGTCCAGGAATTAGACATGGCTTACTAGCCAGCCAAGCTTTCAATGAAAGCTCCGGTCCAAAACACTAGACATGGCCAATGGCCAGCCAAGCTTTAGCAGATCATTACTTTCAATAGCAAAATTGATAGAAATCAACAAGCTCTTGTGATGATAAGTTGAAACCTCGGTCCAAAAGATTAGACATGGTTTCACAACCATCCAGACTTCAACAAATCATCATGAAACTCTAGAATTCATTCTTAAAAACTCTGAAGAACAAATAATTTTTTTTTTGGAATTTTTCGAAAATAAAAAGTAAAAAGGCTTAAACATAAAATAAAATTACCTAATCTGAGCAACAAGATGAACCGTCAGTTGTCCAAACTCGAACAATCCCCGGCACCGGTGCCAAAAACTTGGTGCTGTTGCCAGATCAAAACTTGGCACTGTTATTACAGGGAACAAATGCGAAATTGTAGTTAGGACATTTAATTCCTCGGCAACGGCGCCAAAAACTTGGTGCACGAAATTGTGATCATCAATGGCGCCATCAACATGGTACGCTCAATTGCGATCTCAACTCTTTATCACAACTTCGCACAACTAACCAGCAAGTGCACTGGGTCGGCCAAGTACTAAACCTTACGCGAGTAAGGGTCGATCCCACAGAGATTGTTGGTATGAAGCAAGCTATGGTCATCTTGTAAATCTCAGTCAGGTGGATTCAAATGGTTATGGAGGATTGATAATTAAAACATAAAATAAAGATAGAGATATTTATTAATTCATTGGTGAGAATTTCAGATAAGTGTATGGAGATGCTTTGTCCCATCCGTCTCTCTGCTTTCCTACTGTCTTCATCCAATCCTTCTTACTCCTTTCCATGGCAAGCTGTATGTTGGGCATCACCGTTGTCAATGGCTACAGTCCTGTCCTCTCAGTGAAATTGTTCAACGTGCTCTATCACAGCACGGCTATTCAGCTGTCGGTTCTCGATCATGTCGGAATATAATCCAGTGATTCTTTTGCGTCTGTCACTAACGCCTCACAATCGCGAGTTTGAAGCTCGTCACAGTCATTCAATCCTTGAATCCTACTCAGAATACCACAGACAAGGTTTAGACCTTCCGGATTCTCTTGAATGCCACCATCAATTCTAGCTTATACCACGAAGATTCTAATTAAGGAATCCAAGAGATAAACATTCAAGCCTTATTTGCTTGTAGAACGGAAGTGGTTGTCAGGCACGCGTTCATAAGTGAAAATGATGATGAGCGTCACATAGTCATCACATTCATCATGTTCTTGGGTGCGAATGAATATCTTAGAACAAGAATAATCTGAATTGAATAGAAGAACAAAAGTAATTGCATTAATACTCGAGGTACAGCAGAGCTCCACACCTTAATCTATGGTGTGTAGAAACTCCACCGTTGAAAATACATAAGAACAATGTCCTGGCATGGCCGAATGGCCAGCCTCCCAAAGAGGGTTCAATCATAAAAACATGATCAAAAGATCCTACCATACAATAGCATAAAGGTCCTATTTGTAGAGAACTAGTAGCTTAGGGTTTACAAAGATGAGTAAATGTCATAAATATCCACTTCTAGGCCCACTTGGTGTGTGCTTGGGCTGAGCATTGAAGCTTTCATGTGTAGAGACTTTTCTTGGAGTTAAACACCAGCTTTTGTACCAGTTTGGGCGTTTAACTCCCATTCTTGTGCCAGTTCCGGCGTTTAACGCCAGAATTCTTGAGCTGACTTGGAACGCCTGTTTGGGCCATCAAATCTCGGGCAACTATTATACATTGCTAGAAAGCCCAGGATGTCTACTTTCCAACGCACTTAAGAGCGCGCCAATTGGGCTTCTGTAGCTCCAGAAAATCCACTTCGAGTGCAGGGAGGTCAGAATCCAACAGCATCTGCAGTCCTTTTCAGCCTCTGAATCAGATTTTTGCTCAGGTCCCTCAATTTCAGCCAGAAAATACATGAAATCATAGAAAAACACACAAACTCATAGTAAAGTCCAGAAAAGTGAATTTTAACTAAAAACTAATAAAAATATAATAAAAACAATGCCAAAAAGCGTATAAATTATCCGCTCATCAGGCACGCAGGCGCGTCACTTTGATTTCTTCCATCTCGCGCGGTCGCGTCAGCCATGCGACCACATGACTTCTCGCTGGTCATCTCCTCAACTCCTTGAGTTCCTTCCATTTTTGCATGCCTCATCCTCTTTCCTTACGCCATTCCTACTCTATGAAGCCTGAAACACTTAACACACATATCACGGCATTGAATGGTACGAAGGAAGATGAAAATATACAACAAAGAGGTCTAAGGAAGCAAGTTTTTAATCATAGAATATTTTCAGGAAGGAATTCTAAATACATACAAATCATATGAATAAGTGGGTGAAGACTTGATAAAACCACACAATTAAATACAATATGAATCACAAAATAGTGGTTCATCAAGAAGCGACGCGGATGCGCACTTGGTGCGCACGCGCACATTACCGCACTTACACATCGATGCGCACGTGCACTTGGTGCATACGCGCAATAGGCAAAGAGGACAATCGACATGCCCGCGCACCTAGTGCGCACGCGTGACATGCACGACGTACAACAATTGTAGAAAAATGCTGGGGGCGATTTCGGGCCGAGTTTGGTCCGAGTTTTCGGCCCAGAAACACTGACTAGAGCCAGGGAACAGTAGAGACTCAGGACACATTCTCATTATGTATAGTTTTAGTTCTAGTTTTGAATCTTAGAGAGAATTCTACTACTTCCTCTATGTTTTCTTCACATTCATAGTCTTTGGAGTTTTGTTGCTTTTGCTTTCGCTTTGGATATTGAGAAGAGTCATTACCTCCACTGAAGCTTCATTATTCTAGTTTGTTTCCCTATTCCTTTACTCTTTTATTTGCCCATTAACCCTGTTTGGACATGTATGTTTATGATTTTGGAATTTATTAATGCAAAGAACCAATTTTACTTTTAGTTAATTTTCAATTATTGTTTATTATGTTTTCCTTCTGTTCCCTTTTTAATTCTGTGAAAGTTATATTCATGTTAATGGAGTAGTTTCCTAACTTGATTGGGAGTTGATTAAGAGGAGAACCTTGAGTTGAAATAATCAAGTGTTAATTTTAATTGGGAGTTGTTGGCTGACTCTCTAGTCTCTGACTCTAATCCTTTAGGACGCGAGCGATAGGGTTAGTTGGTTATTTACTTGACTTTCCCTTATTTTATAAGGGATGACCAAGTAGAACAACAACATTTTATTATTACACTTGGGAAAATTCAACAAGGATAGAACTTCCAATTAATCTCCTCCCAATCAAGGCTTTTATTTGAATTATATAAATTCTCTCGTTAATTTCCGTTGCTTAAATTCACTATTATTTATTTTTCTGTTCTCAACTCAAAAATTTCTCGGAAAACTTCTGATTAATAAATTAGCACTCTTTTGTCAACTCGTTGGGAGACTACCTGGGACTCATACTCCCAATATTTTAACTCTTAATTTTGTGACAACTCTTTTCTAAATTGATAAGCAGATTTTAGTCGGTTAAGAACAGTACTTGCAATGCTGTTTTCTCAATAAATTCTTAATCGACCAATTTAGGTTAATTAAGGATTCAGATTTTAGTCCACTTGACAAAATACAATCTTACCTTGACCCTAACCCGATTACAACCCTTGAAAGACCACTTGATATGTGTATTTATGCATTAATTCTTTGTTGATTGGTAGAAGAAGAGCAAGCCTTAGAAAACAATATTTGTAGAGATTTGAGAGAATCGAACCTTAAACACTTGAGCGACTAGAGTGTATACATTTTCAGTGAGGGTTTGATGCTCGATTCTTTGTTCCCATCTTTCATGAACTATCTTCTTCTTGCAAGTTATTTGTACTTCATTTTTATGATTTGAATTAGTGGAATCCAGTTAATTTTAGTTCCTGAAGATTTATTTACTTTTAATCAAGTAGGTAGAAGCATTTCACATTTAGTTGCATTCATATAGATAGGTTGCATTTCATACATTCTACCATTTCTCTTCACTCTCTTATAGTCTCTCTTGAGTTTAGCATGAGGACATGCTAATGTTTAAGTGTGGGGAGATTTGATGCACCACTATTTTGTGGCACATCTTGTGCTTAATTGAGTGGATTTTATCCACGAATCTCACACTTATTCATTGAATTTGCATGTTTTACATTTTCCTTCCTGATTTTGTGCTATGATTGAAAACATGTTTTTTTGGCCTTAATTAAGCTAATTTTAATCCTCTCTCATTACCATTCGATGCCTTGATATGTGTGTTAAGTGTTTTCAGAGATTACAAGGCAGTAATGGCGTAGAGGATGGAAAGGAAGCATGCAAAAGTGGAAGTAATACAAGAAGCTGAAGCAACTGCAAAGCTGTCAGCTGATGTGTGGAAAGCGATCCAACACAAAACTCACTGGCAAGTGTACCGGGTCGCATCAAGTAATAATAACTCACATGAGTGAGGTCGATCCCACAAGGATTGAAGGATTGAGCAATTTTAGTTTAGTGGTTGATTTAGTCAAGCAAATCAAGTATTGGTTGAGTGATTTGTAGCAGACAGAAGGTAAATTGCAAGAAATGTAAAGGGAGAGGGATGAATTGTAGAAATTAAAGAGAACTGAAAGTAAAGGTGTTGAATCTTAAAGAACAAGAAATTAAATGACTGAAACTTAAAGTGCAAGAAATGTAAATTGCGGTAACTTAGAGTGCAAGAAATATAAATTGCTTGAATGATAAAGGGAATAAGGGACTGGGATTGCAGAATTTAAACAAGCAGAAGTAAATTGCATTAAACAGAAGAGTAGAGGATGAATTGAATTGAAGTAGATCTCAAATAGTAAAGGTAGAATTCTTTGAAATGTAAAAACAGAAAATGACTTGTGCTTAATTGCAGCAAAATAAAAGATGATTAAAGATCTCAGGAGTGGAAGAGACTAGAAAACAAGTCTAGATCTCAAATCCTTCCTTGATCCAACAACAACAATTGCAAAAGAAATAAAGAAAAGTAAATTGCAGAAGAATAGAAGATGAAGCAGTAAACAGAAATTTAAATTCAATCATGCAGAAAGAGTAAACAAGAGATCTCAAGGTGAGATTGAAACAGAAGTTCTTCAATTCTCCACCCAAGATCCAAAGCAAGAAAAATAAAAAGTGCTCAAGCAAGAACAAGGAAGAAGAGAGATCAATTCTCCTTCCCAATTCTCTAAGATCTAGATTCAAAAGTAAAAGCTCCCAATGAAAGTTTGTGAAAGAAAATTCTTAAGTAAAGTCTAAAGGTGTCTAAAGAGAAGGCCCCCCCTCCTAACTAAATCAAACTAGCCTATATTTATACACTTTCTATTCTTGGATTTTAGAATTTGGATGGGCTTTCAATTTGGTGAAGATTTGAATTTAATTGGATTTTTTATTGAATTTCAGCCCAAGTTGCTCCCAGGAGGATGCTCTGCTCTTGTGGAGAGCGGAGCAGTCGCTTATGATGGAGATCCTTGTTGCGTGCCAAGGCTTGGAGAGGCATCAGGATAATGCTCCACTCTTGTGGAGAGCGGAGCAATGTGTGTCTTGTGCGCTCCTTGCTTCCCTGGACCGTGTCATGATCATGCTTGTGTGTGCCAAGGAGTAGCGCTCTCTCCTCCTTTCCTTGAGGTGCTTGGTTCGAACCTTGGAGGATGCTTTTGGCCAATTTTTGGCTTATTTTCCTTGTCAGTAGCGCTCCCCACTCCCCCTTAGGTGCTTGGTTCGATCCTTGGGGAAGGCATTTGGCAAACAATTTCCCTTGATTTATTTTGGTGGAAGCCTGATAATGCTCTCAAGGAGAGTAGAGCAATGTTTTTGCTCTTCCTTGTTTCTTGGCTTAAATTTGTGCTCCGTGATGACCGAATAATTTATACGCTTTTTGGCATTATTTTTTAGTATGTTTTTAGTATGTTTTAGTTAGTTTTTATTATATTTTTATTAGTTTTTAGTTAAAATTCACTTTTCTGGACTTTACTATGAGTTTGTGTGTTTTTCTGTGATTTTAGGTATTTTCTGGCTGAAATTGAGGGACCTGAGCAAAAATCTGATTCAAAGGCTGAAAAGGACTGCAGATGCTGTTGGATTCTGACTTCCCTGCACTGAAAGTGGATTTTCTGGAGCTACAGAAGCCTAATTGGCGCGCTCTTAAATGCGTTGGAAAGTAGACATTCTGGGCTTTCCAGCAATGTATAATAGTCCACACTTTGCCTGAGATTTAATGGCCCAAAAAGGCGTTCCAAGTCAGCTCAAGAATTCTGGCGTTTAACGCCGGAACTGGCACAAGAATGGGAGTTAAACGCCCAACCTGGCACAAAAGCTGGCGTTTAACTCCAAGAAAAGTCTCTACACATGAAAGTTTCAATGCTCAGCCCAATCACACACCAAGTGGGCTCGGAAATGGATTTTTATGTAATTTACTCATCTTTGTAAACCCTAAGCTACTAGTTATCTACAAATAGGACCTTTTGCTATTGTATTAGAGAGCCTTTTGATCATGTTTTTATAATTGAACCCTCTTTGGGAGGCTGGCCATTCGGCCATGCCTAGACCTTGTACTTATGTATTTTCAATGGTGGACTTTTTACACACCATAGATTAAGGTGTGGAGCTCTGCTGTACCTCGAGTATTAATGCAATTACTATTGTTCTTCTATTCAATTC
>NC_029776.3:60832839-60837719 GCF_000817695.3 Arachis duranensis | reverse complement strand
CTATTGTATTTTCATCTTTTGATCACTTTAGATCTTAGGATCATCTTTGGACGTCTAGTTCTTAGATTATGGGAGGCTGGCCATTCGGCCTTGCCTAGACCTTGTTCTTATGTATTTTCAACGGTGGAGTTTCTACACACCATAGATTAAGATTGAGTGGATATCTCTTTGATTCCTTAATCAGAATCTTCGTGGTATAAGCTAGAATTGTGGCGGCATTCAAGAGAATCCGAAAGGTCTAAACCTTGTCTGTGGTATTCTGAGTAGGATTCAAGGATTGAATGACTGTGACGAGCTTCAAACTCACGATTGTGGGGCGTTAGTGATAGACGCAAAAGAATCACTGGATTCTATTCCGACGTGATCGAGTACCGACAGCTGATTAGCCGTGCTGTGACAGAGCACGTTGAACATTTTCACTGAGAGGACGGGACTGTAGCCATTGACAATGGTGATGCCCAACATACAACTTGCCATGGAAAGGAGTAAGAAGGATTGGATGAAGACAGTACGAAAGCAGAGAGATGGAAGGGACAAAGCATCTCCATACGCTTATCTGAAATTCTCACCAATGAATTACATAAGTATCTCTATCTTTATTTTATACTTTATTCATAAATCATCTATAACCCTTTGAATCTGCCTGACTGAGATTTACAAGATGACCATAGCTTGCTTCATACCAACAATCTCCGTGGGATCGACCCTTACTCGCGTAAGGTTTATTACTTGGACGACCCAGTGCACTTGCTGGTTAGTTGTGCGAAGTTGTGATAAAGAGTTGAGATTCCAATTGAGCGTACCATGTTGATGGTGCCATTGATGATCACAATTTCGTGCACCACTCTGCTCTCAAGGGGGGCAGAGCATTGAAGCTCTGTATGCTTGATTCATTGTTGTGCTCCCTTGGAGAGCATTGTGCTCTTGGGGAGAGCAGTATGGCTTTCCTTTATTATTGCGCCATACTCTCTTCTTCTTTTGCCACACTATTTTCTTCCTTGGGCCACGCTTCTTAAGCCACGCTTTCTTGTTTTCTTCTTTTCTTCACCTACAAATAATCAAAACAACCAATCAAAGTATCACCAAATTCACAAGGTTTATAAATCATTAAAAATCAACTGAATTTAGCTTTAAACTTCATGATTTAGCATCAATTAAATGGTGGTTGTTTGATTCAAAGAAACCATGCATTTCCACTCTAAATTACTTACTTATAATGCAAGAAAGTGCATAAAAACTAGTGAAACAAGTGAAATTAGTTTGAAAAATAGGTACATGATGACTTGTCACCACAACACCAAACTTAAATCTTGCTTGTCCCCAAGCAAGCATCAAACATAAGAGGGAATGAAATGAAAAAGATAAGCATGGATATCCTTATTAAGCATATAGTTGAACTTGGTTTATGGAGTTTTTATGCAAACAATGAAAGCTCACTTATTGTTTGCTGTTACATAATGGGTATTCCCTTAAAGGCTTACTAAATTCACTGCTACAAGGCTTTATTTATGCTTGTTCCCTTGCTAACTTTTCTTTCATTGTTTTGCTTAAAAGCTTATTATTCATTGAAGGCTTGGTGGCAAATGTTGCAGCAGCCTTTGGCTTTATTTTTGCCCAACATTTCTTCACTACAGACACATGGCTCACCTTTTTTCTCCTAGGACCATTGATGCCCAGCATCTCTTTGGATAACTAAATGCTTTGTAACTAGGTTGCTCTTTATTATGGGCTTTCAGTTGGCAATCCCAAATCAGTTGATCTAAGTGGCCAAGTTTTGAAATACTCCTCATAACCTACTTGCCCAAGCATATCCTAACACAAAAGCACCACAGGCATGTGTCCTAGGGTCCAAGCTATTGGTGCCTAGCCTTATTTTTTTCTTTTTCTTTGCCACTTTTTGCTTTTTCTTCTTCCTTTTCTTTCTGTTTTATTTTGTTCTCAAGGGATCATGACTTATATAAGCCTTTATAATAGCAAGCTAGCTCACACTTCAATAAAAATGACATTATGCAGCATTTATTTCATGAGCTATGCATTTAATCAAACACATACCACCACTAACTTCCATTCTAACTTATGCAACATTGGATATTTACTTTCTAATTCAAACATTTCTCTTTTATTCCGGCATATGGGAAACAAAACAAAATTTAAAGCTAAGTAATGAATGACAAACATTATGCAGATCAGCATACTTAATCAAACAACTTCACTTGCAACTAGATGAACACTTTAGCAAGACATACATGAATTCCTAAATTAAAACATTTCACAACAACAAGGATTAACTGTAAATACAACCTTTTGAGTTGCAGCTTTTCATTCTTCCTCCTGTTGCCTCCCTTTTGAGTCATAATGCAAATTCTCTTCAAATGTTGGCTAGTTTCCTGCATAATTCTCAAAAGTTGCTTGCTTCTCAAGCTCTTAAGTGAATGGTTAGTATGCATGACTTGAGTGTGTCTTTTGGATTTATTTTGGTGTGAGAACACCAAACTTAATCCCTTGTCACTGCCTCTGATGCAACAAGTTAACCATATGTGAAATCCTTGTGTCTTTGCTAAAGGCAGTAAAACTAGAAACAAACAAATAAATGGTTGAATGATTTGTCTGATTGCTTGGAGCCATCATTATACAAAAAGTGAGAACGTATTTTTTAGATCCAATTTTTTTGGTGGAACACCAAACTTAAAATGCTTTATTCTCTCTTAATTTGTTTTGGTGTGGAACACCAAACTTAGCTCCTTGCAATACACACCAATCATCCAACCTTTTTATTGAAAAAGCTATGAAAAGAAAACTACCTCGGGTTGGGTTGCCTCCCAACAAGCGCTTCTTTATTGTCATTAGCTTGACATCCTTCATTCTTTGATCATGGAAGCTGAAAATCATAGTGCCTCAGTTTTTCTCCTCTTACTGTAAACTTCCTTCCGGTCTCCTCTTTGATGATCTCTAGGTGTTCAAGTGAAAGGACCCAATTCACAGTGTAGTATTCAGATAATTGTGGAGACACCTTCATTGGTTGGGTGTTTAACACTACTTTATCCCCTGGTGAAAAGCCTTCATTAGGGATTTTCTTGTTTCTCCACCCTCTTGGCCTCTTCTTCTTTTCTTTCTCAAAAGATACTCCCTGCCTTGGTTGTTCTTTATCTGGGATGTTGAATTTCTCATCTGGGGGTTTTGGATCTAGTTCCTCCTTGATTTCTTTGGTTTGTTGCACAATCTCTACTGCTTTCAAGCATGGATTTAGAAATCTTGGAGTTAACTCATTGGTTGCCTCCTTCAAACTTTGATCTCTGGTCTTATCCTTCATAAAATCTTCTTCTTGAATGGACTCATGCAAGGTTTTAAAAACATAGAATGCTAGGTGCTCATTATGCACTCTCAGCAACAATTCTCCTTTTTCAACACCTATCAATGCTCTGCCCGTAGCTAGGAAAGGCCTCCCCAGGATGATGGGAATGTTAGGGTCCTCTTCTATATCTGAGATAACAAAGTCAACAGGGAGAAAGAATTTTCCCACTTTTACCAACACATTCTCCACAACTCCAGTGCTTGCTTAATGGATTTGTCAGCCATTTGGAGAACTATTCGTGTGGACTTCAACTCAGAAATTTGAAGTTTCCTCATTAGAGACAAAGGTATCAAGTTTATGCTTGCACCAAGATCACAGAATGACTTCTCAATTGTTATGTTTCCTATGGTGCAAGGTATGTAAAAAGTCCCAGGATCATCTTTCTTCTTTGGAAACTCTCTTTGGAGGATAGCACTACATTTCTTTGTCATCTCAATAATCTGTCCTTCCTTTAGGGATATTTTCTTTGTGAGTACTTCTTTCATAAATTTGGCATATAATGGCATCTGTTCAAGTGCTTCTAAGAAAGGAATATAGATGCTGAGTGTCTTGAATATGTCCAGGAATTTCGAGTATTGCTTATCCTCATTTTCTTTTTTGAACCTCTGAGGGTATGGAAGGTTGGGGACATATGGCTTCACCCCTTCCTTCTTTTGTTGTAGTTGTGATTCAAGGATGTTCTTGTCTCCCTTTGAAATTTGTGACTTCTTGGTTGTCTGATCTTTTTCACTTTTCTCCTCTATTTCTACTTGTGGAACTTCTCTGTTGTGTTGTTCCTGATTGATGGCTTCCTTCTTCATAGTCTTCTCACTTCCCATTGTGATTGCCTTGTACTCCTCCCACTTTGTAGCTTTTCCTTTGCCCCTTGGATGTTCTTCAGTGACATTGGGGAAGGTATTTGCTCTCTTCTCACCCATTTCTAAAATTCGCTTAGCCATTTGCCCCATGTGTCTCTCAAGGTTTCTGATTGAGGCCTCTTGGTTTTTGAATGCCAAAGCCTGATCTTTCCTTGTAACTTCCTGATGAGCGGATAATTTATACACTTTTTGGCATTGTTTTTAGTATGTTTTTGGTAGTTTTAGTTGAGTTCTTAGTATATTTTTATTAGTTTTTAGCTAAAATTCACTTTTCTGGACTTTACTATGAGTTTGTGTGTTTTTCTGTGATTTCAGGTATTTTCTGGCTGAAATTGAGGGACCTGAGCAAAAATCTGATTCAGAGACTGAAAAGGACTGCAGATGCTGTTGGATTCTGACCTCCCTGCACTCAAAGTGGATTTTCTGGAGCTACAGAAGCCCAATTGGCGCGCTCTCAACGGCGTTGGAAAGTAGACATCCTGGGCTTTCCATCAATATATGATAGTCCATACTTTGCCCAAGATTTGATGGCCCAAACCGGCGTTCAAAGTCACCTACAGAATTTCCAGCGTTAAACGCCGGAACTGGCACCTAAATGGGAGTTAAACGCCCAAACTGGCATAAAAGCTGGCGTTTAACTCCAAAAGGAGTCTCTACACGAAAATGCTTCA
>NC_029776.3:60829284-60829612 GCF_000817695.3 Arachis duranensis | reverse complement strand
TTGGAGCAATCATGAAGCTAAATGACAAGTTATTTGGAAATGAGACTTGGGAGGATGAACCCCCTTTGCTCACCAAAGAACTGGATGACTTGTCTAGGCAGCAATTGCCTCAAAAGAGGCAGGACCCTGGGAAGTTTTCTATACCTTGTACCATAGGCACCATGACCTTCAAGAAGGCCCTGTGTGACTTAGGATCAAGTGTAAACCTCATGCCCCTCTCTGTAATGGAGAAATTAAGGATCTTTGAGGTGCAAGCTGCAAAAATCTCACTAGAGATGGCAGACAACTCAAGAAAACAAGCCTATGGACTTGTAGAGGATGTTCTGGT
>NC_029776.3:60825924-60826476 GCF_000817695.3 Arachis duranensis | reverse complement strand
TACTATTGTATTTTCATCTTGGTTCTTCTGGTTCCCTCTCTGGGACCGAAACCAATGATCACTTTTGTGCTTATGTATTTTCAACGGTGGAGTTTCTACACACCATAGATTAAGGTGTGGAGCTCTGCTGTACCTCGAGTATTAATGCAATTACTATTGTTCTTCCATTCAATTCCGCTTGTTCTTTATCCAAGATATCACTTGTTCTTCAACTTGATGAATGTGATGATCCGTGACACTCATCATCATTCTCACCTATGAACAAGGTGACTGACAACCACTCTTGTCCTACAAGCAACCAAGGCTCTAGTGAATATCTCTTGGATTCTTGATTGCACGATGCATGGTTGATCGCCTGACAACCGAGTTCTCGTCTGACAAACGAGCCAACCATTCCGTGAGATCAGAATCTTCGTGGTATAGGCGAGAACTGATGGCAGCATTCAAGAGAATCCGGAAAGTCTAAACCTTGTCTGTGGTATTTTGAGTAGGATTCAATGATTGAATGACTGTGACGTGCTTCAAACCTGTAACCTACGGGCGTTAGTGACA
>NC_029776.3:60817070-60824517 GCF_000817695.3 Arachis duranensis | reverse complement strand
GGTGAAACCCTACATGAGCTTGCCATGGAAAGGAGTAAGAAGGATTGGATGAAGACAGTAGGAAAGCAGAGAGACGGAAGGGAAGGCATCTTCATGCGCTTATCTGAAGTTCCTACCAATGAATTACATAAGTATCTCTATCTTTATCTTTTATGTTATTTTCGTTCATCACCATATCCATTTGAGTCTGCCTGACTAAGATTTACAAGGTGACCATAGCTTGCTTCATACCAACAATCTCCATGGGATCGACCCTTGCTCGCGTAAGGTTTATTACTTGGACGACCCAGTGCACTTGCTGGTTAGTTGTGCGAAGTTGTGTAATGCCATGGTATTGAACACCAAGTTTTTGGGGTTCATGACCGGGGATTATGAGAGTTGTGAAAAGTATTGTTCACAATTTCGCGCACCACTTCCTGATCTTGCCTTGCTATCTCTTGATTTTTCATGAGTTTCTCCATCATTTTCTCTAGACTTGAGATTCTTTGAGAGTCTGGATTTGGTTGTGGTTGTGTGAAATGAGATGGTTGTTGCTGGAAGTCATTTGAATTAATTGTGGGGGTACTTTGAGGGTGGGATGTGGATGTAGAAAAGTTATTCTGGTGGTTTTGTGAGTTGTTATGGGATTGGTGGTATGTGTTTTGTGGGTTTTTGAATTGGTTAGTATTATTGGATGAATGGTTTTGGTTGTTTGTGTTGCTAATGCTGCTATAGTTGAAGTCACTTTGTCCTTGGTTTTGGTGCTCACCCCACCTTGAATTAGAATGAGTCTTCCAGGGTGTCTTGTGTGCATCACCATGAAAATTGTGTTATAATGAACTTGAAGTGTTATTCATGCATTGCACCTTCTTAGAGCTTTGTTGCTCATAATTGAATGTCCCAAAACTTTCTTCAGATTGATTCCACCCATGTGAGGTTTGAGATTGGCGTTGTGTGTTTACTACAACACCTTGCAGTCCATCAATTTTCTTGGCCATCATTTCTATTTGTTGCTGAAGCTGTTGATGCATCTGTTTGTTTTGTGCCAAGAGAACGTCCACACCTTCAAGCTCCAGCATATCCCTTTTCTGGGCTGGTTGGCGTTGTCTTTGATGAGCAAAGAAATATTGATTGTTTGCCACCATCTATATGAGGTTTTGGGCTTCCTCTGCTGTCTTCATTAGCTGTAATAAGCCTCCTGTTAAATGATCTAATGCTTCTTGAGCTTTCTGGCTCAACCCTTTATAGAAGTTTTGGAGTCTATACCACTCAGTAAACATTTCTGGGGGACATTTCCTGATTAAGGCATTGTATCTCTCCCAGGCATCATACAGTGACTCTCCATCTATTTGAATGAATGTTTGCACCTTTGCTTTCAGCTTGATGACCCTCTGAGGTGGATAGAACTTGGCTAGGTATTTGCTCACCAATTCATCCCAATTGTTGATGCTCTCTTTGGGAAAGGTTTCCAGCCATTGAGTAGCATTGCCCCTCAAAGAAAATGGGAACAGAAGTAATTTTAAATGTCAGGATGAACCCCATTTGTCTTGACCGTTTCACAAATCCTTAAGAAAACAGACAAATGTTGGTTGGGGTCTTCAAGAGGGCCACCTCCATAAGCACAATTATTCTGCACCAAGGTGATTAGTTGAGGCTTCAACTCAAAGTCATTTGCCTGAACATTTGGGGTGAGTATGCTGCTCCCATAATGTCTTGGATTGGGGATAGTGTAAGAGACCAACACCCTTCTTGCAGGCTTAGTATTGTTGCTCACTCCCTCTTCACGCACCTCAGCCTCCATGACTTGCAAAAATCACAAACAAACCAAATGAAACATGGACATTCTAATACTAGAATGTGGTTAGAGGGTTAGGTGACACAATGTGTCAAACAGTTAATGTGCTTAGTAAAAATAAAGAAAAATAAAGAAAAAGTGCTTAATCTAGACCACCAACTTACTTAATCATTGTCAATCTATTTCAATCCCTGGCAACGGTGCCAAAAACTTGATGTGTGGAAAGCGATCCAACACAAAACTCACCGGCAAGTGTACCGGGTCGCATCAAGTAATAATAACTCACATGAGTGAGGTCGATCCCACAAGGATTGAAGGATTGAGCAATTTTAGTTTAGTGGTTGATTTAGTCAAGCGAATCAAGTATTGGTTGAGTGATTTGTAACAGACAGAAGGTAAATTGCAAGAAATGTAAAGGGAGAGGGATGAATTGCAGAAATTAAAGAGAACTGAAAGTAAAGGTGCTGAATCTTAAAGAACAAGAAATTAAATGACTGAAACTTAAAGTGCAAGAAATGTAAATTGCGGTAACTTAGAGTGCAAGAAATATAAATTGCTTGAATGATAAAGGGATTGAGGGACTGGGATTGCAGAATTTAAACAAGCAGAAGTAAATTGCATTAAACAGAAGAGTAGAGGATGAATTGAATTGAAGTAGATCTCAAATAGTAAAGGTAGAATGCTTTGAAACGTAAAAACAGAAAATGACTTGTGCTTAATTGCAGCAAAATAAAAGATGATTAAAGATCTCGGGAGTGGAAGAGACTAGAAAACAAGTCTAAATCTCAAATCCTTCCTTGATCCAACAAGAACAATTGCAAAAGAAATAAAGAAAAGTAAATTGCAGAAGAATAGAAGATGAAGCAGTAAACAGAAATTTAAATTCAATTATGCAGAAAGAGTAAACAAGAGATCTCAAGGTGAGATTGAAACAGAAGTTCTTCAATTCTCCACCCAAGATCCAAAGCAAGAAAAATAAAAGTGCTCAAGAAAGAACAAGGAAGAAGAGAGATCAATTCTCCTTCCCAATTCTCTAAGATCTAGATTCAAAAGTAAAAGCTCCCAATGAAAGTTTGTGAAAGAAAATTCTTAAGTAAAGTCTAGAGGTGTCTAAAGAGAAGGTCCCCCCTCCTAACTAAATCAAAATAGCCTATATTTATACACTTTCTATTCTTGGATTTTAGAATTTGGATGGGCTTTCAATTTGGTGAAGATTTGAATTTAATTGGAATTTTGATTGAATTTTAGCCCAAGTTGCTCCCAGGAGGATGCTTTGCTCTTGTGGAGAGCGGAGCATTGGCTTATGATGGAGATCCTTGTTGCGTGCCAAGGCTTGGAGAGGCATCAGGATAATGCTCCGCTCTTGTGGAGAGTGGAGCAGTGTGTGTCTTATGCGCTCCTTGCTTCCCTGGACCGTGTCATGATCATGCTTGTGTGTGCCAAGGAGTAGCGCTCTCTCCTCCTTTCCTTGAGGTGCTTGGTTTGAACCTTAGAGGATGCTTTTGGCCAATTTTTGGCTTATTTTTCTTGTGAGTAGCGCTCCCCACTCCCCCTTAGGTGCTTGGTTCAATCCTTGGGAAAGGCATTTGGCAAACAATTTCCCTTGATTTATTTTGGTGGAAGCCCGATAATGCTCTCAAGGAGAGCAGAGCAATGTTTTTGCTCTTCCTTATTTCTTGGCTTAAATTTGTACTCTGCTCTCAAGGGGGGCAGAGCATTGAAGCTTTGTATGCTTGGTTCATTATTGTGTTCCCTTGGAGAGCATTGTGCTCTTGGGGAGAGCAGTATGGCTTTCCCTCATTGTTGTGCCACATTCTCTTCTTCTTTTGCCACACTATTTTCTTCCTTGGGCCACACTTCTTAAGCCACGCTTTCTTGTTTTCTTCTTTTCTTCACCTACAAATAATCAAAACAACCAATCAAAGTATCACCAAATTCACAAGGTTTATAAATCACTAAAAATCAACTGAATTTAGCTTTAAACTTCATGATTTAGCATCAATTAAATGGTGGTTGTTTGATTCAAAGAAATCATGCATTTCCATTCTAAATTACTTACTTATAAAGCAAGAAAGTGCATAAAAATAGTGAAACAACTGAAATTAGTTTGAAAAATAGGTACATGATGACTTGTCATCACAAGCCCTGGCCTCTTTGCACTCAATCGATGATAACTTGAGCTATAGAGGTCCAAATGAGGCAGTTTTAGTTGTGTTGGAAAGCTAACGTTCAGAGCGTCGCAATGATATACAATTTTCCATAGTTGACCCGGCGTTGAGGGACACACACGCGTGGATAGTGCGCACACAAGCGATGCGTACGCGCGCATGAGCCACGTGCTGTACGTATAGTTCTGGGCTATTTTTGACCCAATTCTCGGCCCAAAAAATATAGATTAGAGGCTACAGAGTGGAGGAATCATAGAGACACTTCTCATTCACATAATTTTAGGTTTTAGATATAGTTTTATAGAGATACGGAGGCTCTCTCCTTTCTCTAAGTTTTAGGATTCCTAATTTTATGCTTTTGAGTTGGATGTTACAAAGAGTTACTACCTCCATGAGATTTTTATCAACCTAGTTTGTTTTCAATTTCCTTACTCTTTTATTTCCTATTTGATTCCATTATTTCTTGATTATTTTCAATTGAGTTTAATTGCCATGTCTTCTTTCTACTCCCTTCACATGAATGCGAATTTGGCATCCATGTTAATGGAGTAGGCTTTAACTTGACTTTGGAGTTGATTAATATTTGAGACCCTTGATTGGAATACTCAAGAGTTATTTGGTAATTGGAAGTTGTTGGATAGCTCTCTAGTTACTAATGCTAATCCTTCCCAAAGAAGAAGATTAGGACTTGTGAATAGAAATTAGCTCCCAACTTACTTGACCTTCTTTTATTCAGTAAAGGATAACTAAGTAGAACAACAACCTATTACTAATTAATCTTGGGAAATCCAATAAGGATAGAACTTCAGATTAATCTTCTCCTAGTCAAGGCTTCCTATTTCAATTACATAAAACCTCTTGTTAATTTTCATTGCCTTAATTTATAATCTTTTATTTTTCCACTCTCTAACTCTAAAATCTCTCAGAAAACTCAACCAATAATAAGAACACTTCCTTGTAATTCCTTGAGAGACGACCCGAGGTTTAAATACTTCGGTTATCAATTTTACTAGGGGTTTGTGACTTGTGACAACTAAACTTTTGTACGAAAGGGTTCTTTGTCGGTCAAGAAGCTATACTTTTAACGAGAACTTATTTGTGAATTTCTTTATCAGCAAAAATCCATTCATCAATCACTGTTTCTCCTTGTATGAATATTAGGGGGTCGGGCTTTGCGCTGACTGCCGGTAGTCACGAAGGAGTGGTATTCTTACCACCAACATGTATACACTAAGGACACAACGGAAAACCATATTGGGACTTGTTCCGAGGTAATGTCGGGCTGTAGGGTGTAAACCGACACGTGAGCTCATGGCCTGCTGATGAGAGAACTTTTGCGAGGTCTCGAATTCAGAATAAATTCCCGTTGCAAGTATAGCTTCTAAACCAACAAAAGTCCTTTCATACAAACGTTTTGTTTGTCACTTAAGCAAACCCAATAAAATTGATAACTGAGTATTTAAACCTCGGGTCATCTTCTCAAGGAATTGCAGGGAGGTGTTCTTATTATTGGTTATGAGTTTTGTAAATTGGAGGTTTTGGAGTTTGGGCAATGGGCACAAGCATATTTAAATGACAAGTAAAATAAATTAACAATAATAAAATCTCTTGGCAATGTATGAAGAACTGAAAGTCATATCCTAGTTATCCTTATCAATTATGATGAGAATTTGATTTTTCTCCCACTTTGTTAACCTCTAACTATGAAGGTAAGTTAAGTGAATGAATTGATTCGAATCCTCAAGTTTCGGTCTTTTCTTGGGAAAAGTTAGAGTTATTGGATATCGAATCAATTCTTGAAGAATTCCAATTTTCAGTCAACAATGAGTTTGATAACTCAAGAGTTACCAATTAATCAACCAAAGCCAAAAGGGAATAAAATCTACTTGAATGAAAATAATTTGGATAGACACCAAGCATCAGTGACATATAAGTCTGAAATATCTCAATTGTATTAATAAAATAAAATCAATCCAAATATGGAACATTGAAAACAAATAAATACAAAGAACATTGAACCCGAGATGCAGAAGAAATATTCATATTCCTAATAAAAATCCTAATCCTAATCCTAAGAGAGAGGAGAGAATCTCTCTCACTAAAAACTACATCTAAAAACTGTAAAAAGTGAATTATGAAAGCATGATTATGAATGAATGGATTCCTCCACTTTATAGCCTCTAATCTGTGTTTTCTGGGCCGCAAACTGGGTCGAAAACAGCCCAGAAATCGATGGAGAAGAAATCTGCCACGCTAATTTTTGCAGATGCGATGCGTCCGCATGGATGACGCGTCCGCGTCGCTTATATGTACGGCCAGTATGATAAATTATATATAAAATCGAATCCCCGGATGTTAGCTTTCCAACGCAAGTGAAATCGCGTCATTTAGATCTCTGTAGCTCATGTTATAGTCGTTTTAGTGCGAGAGGGTCAGGTTGACAGCTTTGCAGTTTCTTCAACTTCTTGTATTCCTTCTACTTTTGCATGCTTCCTTTCCATCCTTTAAGCCATTCTTGCCCTGTAATCACTAAAATCACTTAACACACGTATCAAGTCATCTAATGGTAATAAGAGAGGATTAAATAAAAGAAAATAAAAGCCAAAGTAGCATGTTTTCAATCATAGAACAAATTCTGGGAAGGAGTTGTAAAACATGCAAATCGTATGAATAAATGCATGAAAGATTGATAAAATCCACTCAATTAAGCACAAGATAAACCATAAAATAGTGGTTTATCAACCTCCCCACACTTAAACATTAGCATGTCCTCATGCTAAGCTCAAGAAAAGCTATAAAGGAGTGAAGATGAATGATAGAATGTATGAAATGCAACCTATCTATATGAATGTAACCACATGCAAAATATTTCTACATACTTGGTTAAAAGTAAATAAGTTCTCCAAGACAAAAATAATTCAAATTCCACTAATTCAAATCATATAAAATAAAGACAAGTAAACTTGTAAGAAGATAGCTCGTGAAAGTAGGGAACATAGAATCAAGCATTGAACCCTCACAGGAAGTGTATATCACTCTAATCTCTCAAGTGTCTAGGGTCAATCACTCTACTCTTCCCTAGTCATGCTTTCTAAACCTTGTTCTTCATCTAACCAATCAACAAATATTTAGCATACCAATGCAATCATCATGAGGTCTTTTTAGGGTTGTAATGGGGCTGAGGTAAAGGTAAGGATATATGTATGGCCAAGTGAGCTTTATAAAGTGAATCCTTGATTAGTCTAAGATCTCACCTAACATATACATACTTTATACAATTTTAGAATACTTTACCTAACTACCCAAATCTTTCCCACTTTTGTATTTGATGAGCGGATAATTTATACGCTTTTTGGCATTGTTTTTATATAGTTTTTAGTAAGTTTAAGCTACTTTTAGGGATGTTTTCACTAGTTTTTATGATAAATTCACATTTCTGGACTTTACTATGAGTTTGTGTGTTTTTCTGTGATTTCAGGTAAATTCTGACTGAAATTGAGGGATT
>NC_029776.3:60784349-60816738 GCF_000817695.3 Arachis duranensis | reverse complement strand
GTGATCACGTTTTGGGGGATGGCCATTCGGCCATGCCTGAACCTCTTTTACTTATGTATTTTCAACGGTGGAGTTTCTGCACACCATAGATTAAGGGTGTGGAGCTCTGCTGTACCTCAAGTATTAATGAAGTTCTATTTTCCTTTATTCAAAACTCTCTTATTCTTATTCCAAGATATTCATTCGTACCCAAGAACATGATGAATGTGATGATAAGTAACCCTCATTATCATTCTCACTTATGAACGCGCGTGATTGACAACCACTTTCGTTCTACATGCAACAGAGCTTGAATGCGTATCTCTTAGATTCCCCAACAGAATCTTCGTGGTATAAGCTAGATAGATGGCTGCATTTATGAGGATTCGGAAAGTCTCACCTTGTCTGTGGTATTCCGAGTAGGATCCTGGGAATCCGGAAAGTCTAACCTTGTCTGTGGTATTCCGAGTAGAATTCCGGTAATGAATGACTGTGACGTGCTTCAAACTTGCAAGTGCTGGGCGTTAGTGACAGACGCAAAAGAATCAAGGGATTCTATTCCAGTAGGAACGGGAACCAACCAGTGATTAGCCATGCTGTGACAGAGCGCTTATCTGAAATTCCCACCAATGAATCTGCATAAGTCTTCTATCCTTTTTACTATCTATTTTCTTATTTTTATTTTCGAAAACCCATAAACAAATTTAATCTGCCTAACTGAGATTTACAAGGTGACCATAGCTTGCTTCATACCAACAATCTCTGTGGGATCGACCCTTACTCATGTAAGGTTTATTACTTGGACGACCCAGTACACTTGCTGGTTAGTTGAATGGAGTTGTGGATTCAACCAGTGCCATAATAGAAGCCTTCATCTCAAAATAGTTAGAACATGGATCACAATTTCGTCCACCAGCATTACAAGCTCATGTATCAAACTTATTTTTGAATTTTGTCCCATGTGCATTGATCCTTTTTATTTTGCATTTGGGGTAATATTATTTTTCTTCTCTTTTCTTTTTTTTTGTATCCCCTTATTTAATTACTTAATATTTTTTTTTCAAAGCACATGGTAATTTAATTATTTTGATTTCACATGAGCATGCTTCCCAAAACTTTTATTTTGAAATGTCTTTTTTCTTTTTAACTTTCTACCTTTGTTTTTATCATCCATGTTCCCATAAGGTTCCCCACACTTACACAATACACAATTTCTATCTTAAGCTAACCAAGGATTCAACTTGGGATTTTTATTTTATTTTTCTCCTTAAGGCTAGTAATGTGATTATAAAACAAGAGGAGATTAAAAGCTCAAGGGGGCTAACAAGGGTGATGTAAAAGGTAGGCTAATTTGGAAATGGTGAGCTAGAATCAAACAATGGCCTCAATCATATGCAAGCATGTAAATATACTAAATAATGGACATATAGATTGGAACAAAATATAGATTACAATCATAGAGGAGGAAGCACACAAGAATAAAATATTTATGGTTAAATAATGTAACCATGTAAATAAGCTCAAAATCTCACAGGTTATGTGTTCTTTGGCTAAAAAACCATGTTCCAAATACAACTTCAAACAAATTTAACAAAAATTTCCAATTTAAATTAGTGAAATACTATAGAAATTTCTTGAAAAAGAAAATATTACTTCAACCAAGTAGTAACTAAATGCACAAAATCAAACAAACATGCAAATGCAACAATTAACAAATTAACATTGGTGTTGAGAAGGGATTAACTAACCCGCGGAGATCGGTATCGACCTCCCCACACTTAAAGATTGTACCGTCCTCGGTGCATGCTGAGATGTGCAGGTGGATAGGGGTTGTGGTTCCTCAGCTGGTGCTCTCTTTGTTCCTTTCCTTGCCGGTGGTTTGGGAGTAGCTTTCTCTGTACCCTTCTTGGTGGCCATCCTGAAAAGGGAAAAAGAAAGTAACAAGTAAAGCTAGGGGATCCAGCAAGGAAGAGAGCGGGAAAGGTGTAATCAATGCACAGTAAAGAAGAATGATGTTAACACATGGTCATGACTACATGTGAAAAGTCATCAATAGAAATATAGTAAGTGCATGTGATGACAGTTAAATGCAAGATGTTTATTGGCATGCTGGCAAAAGCATGAGTAGCATAGATCAAGCATTCAATGTCCAAGTTGGATTACCAAGTCTTCCAAACTAATAATATGTTTGTAAAAACAATTATATTTAAATAATAAAATAGAGAAGGGGTTATGTGAAATGCAGGCATTTAGAGTAGTAGATTTAAAAGAAATCTAAAAATAGTGCAAAATGCCATATGGGTGTTTTCACAAACACATAGCATACATGTTAAATAAGGTATGGAAAATATTAATTAGAACATGCAAGCACCTTTATAATAATATATATTTGTTTAAACAAATCCCAAATAATTCATAAGCAAAATATGGGAATTAATGACCCAAATAAATTTCCAACACCAATTAAAAGAAAAAAAGAAGAAAAAGAAAGGAATGAAGAAAGAAATAAGAAGGGAAAGAAAAGATTTAGATTTGGGGGAGAAAAGAGAAGATATCTTGGCTGATCTGGATAAGCTGTGCGGCGCAGGCGACGCGAACGCGTGAGTGACGCGTTCGCACGGTTGGCGCTATTGTCAAGTGACGCAGCTGCGTGTGGCACGCAGTCGCATGAGTGAATTCATGCTACTAGCGCGAGAGCAGCCGCGCGCTCGCGCAACTTTCTGTTCAAAATCTTATTTTGCCAAAAATCTGGGTGATGCGGTCGCGTGGGTGACGCAGTCGCGTGGGTGGCCATTTTTGAAAGACGACGCGGCTGCGTGGGGCACGCGGTCGCGTGGGAGGGCTTGGGCTTCTAGCACGAGTCCAGCCCAATTCTAGTACAACTTTCGGCCATGCACCTTTTTGGCGTCGATTTTCATGGCACGCAGCCGCGTGGGTGACGCGGTCGCGTGGGAGGCCAAAGTTCCATATGACGCGGTCGCGTGAGCGATGTGGCCACGTGGGGTCAACGTATGCTAAAGGCGCGCCTCCAGCCACGCTCTCGCGTGACTCTCTGTTCAATTCTTTTTCTAGCCCATCGCACTAGTGACGCGGACGCATCAACGACGCTGCCGCGTTGCGTGCGTGTTTTCTCTTCTTTTTTTTATTATGCAATTATGCAGTATGCAATATGCAGTGTTAATGTAGATGCTATGAAAACTTCCAGGTTCAATGAAAATAAAATAAAATAAAATAAATAAACAACACGAAATAAAATTGAAAAAGAACGATCATACCATGGTGGGTTGTCTCCCACCTAGCACTTTTAGTTAAAGTCCTTAAGTTGGACCTTTGGTGAGCTCCCTGTTATGGTGGTTTATGCTTGTACTGATCCAGGAATCCCCACCGATGTTTGTACTTCCAGTAGCCTCCGGGGTCCCAAACTAAGCATGTAAAGCCCTTAAGAAGCTTCAAACAGATTCTTAGGCTCCCGACGTGATAAATGTCAGAACAGATTCCAGGATCCCAAACCTTACTTTTACACCCATTTTTGTCGGGATCTATATTTTTCCAGCTGGGTGATAGGTGATATGAATTATCACTAAAGCGGCCAAACAACTTCTTAGACCCATTCAATTGAGCTTTATACCAACCTTTGCGTTTAAACTTAAAGCTTCCAACCATGATGAACCTTGCAGGACAATTCTTACCACTGGCTATCTTCCTCTTACTCTTAATGCCATAAAGAGCTCTAAGTTGACCATCCGTCTCCAGTAGCCCATATTCAAGTGGAATTAGAAAGCTAAGGGATATGAATTTTACCCACTTGAATGTTGTGAAGGATGATAGCAACTTAGGGGGAGGAGTCTCCAATAACTTTGGCAAGGTGATTTCGAGCTCCACTCCTTTGTGCTCTTTGACAACTTCCACCTCCTTGTAAGCTTCTTCAATTTCAACCTATTCCTCTTGGTAGCTTTCTTCCAATTCAATCTTCTCTTCTTCATTGCTTACCAAGGGCATGGGAGGTTGTGCTTCTGCTTCTTTAGTCTCCATCTCTTGATCGACCTCTTCCAAGTCCTTAATCATGACATGCCTTGGAGGTTGTACACCCTCCTCAACATCAAATGCAACTGTCTTGGAAGGAGGCTCTATGTCTTGACTTTCCCATGGAGGTTCAACATCTCCTAAGTCTACAACCACTTCTTCTTCTTTGATAATTACAGCTTCCTCCACTTGTTCCAGTACAAAGTCATGTTCCGTACTGTCCTCTGGAGTTTCTAGTATCTCCTTCATGCTACGTTCTTCATTAGATTGTCCACATGAAGCCATGGGGGTTCCTTGAGTGTCCGAACGTCGGGAAGCTAATTGATTTATCGCTTGATCCAGTTGGCGAATGGTTGCTTGAAGTTTTGCACATGTTTCCGTGAGATGATCCGTTGATTCTTATCGCGCTCAGCTATCACAAGCAGGATCATAGTGCTCTTGGATTGATGGATATGGAGATGGCAAATATTGAGGTGGTGGTTCTTGGGAGTAATTGGGTTGGAATTGGGGTTGTTCTATATATGGTACATATGGCTCATAAAGTGGTTGGTATGGTGGTTGAGGGTTAGGGTCATATGGAGGTGAATGGCGGAAAGGGACTTGTGAGTATGGTGGTTCAAAGCTATGTTAAGGAGGGGGTTCATAGGCGTATGGTGGTGGTTGTTGATAGTCAAAAGAGTGCTCACCATAGCCATTGCCTTGATATGCATCACAGAATGGTTGCTGATAGTCCATTGGAGGTGGTTGTTGCTATGAGGGTCGATCAAATCCTTGTGGCTCCTCCCATCTTTGATTGTTCCAACCATGGTGCATGTTGTCATTATAATCTCCTCTTTCTGCAACATAATTATAACCAGACTCATAGTCAAAGGGGTGAGAGTTCATAGTAGCTATCAGAAATAAGAGGGAAAAGAAGAAACAAATAAACAAGTAAAAGAAAATTTTTTTTTTGAAAAATATTTACAATAACCAATAATAAGGCACACGTTTGCAATTCCCCGGCAACGGCGCCATTTTAATGAGAGAACTTTTGCGAGGTCTAGAATTCAGAATAAACTCCCGTTGCAAGTATAGCTTCTAAACCAACAAAAGTCCTTTAATACAAACGTTTTGTTTGTCACTTAAGCAAACCCAATAAAATTGATAACCGAGTATTTAAACCTTGGGTCGTCTTCTCAAGGAATTGCAGGGAGGTGTTCTTATTATTGGTTATGACTTTTGTAAATTGGAGGTTTTGGAGTTTGGGCAATGGGCACAAGCATATTTAAATGACAAGTAAAATAAATTAACAATAATAAAAGCTCTTGGCAAGGTATGAAGAACTGGAAGTCCTATCCTAGTTATCCTTATGAATTATGATGAGAATTGGATTTTTCTCCCACTTTGTTAACCTCTAACTATGAAGGTAAGTTAAGTGAATGAATTGATTCGAATCCTCAAGTTCCAGTCTTTCCTTGGAAAAAGTTAGAGTTATTGGATCTCGATTTAATTCTTGAAGAATTCCAATTTTCGGTCAACAATGGGTTTGATAACTCAAGAGTTACCAATTAATCAACCAAAGCCAAAAGGGAATAAAATCTACTTGAATGAAAATAATTTGGATAGACACCAAGCATCAGTGACATATAAGTCTGAAATATCTCAATTGTATTAATAAAATAAAATCAATCCAAATATGAAAGATTGAAAATAAATAAATACAAAGAACATTGATATTTATATTCCTAATAAAAATCCTAATCCTAATCCTAAGAGAGAGGAGAGAACCTCTCTCACTAAAAACTACATCTAAAAATTGTAAAAAGTGAATTATGAAAGCATGATTATGAATAAATGGATTCCTCCACTTTATAGCCTCTAATATGTGTTTTCTAGGCCGCAAACTGGGTCGAAAACAACCCAGAAATCGCTGGAGAAGAAATCTGCCACGCTGATTTTCGTAGATGCGATGCGTCCGCATGGATGACGCGTTCGCATCGCCTATCTGTATAGCCACTATGGCAAATTATATATCAAATCGAAGCCATGGACGTTAGCTTTCCAACGCAGGTAGAACCACATCATTTGGATTTCTGTAGCTCAAGTTATGGTCGTTTTAGTGCGAGAGGGTCAGGCTGATAGCTTTGCAGTTTCTTCAACTTCTTGTATTCCTTCCACTTTTGCATGCTTCCTTTCCATCCTCTAAGCCATTCTTGCCCTGTAATCCCTGAAATCACTTAACACACATATCAAGGCATCTAATGGTAATAAGAGATGATTAAATAAATGAAAATAAAAGCCAAAGAAGCATGTTTTCAATCATAGAACAAATTCTGGGAAGGAGTTGTAAAACATGCAAATCGTATGAATAAATGCATGAAAGATTGATAAAATCCACTCAATTAAATACAAGATAAACCATAAAATAGTGGTTTATCACCTGCATAGAAGAAACATGCATCATACTTGGTTGTGGATTTTCTCTGTTATGATTGGTGTATGAATGTATGCTTTCTTTGTTTGTATTCCAACCTCTGTGTTTGTGTTTTATTTTCTTGTATTATTCTGTTTGTGTTCTATTTTCTATTTTCTATTTTCGATTTTCTATTTTTTCTATTTTCTCTATTTATCTGTATCTTCTATTTACTACTTTCTATATTCTGCTATTAGTCTGCTAAACAACACAAAATTAATGAAAGTAACTAATAACTGATGACAAGTCATCTTATGCTAGTTTTACAAGCATTTTTCATTTGTTTCATTAGGTTTTATGCACTTTCTTGCACAATAAGTAAGTGATTTGAGTGGATTTTAATGATTATTTTGAATGAATGAAACATCATTTATTTTACACAAAATCATAGGGTTTATGCTAGAATTAATTGGTTTCATGAATGATGCAAAGACCTTGTGAATTTGGTGAGACTTTGATTGCTTGTTTGGTTGCTTGTAGGTGAAGAAATGAAAAAAATGAAGAATCAGGGAAGCGTTATGATTAGAAAAGGAACGCCACGCTCAAAGAGCAAACATGGCTAGCATTCACTTCCAAAGTGAGCGCCACGTTCACTTTGTTCACTTTTTCGGGGAAATCAAACTTGGAAGTAAGGTTTTGTGTAGCGCTCACTAAGGCAGCGCTCAAGGAACCAACGTAGTGCTCACTAGGAGAGCGCTGGGCAAGGAAACTCGCACACCAAATGGTGCAGTGCTTGGTGAGTGAGCGTAGCGCTCATTAAGGGAGCGTTAGAGAAGCAAACATGCGCACATGAGGGGGCACGCCAAGGGAGTGAGCACAACGCTCATTTTGTTCACGGAACGATCTATTGGGAGCAAGCATGCACCCTAACCCAAGCCATGATGATTAGATTTTTGTGTGGTTTAGAAGTTCACAAATGAATTCTCGTTGCAAGTATAGTTCCTAAACCAAACAATAATCTTTTCATACAAAAAGTTGTTTGTCACTAAAACAAACCCCTAAATTTATAAACCGAAGTATTGGAACCTCGGGTCGTTCTCCCTAGGAAATACAATAAAGTGTCTTGTTATTGGTTGTGAGTTATTTTGGGGTTTTTGAGATTTTTGACAAGAAATATAAATGGCAAAGAAAATAAACTAACAACTACAAAGCTCTTGGCAAGATCTGAGAACTAGAAATCCTATCCTAGTTATCCTCCTCAATTGTGATAACAAATTGTCCATTACTCCCACTTAGTTAACCTCTAACCATGAAGGAAAGTCAAGTGGATGAATCAATTTGATTCCTCAAGTCCTAATCTACTCCTAAAGGAAAGACTAGCTTTAGAGGCATTCAAATCAATTAGCAACTTCTAATTATCAATCAACAAAGGAATTAGATAACTCAAGAGTCACTAATTACTCAACCAAGGCCAAGAGGAACAAAAGCTACACTAAAATCCAACCAAGCATTTCATCAAACACTTGGAAGGTACAAAAGAAAAGCAAAGTAAATTGATAACAAGAATAGAATCTAACAACAATTATTGAAAAGAATTAACAACAACAATCAAAAGAAACACATTTATTATGAATTACCTTGATTGAATTGAAAGAGAGTAGAAGAAACAAAAGTAGATCTACAACAAAACACAAGAACAACATAAAAGAGATTACAACAAAAGAATGGAAGAAGAATAAATGTAACTACAAGAAATTGAGAAGATAGAAGTAGAAGAAAATGAATTAAAATCTAGATCTAAGAACTAAACCTAATTCTAATCCTAATCCTAGAGAGAAGTGAGAGCTTCTCTCTGTAAAACTAACTATAAACTAATTCTAATGTGTGTGAATGATTGGAATATGAATGAATCCCCCTTTACTCTTCAATCCTTGGCTTTAAATAGCAGTTTAGGCGCCAAAGTTGGTTGGGATTGGGCCCCACAACCCTTCTGAATTCGCTGGCCACGTTTTCATTAAAAAATCATATTCCAGCATCGACGCGTACGCGCACAGCACGAGTACACGTCCATGGGATAATTCGCAAGGTGCGCGTAAGCGCCAGGTGCGCGCGCGCATCCATGGGCGAGTTCAAATCTTTGGCTTTTTCCATCATTTCTCCACTTTGTATGCTTTCCTCTTCATTCCTTTGATCCATTCCTGGCCATTTCAATCTGAAATCACTAACAAATACATCAAGGCATCTAGTGGAATCAAAGGGAGAATAAAATCGTCAAGTCAAAGGCCTAAAAAGCATGTTTTCACACTTAAGAACAAATTAAGGGAGAATCACAAAACCATGCTAATTCATTGAATAAATATGGGTAAAAAGTGATAAAATCCCCTAAAATCAATACAATATAAACCCTAAATATGGGGTTTATCAAGCCACCAAGCACCTCAGATCCACTTCTTCAAAAATTAAAAAAGCCCATTCTAATTGCTCGAAGATTGAAAATAAAAAGTGTATAAATAGGATCTAATATGATTTGAGGAGGGGACCTTTACTTCACGCTTCTCTTTTACTTTTCTTTTTCTCTTGTAATTTCCTTTTAGAATTTTAGTTTTTGAGATCAGATATGGGTTTCCTTTTCTTCTGAGTTTCATTTTCTTTCTTCTTCAATTTTATCTTTTTTGTTTTGACAAGAGAGCAATTGAGCTCTAGCCTTTCTTTCTGTTTTTGTTACTTCACTGGATTTGTCAATTTCTCTTTAGGATTTTAGAATTAATCTAAGTTTCCTTGCTGTTTTGAATTCATTTGCAATTTGCCATTTCTGTTTAGCTATTGATGCCCTGATCTGAATCTTTTCATCTTATACTCTCCTCTGATTTACTGTAATTTACAATCCTAGTACCCAAATCCTTTTATTCTTCATGCAATTTAAGTTTCCTAGCAATTTAGATTTAGCAATTTAAATTCCTTGCACTTTAAGTTTCAGTTATTTACCTTTCTTGCAATTTAAGTTTCAGCTCTTTTACTTTCTTACACTTTAAGTTTCTGCAATTTACCTCTTCTGCACTTTAAGATTTTCTCAATTTACCTTCTCCCTTTTATTTTCTTGCACTTTTACTTCTGTTAATCAAGTTTCACTCAAATTATCAAATATTCGCTTAACTAAATTCATCACCATACTAAACTTGCTCAATCCATCAATCCCTGTGGGATCGACCTCACTCTTGTGAGTTATTACTACTTGATGTGACCCAGTACACTTGCCAGTGAGTTTGTGTGGAATCGTTTTTCCCTCATCAAGTTTATGGCGCTGTTGCCGGGGATTGATTTAGATCGACAATGATTAAGTAGGTGAGAAGTCTAGATTAAGGATTTTCTTTGTTTTTGTCCTTTTTAATTCTCTGTTTTAGGCTGATGCCAAGGTGTTTGAGTTATTGCCTTACTAAGAAATTCTAATCTGTGACATGAATTTTGATTTTCATTGGTGATTATGTTTTATAAAATTCAAATTGAGTTTAACTCATCTTTTAATCAAGCAAATTTCATGGGATACTACCCACCACCACAATATGATTCAATTTATTATCCTAATAGTGGTTGGGAGTATCACCAAAAACTAACAGATTCTGAGTAACCCAATCAATGGGGATATGCTTCAGAGTCAATAGACGAGCAGGACAATTTCATGAGATATTGCCCAACACCACAAAATGATTCATGTCATTATGCTAATGGTGGATGGGAATATCAACAAGAAATAAAAGAGAATGAACACCTTCCAGAGCCACAAGGTGACTCATACTCATATTGTGACTGGGAGGGTCAAAATCAAAGAGATCATAATGATCCATATTTTTTTCATCAAGAGACATCATCACTGGAGTGTGCTTTCAATAAATTTATGCAAGATTGTCCCCCAATGCCACAAGATGATCCATACTGTGATGAATTCAACAATTCTTCAAGTTGTGCTTGGGAGGATCCAAATCAGAGAGCACTTGATGTGTCATACCCCATTAATCAAGAGCTATCATTGCTTGAGCAATCCCTCAACTCATTTATGCTAAATTGTCCAACATCACCTCCCAGTTTCTCATGTGAAAAGTCTTCATCACTTGATGATGCCTCAACACAAAGTTTTCTCCATGATCCATACCAACCACAAAATTCATTCCACAATTTGCAAAATTCATTCCATGACATCACCACAACACATCCATTCCCATAAAATTACTCTCAACCTTCATCCCTTGAGCTAACATTTGAACAATATCTACAAACATCCATAGACTCTTGGAAAGAGCAAGAAACCCTCTGCAATAAGATGGATGGATATTTGGAGCAAGCAAGGAGAAACAAAGAATTTCTAAGCAAGTAATATGAAGATCATTTGGTGAATAAAAATGAATAAGTGGATAAGGAAGATGAAAAGGCCCCTCTGTCAAGAAAAATTTTAATGAAGAATAAGGTGGAGGAGGCATTTGAACCTGAAACTGCATATCCACAGAAGCCACTTGAGATGACAAAAGAACATGAAAACTCACAACCTCCACAAACCTCCTTGAACCAAAAACTCTCAACACTTGAATCTGTGATTAAAAGATATGAAGAGGAGATGAAGAAATATTGGGAAGAACAACAAACCTCCTCCATGGAAGTACTATTAAATCAAATGTTGAATGCAAAGAGGAAGTGAAAGAACAAGAAAGTGAGGAAGTCAATCAAGAAAATTCACACTCAAGTGAAGCAGAGAAGTACATAGAGGAAGAGCTCATAGAACCACAATTCAAAAGGCTTTTGATGAAGATAATGCTCCAACAATCACACAGCAACCATGTGTTGATATTAAAGAAGTGAAGGCAACTGACAAGAGTACCAAAGAGAGGATTGTGACAAAGCTACAAAGGACAACAGTCATGAAGAAGAGAAGGTCAATTACATACAATCCAACCCCTGAACCATCAGCAAGCAAGCTCAATCAAGCCATTAACAAAAAGAAGCTTGCTAAGGAGAGACCAAAACAGGGGACAATAGTTGAATCTTTTCCCCCCTTGAGGTCATTCCTCTTAACAAACTAGAAGAAGAGGAAGAAAGTGAAGAACAACATGTCAAGCTAGTGACAATTAAAAAGCGCTTGTTGGGATGCAACCCAACCAGAGGTAGATTTTTTTTCTTAACTATTTCAATAAAAAGGTTAAGTAGACTTATCTGTATTGCAAGGAGCTAAGTTTAGTGTTGCACACCAAAATAATTTAAGGGTGAATGATGGATGCTAAGTTTGGTATTCCACCAAAAATGTCATTTAAAAACACATTTTAACCCTCTGCATAAATGGTTACTAGCTCCAAGCAATCAGAGAAACCACTAAACCATTGTCTATTCTCTAGTTTTTAGTTTTATTACTTTTAGCAAAAGCACAAGGTTTTATGTAACTGATGCATCATAGACAGTAGCAAGGGACTAAGTTTGGTATTCCCTCACCAAAGTAAGTTCAAGAACCTACAATAATTTATGCATGCTAACCATCTGCCTAAGTGCTTGGAAAACAAGCAACTTCCATTAATGGTGCAGAAAAGACACTCAGCCTCTTAAAAGAAACATCACCAAGGAAAATGCAAAAGTAAAAGATGATGATAACAAAAGGAAAGCTACAAGACACTCCTGAGAGGTTGTGTTGTCACAAAATTCACTCCGCTTTGAAATGTTCTGAATGAGAAATTGCTATTTACCTTGATGTTTAGTTCAAATAGTGCAAATTTTGATGTCAGTTAATTGCACTAGTTTAAATGCTTGTTATCACTCATCTGGCTTAAATTCATGTCTTGTTTCCCTTTTTGCATCAATAAGAGAAAATGTTTGAAATAGAAAGTAATTGTCCAATGTAGTAGGAATTAAAATGAAGTTCAGTGGTAGTAATTGCTTGATTGGATGATAAGCTCAATAATAAAAGCTGCAGAATAGAATGTCCTTTGTAGTGTGAACTTAGTTGCTGTGATAAAAACTTCAATTAATGAACATCCCTGGAAAATAAAGAAAAGCAAGAAAGAAAAAGAAAAGAAAATCCAAGGATTGGCAACAAAAATGAAAGAAACAAATAATAAGGCTAGACACCTATAGCTTGGACCTTAGGACATATGTCTGTCGTGCTTCTTGTACTAGGATCTGCTTGGACAATTAGGTTTTAATGAGTCTTTTAAAACTTGGTAACTTGGGTTAACTAACCCGGGATTACCAACCGAAAGCCCATTATCAAGAGCAACCTAGTTACAAAGCATTTAGTAACCCAAAGAGGTGTTGGGCATCAATGTTCCTAAGAAGAATTGTGAGCCAAGTGTCTGTAGTGAAGAGGTGTTGAGAAAAATTAAGCCAAAAGGCTGCTGCAACACTTGACACTGAGCTATCATTAAGAAACAAGCTTCTAAGCAAAAGAAAGAAGGAAAATCTAACAGGGATCAATAAAAGAGCAAGGCATTATAGCAGCAACTCTAGTGAAAGCTCAAAGGGACATTTCATATCAGACAGCTAAGAATAATTGAGCTGCATTTTGTCTGCATAAAACCCCATTAACCAAATTTTATTACCTGCTAAATCAGGACATACATGATTCTCCGTTTCATTTTATTTCTTCTCATGTTTAGTGCTTGCTTGGGGACAAGCAAGTTTAAGTTTGGTGTTGTGATGACAAGTCATCTTATGCTCGTTCTACAAGCATTTTTCATTTGCTTCATTAGGATTTATGCACTTTCTTACACAATAAGTAAGTGATTGGAGTGAATTTTCATGATTATTTTGAATCAATAAAACATCATTTATTTTACACAAAATCATAGGGTTTATCCTAGAATTAATTGGTTTCATGAATGATGCGAAGACCTTGTGAATTTGGTGAGACTTTGATTGCTTGTTTGGTTGCTTGTAGATGAAGAAATGAAAAAAAATGAAGAATCAGGGAAGCATTACATTTAGAAAAGGAACGCCACGCTCAAAGAGAAAACATGGCTAGCGTTCACTTCCAAAGTGAGCGCCACGTTCACTTTGTTCACTTTTTCGGGGAAATCAAGCTTGGAAGCAAGGTTTTGTGTAGCGCTCACTGCGGCAATGCTCAAGGAACCAAAGTAGCGCTCACTAGGAGAGTGCTAGGCAAGGAAACTCGCGCACCAAATGATGCAGCACTTGAGGAGCAAGGATTCACCCTGACCCAAGCGACCAAGCACCTCAGATCCACTTCTTCAAAAATAAAAAAAGCTCACTCTAATTGCTCGAAGACTGAAAATAAAAAGTGTATAAATAGGATCAAATTTGACTTTAGGAGGGGACCTTTACTTCACACTTCTCTTTTACTTTTCTTTTTCTCTTGTAATTTTCCTTTTAGAATTTTAGTTTTTGAGATCAGATCTGGGTTTCCTTTTCTTATGAGTTTCATTTTCTTTCTTCTTCAATTTTATCTTTTCTATTTTGACAAGAGTGCAATTAAGCTCTAGGCTTTCTTTCTATTTTTGTTACTTTACTGAATTTGTCAATTTCTCTTTAGGATTTCAGAATTAATCTAAGTTTCCTTGCTATTTTGAATTCATTTGCAATTTGCCATTTCTATTTTGCTATTGAGACCCTGATCTGAATCTCTTCGTCTTATACTCCTCTGATTTACTGCAATTTACAATTCCAGTTTTCTTTTGAATCCCAGTACCCAAATCCCTTTATTCTTCATGCAATTTAAGTTTCCTAGCAATTTAGATTCAGCAATTTATATTCCTTGCACTTTAAGTTTTAGTTATTTACCTTTCTTGCAATTTAAGTTTCAATTCTTTTACTTTCTTGCACATTAAGTTTCTGCAATTTACCTCTTCTGCACTTTACGATTTTGTCAATTTACCTTCTCCCTTTTATTTTCTTGCACTTTTACTTCTGTTAATCAATTTTCACTCAAATCATCAAATATTCGCTTCACTAAATTCATCACCATACTAAAGTTGCTCAATCCATCAATCCCTGTGGGATCGACCTCACTCTTGTGAGTTATTACTACTTGATGCGACCCGGCACACTTGCCGGTGAGTTTGTGCGGAATCATTTTTCCCTCATCAATAACCCCGACCCTACTAAGAACTCTCTAGTTCTTACCCCTTCTCTCTCCCTTCTCCCTTCAGATGGAAGCATGAGTACCCTTCCGTAGTTCGCTGATGACGTTACACCTGACTTGAGTTTTGGAGACCTAGAACGTATTTTCCCTCACTTTAGTAGTTTAGAGGGATTAAGTGAGTATAGAATCTAGGCTACCCTGGGTGCCAGCTTAGGGACTTTGATGAGCGGATAATTTATACGCTTGTTGGTATTGTTTTTAGGTAGTTTTTAGTATGATTTAGTTAGTTTTTAGTATATAATTATTAGTTTTTTATGAAAAAATCACATTTCTGGACATTACTATGAGTTTGTGTTTTTCTGTGATGTTAGATATTTTCTGGCTGAAATTGAGGTATCTGAGCAAAAATCTGATTCAGAGGCTGAAAAAGGACTGCAGATGTTGTTGGATTCTGACCTCCGTGCACTCGAAATAGATTTTCTAGAGGTGAAAATTCCCAGTTGGCGCACTCTCAAATGCGTTGGAAAGTAGACATCTTGGGCTTTCCAGAAATATATAATAGTCCATACTTTGCCCGAGATTTGATTGCCCAAATTGGCGTCAAAACGCCGGTCAGGGACACTTTTCTGGCGTTAAACGCCAGAACTGGCATAAAAGCTGGAGTTAAACGCCCAAACTGCACCAGAGTTGGCGTTTAACTCCAAGAAAAGCCTATGCATGTGAAAGCTTCAATACTCAGCCCAAACACACACCAAGTGAGCCCCGGAAGTGGATTTCTGCATCATTTACTTATTTTTGTAAACCCTAGGTTACTAGTTCACTATAAATAGGACCTTTTACTATTGTATTTTCATCTTTTGATCATCTTTGATCTTGGGATCAGGTCTATGAACCCTTTTTTCGATTGTTTCATGTTATTTCGGAGCCATGACCATTCGGCCATGTCTAGACCTTGCTCTTATGTATTTTCAACGGTGGAGTTTCTACACATCATAGATTAAGGTGTAGAGCTTTGCTGTCCCTCAAGAATTAATGCAAAGTACTATTGTTCTTCTATTCAATTCACGCTTATTCTTGTTCTAAGATATTTATTCGCACTTCAACATGATGAATGTGATGATCAAGTGACACTCATCACCATTCTCACTTATGAACGGGTGCCTGATAACCACTTCCGTTCTACATGAAAACAAGCTTGAATGTATATCTCTTGGCCTCCTAGTTCACGATGCATGGTTTCCTCTCCTGACAGCAGAGCCTTCCATTCCGTGCGATCAGAGTCTTCGTGGTATAAGCTAGAATTAATTGGCAACATTCTTGACATTCGGAAAGTCTAAACCTTGTCTGTGGTATTCCGAGTAGGATCTGGGATGGGATGACTGTGACGCGCTTCAAACTCGTGACTGTTGGGCGCAGTGACAGTGTGCAAAAGGATCAATGGATCTTATTCCGACACGATCGAGAACCAACAGATGATTAGCCCTACGTAACCCGTAGCCGGACCATTTTCACTGAGAGGACGGACGGTAGCCATTGACAACGGTGATCCCCCAACATACAGCTTACCATGGAAAGGAGTACGCATGACTGGATGAAGGCAGTAGGAAAGCAGAGATTCAGGAGGAACAAAGCCTCTCCATACGCTTATCTGAAATTTCCACCAATGAATTACATAAGTATCTCTATCTTATTTTATATCTCATTCATCTTTAAATTATCAAAACCCCATAACCATAGCTTGCTTCAAGCCGACAATATCCGTGGGATCGACCCTTACTCACGTAAGGTATTACTTGGACGACCCAGTGCACTTGCTGGTTAGCTGCACGGAGTTGTGAAGAAGTGTTATAATCACGATTCCGTGTACCAAGTTTTTGGCGCCGTCATCGGGGATTGTTCGAGTTTGGACAACTGACGGTTCATCTTGTTGCTTAGTTTAGGTATTTTCTTTTTATTTGGTTCTTTAGAATTTTTAAGAATGAATTCTAGAATTTCAGATGATGTTTTTATCATCACAGGAGCTAGTTGATTCCCATCAATTTGGCTATTGTATGTAATGTCCTGCTAAAGCTTGGTTAGCCACGTCTAATCTTTTTAAACTGAAGCTTTAGACTAACATTGCATGATTCCTGGAATTCTTATTAAAAATTTTGAGTTTCTTATTTTCTTTTTCAAAATAATTTTCAAAAAAAAAATTAATAAAATCATAAAAACCAAAAAATTTTGTGTTTCTTGTTTGAGTCTAGAGTCAAATTCTAAGTTTGGTGTCAATTGCATGTTTTTATTTTTCTAGCATTTTTCCAAAACTCATGCATTATGTTCTTCATTAATCTTCAAGTTGTTCTTGATGATTTTCTTTGTTTGATCTTTAAATTCTCTTGTTTTGTGTCTTTTGTTGTTTCTCATGTGCATTCTCAATTTGTTAGTGTCTCTAGTATGAAAATTTCTATGTTTGGTGTCTTGCATGTTTTTTCTCTTTTCTTAAAAATTTTAAAAAATAAGCGTTCTTGATGTTTATCTTGACATTCAAAGTGTTCTTGCATGCATTCCTTGTTTTGATCTTAGTTTTTCATGTTTAATTTCATGTTTAATTTCATTCTAATTTTTGTTCACTTTTTCCTGGAATTCTCTTGTTTTGTGTCTTTTGTTGTTTCTCATGTGCATTCTCAAATTGTTAGTGTCTCTAGTATGAAAACTTCTAAGTTTGGTGTATTGCATGTCTTTCCTTTCTTAAAAATTTTCAAAAAAATATGTTCTTGATGTTCATCATGATCTTCAAAGAGTTCTTGGTGTTCATCTTGACATTCAAAGTGTTCTTGCATGCATTCCTTGTTTTGATCTTAGTTTTTCATGTTTAATTTCATTCTGTTGTTTTTCTCTCTCATCATTAAAAATTAAAAAAAAATTCAAGATTATGTCTTTTCAAGTCAATAATACAGAGAATTGAAAATTCAGAACATACAATAGAGGAATCACAGAGAAAAACTGGGTGTTCAGAACATAGATTAAATGATACTTGTTATGCAGTAATGGAGAACAGGTTGAGGTTTTGGAGACGCTCTGTCTTCTAAATTTCTGCTTTCCTACTGTCTTCTTCTTCCCGCACGTAGGTCTCCTTCCATGGCAAGCTGTATGTTGGTGGATCATCGTTGTCACTGGCTACCAGCCGTCCTCTCAGTGAAAAGGGTCCATGTATATGGCTAATAATCTGTCAGTTCTCACTAATGTTTGAATAGGATCCATTGATCCTTTTGCACACTGTCACTGCGCCCAGCATTCATGAGTTTGAAGCTTGTCACAGTCATCCCTTCCCAGATCCTACTCGGAATACCACAGACAAGGTTTAGACTTTCCGGATCTCAGGAATGCTGCCAATTGATTCTAGCTTATACCACGAAGACACTGATCTCACGGATTTCAATGCTTTGTTGTCAGGAGAGTCAGTCAAACTCGTGAACCAGGAACCTAAGAGATATACATTTAATCTAAGGTAGAATGGAAGTGGTTGTCAGGCACGCGTTCATAGGTTGAGAATGGTGATGAGTGTCACGGATCATCACATTCATCATGTTGAAGTGAGAATGAATATCTTAGAATAGAAACAAGTGTGATTGAATGAGAAACTGTAGTAATTGCATTAATCCATCGAGACACAGCAGAGCTCCTCACCCCCAAACGTGGGGTTTAGAGACTCATGCCATAGAAGATACAAATTCAGATGTAAAATGTCATGAGATACAAAATGAATCTTTAAAAGTAGCTTTTATATTAAACTAGTAACCTAGGTTTACAGAAAATGAGTAAACCAAGATAGAGAGTGTAGAAATCCACTTCCGGGGCCCACTTGGTGTGTATTTGGGCTGAACATTAAAGCTTTCACGTGTGGAAACTTTTCTTGGAGTTAAACGCCAGCTTTGGTGCTAGTTTGGGTGTTTGACTCCAGCTTGTAACTCAGTTCTGGCGTTGAACGCCAGAATAGGGCAGGAAGTTGGCGTTTAAACACCAGTTTGCATCATCAAAACGCGAGCAAAATATGGACTATTATATATTGCTAGAAAGCCCTAGATGTCTACTTTCTAACTCAATTAAAAGAGCTCCAATTGGGCCTCTGTAGCTCCAGAAAATATATTTCGAGTGCAGGAAGGTCAGAATCCAATAGCATCTGCAGTTATTTTTCATCCTCTAAATCAGATTTTTGCTCAGGTCCCTCAATTTTAGCCAGAAAATACCTGAAATCACAGAAAAACACACAAACTCATAGTAGAGTCCAAAAATGTAATTTTTGTATAAAAACTAATAAAAACATAATAAAATGTGAATAAAATATCCGCTCATCAACGCCTAGTAAGGAAGGATTTCTGGCATTTAAACGCCAGCCAGTACCCTGGCTGGGCATTTAACACCCAAGGAGGTAGCCAAGTGGGAGTTAAACGCCAGAATGGATACCATTCTGGGCGTTTAATGCCAGGAGACCACCAAGGAGGAAATTTTGTTTTCAATCCAAATCTTTTTCAACTTTTCAAATTTTAAAACTAATTTTTCAAAATCTTATCTTTTTCATATCCTCTCATATCAATCATATCTTTTTCAAAATCAAATCTTTTTCATTTTTCTTTTAATATTTTTGAAAATCCTTGCTGATAATTAATGTTGTGATTCAAAAATTTCAAGTTTGTTACTTTCTTGTTAAGAAAGGTTCAATATTTGAATTTTAGAATCATATCTTTTAATTTCTTGTTAGTCAAGTCATCAATTTTAAAAATTAAATCTTTTTTTAAATTATTTTTCAATCATATCTTTTCAATCATATCTTTTTAAATCATATCTTTTTCAAATCACATCTTTTTAAATTCTAATTTCAAAATCTTTTTTTAACTTCTTATCTTTTCAAAATTTACTATTTCTTATCTTTTTCAAAACCACCTAACTACTCTCTCTCTAATTTTCGAAAACCACTAACAATTTTTTTTCAAAAACCTTTTTAATTAACTAATTTTTTTAAACTCTAATTTTATTTTATTTAAAAATTTTCGAAAATTCTCTCTCTCATTTCTTTCTATTTAATCACTAACACTTCTCCTCTCTTAATAATTCGAATCCTCTCCCCTCTTTATATGTTTGAATTCTTCTTTATCTAGCTCATCCTTCTTTAGCTATACCTAGGGTTGTTCTAACTAAAGATCTTTACTCTAATAAAGGCTGGATAATCGAATGTTGTTAATTTTTTGAGATGTATATAAGTGTGGTTGTTTATAACTGTTGTATCTGTTATTATTTGTGAGTTAATTTGTGAATGATTACCTACGTTAGACAAACGTTATCGAAAAAAAGTACCTTGCAAAATAACTATGCTTTTAACAGCAAATCAGGCTCATATGATAAATAATAGATAATAATTAGGAAGACAAATTGGAAGCGCTCAGTTTCCGGTATGATCTAGACATATTGAAAATTGGGTCGTTACATATCTTATCCTTCTTGGAGATATTACCAAACCTAAGGCATTGTGAACAAGATTTACAAAAGAGAGAAGCATCTTTAAAAGGTGTTGGCCACCAAAATCCACAGTCTAGAATCTTTCGGGCCATTCTTCGAGGTCCATAATGACCACCTCCCTCAGAGGAGTGCAAGCTTCCAAGATAGACTGGAATTAGGTTTGTAGGATGCACCTCCGAACTACTTGAGCCGCACCACCTCTCCAATGGTATGGATCATCCCATACATAATATTTGGATTCGCTTTTAAGCTTATCCTTTTGATGCTTGGAGAAATTGGGAGTTAAAGTGCGAGCCACCAAGTAATTGGCAATAGATGCATACCAAGGGATTACTTCGGATATTGCTTTCAAGCCCTCAGTGGAAAATTCATCATTGATGGGATGAGATCGCCTTTTGTGTGCTCAAGGTGACTCAAGTTATTCGCCACTAGATTTTGCGAACCACTGCTATCTTTTATTTCAAGATCAAATTCTTGTAAAAGCAAAACCTATCTAATCAACCTTGGTTTAGACTCTTTCTTAGCCAACAAATATTTCAATGCTGCATGATCCGAGTACACTACCACCTTGGAACCAAGTAGATAAGCTCAGAATTTATCCAAAGCAAGGATAATAGCCAACAATTCCTTCTCATTGGTAGTGTAATTGGATTGGACTCCATCTAAAGTTTTAGAGGCATAGGCAATGACATAAGGAGTTTTACCTTTGCGTTGTGCTAGCGTGACTCCCACCGCATAGTTTGATGCATCAAACATTATCTCGAACGGCCGCGACTCCAATCCGGCCCTCTTACAATGGGAGCTTGGGTCAATGTAACTTTGAGCTTGTCAATGGCCTCCATGCAGTCTTCTTTTAGATCAAATTCAGCATCCTTTTGTAACAATCGAGAGAGAGGTAGTGCCACGTTACTAAAGTCTTTAATAAATTGCCGGTAAAAACCTGCATGACCAAAGAACGAATAGACTTCCCTCACAGAGGAGGGATAAGGCATACTAGAAATAACATTGATCTTTGTCGGATCCATAGAAATACCATTATTAGAGACAATGTGTCCTAAAACAATACCTTGTCTAACCATAAAATGACATTTCTCAAAATTTAGAACAAGATTTGATTTAGTACACCTCTCTAATACTTTTGCAAGGTTGTCCAAGCAAAGATCAAAAGAGCCCCCATAGACACTAAAATCGTCCATGAACACCTCCATTCAATGCTCTAGAAGATCCACAAATATACTCATCATACACCTTTGGAAAATAGCCGGTGCGTTGCACAAGCCAAATGGCATTCTCTTGTAGGCATAAGTTCCAAAGGGGCATGTAAACGTAGTTTTTTCTTAGTCTTCTAAAGCAATGTAGATTTGGAAATACCCCGAATAGCCATCTAAGAAATAGTAATGAGACTTACTAGACAATTGATCAAGCATTTGATCGATGAACGGAAATGGAAAGTGATCCTTCCTAGTGGCCGTGTTAAAACGCCGATAGTCAATACACACCCTCCATGAGTTTTGCACCCATTTATGAGCTCTCCACTCTCATTCTTGATTGTAGTAACACTAGATTTCTTTGGGATGACTTGTACGGGGCTCACCCATTCACTATCCGAAATGTGGTAGATGATGTCCGCCTCCAATAACCGGGTTACCTCCTTCTTTCCAACCTCTAAAATGGTAGGATTCAAATGCCTTTAAGGTTGCCGAATGGGCCTAGCTTATTCTTCTAAGAAACTACGGTGCTCGCATACTTGAGGGCTTATGCCTATTAGATCCGCCAAGCTCCACCCTATAGCCTTTTTGTTCCTCCTCAAAATATGAAGCAACTTCTCCTCTTGTTGAGGAGTGAGCTTCCTGGAAACAATTACCAGGAACTTTTGAGCTTCATCAAGATAGACATATTTTAGGTGGGGCAGTAGTGGCTTCAACTCTACACTTTGTTCATGACTTGGCATTTGAACTTATGGTAAGACTAGAGTGGGTAAGGTGTTCTCTTCACATTCGTGGGGCCTCCCCACACTTGGACCTTCAATCATACTCTTCTCATCAAGATTAGCATTATGTACTTCGGCCACAACATTGTCAATCAAGTCACACCAGAATATGGAGTGATCCTCTGGTGGGTGCCTCATGGCTTCATTAAGACTAAAGCTAACAACTCTTCCGTCAATCTCAAAAGAATAAGTACCCGAATAGACATCCAATTTGAACCTAGAGGTCCTCAAAAATGGCCTCCCAAGCAAGAAAGACGATGTCTTTTCGGATTCACTAGACGACATCTCAAGGATATGAAAATCAATTTGAAATACCAACCCCTTTATGTTTACCAACACATCTTCCAATACCCGTAACAGTTATTATACTCTTATGCGCCAAGACAAACCTAGTGGCCGACCGCTTCAACGGTGGGAGCTTCAATATATGATAAACGGAAAGAGGCATAATACTAACTCATGCACCAAGATCACACATACAATCAATGAATTAAACACCATCTATGGTACAAGTGACTAAGTAAGGGCCCGGATCACTACACTTTTCCAGTAATGCTCCCAATAAAGCCGAAATAGAGCTTCCCAATGGAATAGTTTCTAACTCATGAATTCTATCCTTGTTCATGCCTAAGTCTTTAAGAAACTTGGGATATTTAGGTACTTGATGGATAGCATAAAAAAAGGGATAGTTACTGCAACTTTCTTGAACATTTCCACCATTTTGGGGTCAAGCTCTACACGTTTCTTGGCCTTCCTCGCCAATGTAGGGAATGGAATTGGTTGAGTGACTTCCTCCAAGACCTTCTCATCTTTAGAGACTTCACTGCTTCGTTGAGGGACTTCATTTTCAACTACCTCATGTGCTTCATCCTCCTATTCAATTTCTTCTATCTCAACCTCATCCTCATCTTGAGTGACTATTATTGGGCTTGGTTTCTTTGGACTCCTCTCTTGCAATTTGGTTCTGGACCTCAAGGTAATGGCATTGATGCCACCCTTGGGGTTGGGTAGAGGTTGAGAGGGTATTGCACTAGAACTTGAGACTTGAGGAGTGGAGGTAGAAGGTGGTTCCATGCGGGCTAGAATAGCTTAGAGTGTAGAAGTAAGACCGGTAAGACCGGAGGCAAGTGTAGTTTGAAGTTCTTTTTGTCCTTGAAAAATAGAACAGAGTGTTTCATCTTGATTAGAGGAAGTGAAAGGATAGGTGATTTGAGGGGCTTGTGGTTGGTTGGGTTGAGGTGGTTGTCTTTGGTGTGGTGGTTGGTAGGTTTGGTAGTTTCTTCCTTGGTTTTGTTGAGGGTCTGGTTGGCTTTGTTGGTATGATTGGTTTTGTTAGTATGGTGGGTTTTGTTGGTACCGTTGTTGTTGATGGTTGGTGTTCCACCTTTGATTTCCTCCATTGGCCCTACCGCCTTGATTGTAATTATCTCACCATCCTTGATTGGAATTGTCTTGCCAACTATGAATATAGTTGCTCCCTTGGTTATAGTTGCCTCCTTATTGAGGATACCCTTGGTTGGGACGGCCATAATAGACCTTGGTGGCCGCTAGAGTGTTATCTTCTTGGAGATTTGGGCATTCATCCGTGTAATGAGAGTAACAAGGGCAAATTTCACAAACTCTTTGGGGGACCAATTGTTGACTTGGTTGTTGTTGAGGAGGTGGAGGTTGAGGTTGTTGTTGACCAAGTTGGAGTTGCTTAAGAATGTTTGTCATTTCACCCAAGGATTTGGCAAGGACGGCGGTGGCACTACTAGAAGAAACCTTATTTATGGTTTTTGGATGATTGGTTCTTTATCTAGCGTGTTGAGTGGACTCGGCCAAGTTGGTTATGAGTTGCCATGCCTCCTCCGCCGTTCTATACTTTGACAAAGAACCATTGCTTGAAGCATCCAACAGAGCTTTGTCTTGATGTCTCATTCCTTGGCACACATAGCTAAGCAACACTTGAGTGTCAATCATGTGGTTGGGGCATGAGTCAAGAAGCTTTCAGAGCCGTTCCCAATACTCGTATAAAGTTTCCATTTCACCTTGGACAATGCATGAAATCTCTTTCCTTAGCATATCCGTTACTTCCACGGGAAAGAATTTGTCCAAGAACTCCCTTCTAAGCAAGTCTAAATTGGTAACAACCTCACTAGGCAAAGTGTAGAATCACTCTTTGGCTCTTCCCTCAAGAGAGAATGGGAAGGCAAACAACCAAATAGCAACCTCATCGGAACCTTCCTGCCTAGTTGTTGAACATACACCTTGAAAGTCCTTAAGTTGTCTATAAGATCTTGTGCGTAAAGTCTGTGGAACTTCGGTAGAAGATTGATCAAAGCAGTTTTAAGCTCGAAATTAGCATTCAAGTTCGGGTAAAGCACGTGGAGGGGTTGAAAAACAAAGTCCGGAGCACCCGCTTCCTTAAGAGTGATTCTCCTTGGAGCGGCCATAGTGTCGGTACCTAGATCAATGGAAGAACTATTAGTAGTATCAACGAAAGAGTAGATAGTGCCTTCTTTGGATGATGAGTCAGAATCAACTTCGGATATGGTTGGTGAATTAGTAAAAACCTTTTCACCACCTCCAAAGGCTAACCGCCTCCGAGCTTGTCTAATGTGAAGCAAAGTTCTTTCGATTTCCAGATCAAATGTGGCTAAGCTCGGATCCGGTAGTGAACGCGTTATACAATAAAGGAAATATAGAGCTCATGACAACAAATTGAACTAAACAAAGACTAATCCTAACTATCAATCAAACAAACAAACAATCAAGGAAAAATACAAGTATTCACATATCAACATATTCACACTAACCAATAACATGGCACACATATGCAACTCCCCAGTAATGGCACCATTTTGATGAGTGATTTTATGTTGGCATAAAATATAGCAATAATTCCAATCATGAGTATAGTCTAAACCAACAAGCAATCCCACATCAAACATAGAAAATGTTTGTCCACATTTCAAAATCAATAACCGAGAGTATTAATCCCGAGTCGTTCTCCCTAGGAGTTGCCCTAAGATGCACATCATTAGTTAGGAGTTCTTTTGTTGTTTTGGAGTTTAGTGCAAGAAATCAAGCTAATAGAAGTGAATAACAATCAATCAATATAAAAGCCTTGGCTATGGGTGAGAATTAGAAGTTTTATCATCAGAGTTTCCATCAATTGTGACAACAATTGGTCATTGCTTCACTTAGTTAACCTCTAACTATGGAGGAAAGTCAAGTGAAAAATAATCAATTTGAGTCACAAGTCCTAGTCAAACCCTAGGGAAGTCTAGCTTTAGTGACATACAAATCAATTAGCAATTTCCGATTGATAATCAACAAAGGATATTGACAATTCAAGTGTCTCTAATAACTCAACCCCCAAGCCAAGAATGAAGAATCTACTCCATAGCTAAAGTTGACATTTTCTCAAACAATTGGTGAGCAATAGTGGAAGACATTGTGAAGTTGAGAAGAGAATTTGAGTTCAAGCTATCTAATTCAAGTAATTAACAACAATCAACCAATTATCATCAATGAACACGAAATACCTCAATGCATTAATAGAAATCAAGGTAACCAAATCCAAATCTAAGATCCAAAGTAACTTGAGCAACAAGAACACTAATTTGAGAGTAGGAGAATTAGATCTGCAAATTGAACCAAAGTAAAATTGAATTGACAATTGATCTCACCAATGGATCCAAGAGGAATTGAAATTGAGAATTGAAAAAGCAAAAACCTAGAGAGAAGTGAGAGCCTCTCTTTCTAGAATGTAACTTCCAAAACTAACTAAAAATATCTAAATGTATGAAATGTGTGAATAATGATGGATCCCTTCAATCCTTAGACTTTTATGCCTTTTTCCCGCCAGAATTCTGCTCAAAACTGGGCCTGGAACGCTTCTGAAATTGCCAGTCACGATTTCACTTTAAAAGTCACGTGCGAGCATTGACGCGTACGCGCAAGGCACGCGTACGGGTCGCTACTCAAGCTCCAAAGCTCCACTTTTCCATGCTCCTTCCATTTATGCATGCTTCCTTCCTCTCTTCTAGGCCATTCTTGCCCAATATACTCTGAAATCACTTAACAAACAGATCACGACATCGAATGGTAATAGAAGATGATTAAAATATAACATATTTAATGTAAAAGAAGCAAGTTTTCATTCATGAAGCAAAATTGGGGAAGGAATACAAAATCATGCATTTTATATGAATAAGTGTGAAGGAATATTGATAAATGTAACGACCCAATTTCTAGTACGTCATGATCATACTAGAAACTGAGCGCTACCAACTTGTCTTCCTAATTATTATCTATTATTTATTATATGAGCCTGATTCGTTGTTAAAAGCGTATTTATTTTTTGAGGTACTTTTTTGTTTTTTTGAAAATGTTTGGATTAATAAACAGAATCATTCATAACTAATTCATAAATAATAACATATAAAACAGTTATAAACAACCACACATAAATACATCTCAAGCAGTTAACAACATTTAGTGATTCAACTTTTATTAGAGTAAAGATCTTTAGTTAGAACACCCCTAGATATAGCTAGATAATAACTATATACATATATATATATATACTCACCTAATTCCTCTAAACTACTAAAGCGAGGAAAAGTACGTTCTAAGTTTTCAAAACTCAAGTCAGGTGGAACGTCACCAAAAGATGGAACATCATCTACTACTCCTCTGCACGATCAGACATTGCCATATGACGTCTGGTACCTCATCAAGTAACAACATAACAAGAGTCTCGTATACAGGATTTAGGTTAAAGTTCACACACAAACGGGGTGCAGATGTTGGCTGGTCTCATAGTATATACATATAAACAAAAAACGGAGTTCACTCTAGACTCAGAAGACTACCTAGAGTGGAATCCTCTTTGCAGAACGATCATCAACGAACTACGGTAAGGTACTCTTACTTCCATTTGAAGGGGGAAGGGAGAGAGAAGGGGTAAGAACTGCGGAGTTCTTAGTAGGGCTGGGGCTATTAGTTAAGTTCATTAATTATATTTTGTTTTGCAACCGAATAGTAGAATACAAAGAAGCAGTAAATAGAAAATACAAATAAATAGAGAAAATAGAGAAAATGGAAAATAGAACACAAATAGAAGAATATAAGAAAGTAAAACACAGACACAATGAATAGAATACAAACAAAGAAAGCATAAATTCAAACAACAATCATAATAGAGGAAATGCGCAACCAAGTATGATGCATGTCTAGCCCTAGTGCAGGTAATGAGCTCATCTGTCGGTTACATACCTGCTACCGACGTTACCCAACAACCTCTGTCTAGATAAGGCTTTCCTGTTGGCAATACCCATTGCAAGCAACCTTTGTCTTGCAGGGCGGCACTTATTAGCCAATATACGCCCAACACACTCACTGTAAGCAACCTTTATCTTACAGGAGCAATAACACACTCACTGTAAGCAACCTCTGTCTTATAGGAGCACACTGATCTCGATACATCTGTAAGAAACCTCTGTCTTACAGCAAAGCATTATAGCAAGGTATCCCAGAAAAGCATTTTCAGTGGTCGTACCACCATCTATCTAACTGCATTAGTGTAGCGGATGAACACATAAATATCTCAGGAGTTGCCTTAGTGCAACAAATGAATAAACAAACATCTCATGGGTTGCCTCAAGCAACAAATGACCTTTCAACAGGTCCTCTGCTTTTATTCTCTATTCTCTTTATCATATTACTCTTTTCTTTTTGTCTTTTTACTCTGCCCTGATTACTCTGTTCTCTGTATCTCTTTACTTTTCTCTGATTAATCTTTCCTCTGTATCTATATTACTCTTTTTCTCTTTATCCCTTTACTTTACTCTGCTCTGATTTCTCTGCTTAACGTATGTATTTAAAGCTTATGTAAATTTCGTTATGAATACTTAGTCTGTCCCAAGTATAGCTTCATTAAGTTTATACTGAAACAGTTTAACTTTTCATATTATACCTAGCCCTAGTTGGAACTCAAAAACTAACTATGTTGCCCTAGTTCATTCACTAATCCCTCTCTATTTTTCTGTCATTAAAACTTTACAGACTTTTCTTTGTATTTTATCTCTTCTTCAACTTTTTATCTTTCCTTTATCTTTGCCTCATTATCATGTTATTACCACTCCCTAAGTGTTTTATGAAGGTAATTATGAGATCTAAGCTTAAAGTTGTCTTTCTACAACTTTTACAGAAAACTGCCTTTTCCGCATTATTTTATTATTTTTATTAAAATATTATTTTTAATTAAATATTATTATTTATTATGTTATCATTAAATTTTCAAAAATTACCTTGCCTTTACCTTTTAAACTTTAAAATTCACTTTTTATCCCCTGTAACTTTTAATATTTCTACTTTAACCACCCTAACTTTCAGAAATTACCAAATAACCCCCAAACACCAAAAATAATTACAATCTTGATCTTTTTAAAATCTAAAATGTGTTTTTCGATGTTCTTCATCACTTTCAAAGTGTTCTTCATGTTCTTCATAAATTCTTCAGATTCTTTCTCTGTTTTCACCCGTTTTTCAATATTTTCAGCAACCAATTTTTACCATGATTCATAATAAATTAGCAGCAACCAAAACCCCATCTTTTCTACTTTATTTTAACACAAATTGAACCCCAATTTAAGGTTTAGGGTTTCATTTTCCAGCAGCCACAAGAACACAAGTTCATAACTTGAATATCATCAAATTTCATCAAATTTTCACCAAAATTTTAATAAGAATCACTCATATAAACAATCAATTTCAAGCACAGCCAAGCCATATCATAATCACACAACTCAAACACAATCAATTAAGATTAAATTCGTCAAACCCTACCTTGATTTGCTGCTCTAAATCTGGTTATACTTTCAGGTGGTCCTTAACCACTTTTTCCTCCTAAATCACATCAAGAACAACTTTAAATCCACAAACCCTCAACTGACCAAACCTTAATCAACATGTTAGGAAGGGATTCCTCACCTTAAACATGCTGGGAATTGAAGATTCTTGGCTCACAAGTCAAGCTAAGCAATAGATCTAAGAAAGAACGTCAGGAAAACACATGTTTAAGCATGTTTCCTTGAAAACCAAATTGAAGAGGGAGGGAGACAGCCATCTCAACTTATTTCCAGCCTTGATATGTTACATGGTTATGTACAGGAAGAAGAGAGGATCATTTTGGTGAAATCGGAGTTTTGATTTAAGTATTAGTTTAGCAGAAATCAAGCTTTGAAGATTTGGAACTAAGAACTTTTCTCTCCTTTTTCTCTTGATGATTTTCGGCCACAATGAGCAAATGAGGCAGCCTTGGGGGTTCTGGTGGTGTAGGGTGAGATGTGATTGGTTGGCTTGGAGGTGGGTTAAAATAATATTAAAATATCTCAGCTGTATAACTACTAAAACTAGATTTATCGGAACACTCGTAAAAATATCTCTAAAAATTATTTTCTGAGCTACTAGCATAAATGACACTAGTAACATATTTATTATGAGAATAAAAAATGTATAATTAGGCCTTAGCATTGCTAAAGTCATCAGAGAGTGCCGGTGCTAAGCTGCACCAGTAAATTGTGAACCTAGTTAAACTGATTTCCTATTTTTAACTAAAACAGACCAGGTAACCTTATAATATCATTCAAGCATCTTCTAATACAAATATAATAATAAAATTATACTATTATCTTTCTTCTCTCATGAAACGAGTCCAGTTCATCAAACAGAGACTATTTACAAAAACTAGAATCAAAACTCCTAACCGATACGGTTCAAAAACCAGGTTCTTCGTGATTGCATTATCGAGCATATCTCAAAAGAGGTTCTAGCTTAAAGATGACATAATGACAATGAGGATTGAGATACTTGATTATATAGCAGAGGTGTTCCCTTTTCCGATCTTCCGGAGAAATCCGTGCCTTCAGAAAAGATCTCTTGTACTCGAAAAACGTGGTTGTTACAATAAAACCCCCAAAATCCATACAAGATAAACCATAAAAATGGGGTTTATCAACCTCCCCACACTTAAACCAAGCATGTCCTCATGCTAAAGAGAAAGCAAAAGACCAAAGAATCATAAGAGAATGTGATTTATGAGATGCAATCTACCTATATGAATGCAACTAAAATGAATGCTACTATATACTTGGTCAAGAGCAAATCAATCTTCCAAGAACATATATGAGTACGTAAGGCAAAATGATAAGACAATATGTGAACTCTACCAATTCAAACATCAAAGTGAAGTGCGCCTAACTTGCATGAAGAACGCTCGTGAGAGCTGGGAACAAGGAATTGGGCTTTGAACCCTCACTGGAAGTGTTTGCACTATATTCGCTCGGTGTATAGGGTTAATCACTCAATTCTCCTCTACTTCATGCTTTCCAAAATTTGTTCTTCCTCTAACAATCAACAATTATTCTATGCATGAATACCTATATCATGAGGTCTTTTCTTAGGTTGTAATGGGGCTAGGGTCAAGGTAGGGTTATATATATGGTTAAGTGGACTTGAATTTGAATCTTTGATTAACCTAAGCTTTCCACCTAACCTATATAACAACCTATACAGTGCTAACCTAACTACCCATTATCCACTTTTTCACATACTCATCCATTTTCTTTTCACTTCTCAACACATATGCATTGATTTTTATTGATCTTTACTTTGGGGCATTTTGTCCCCCTTTTTATTTCTTTCTTTTTCTCTTTCTTTTCTTTCTATTTTTTTTCTTTTTTTGTATTCATTTTTCTTTTCTTTTTTTTGTTTTTCTCTTTTTTTTCTTTTGATGTTCTTATATACGACGGTATCAATGCATATGGTTTACACATTTAATTAACACATGAGTATGTACCTAATTCCCATTTTTTTTATCAAAACAAAAACATACCCTCACCTGAACCAATGTCCCAAGTTTTCCCACACTTAAATGAACACACATACACTAGCCTAAGCCAATCAAAGATTCAAATAAGGACATTTATGGTTTTCCACTCTAGGCTTGTAATGTGCTCAAATTAAGAACAAGTGGGTTTATTGCAGGCTCAAAGTTGGCTAACAAAGGTTGTTGTATGGTAAGGCTATTTAGGCGAGTGGCTTAAACAAAATGATCGCCTCAATCACATACATGCATTCATACACACAATAATGGACATATAGAGTCAAACAAATCAAGGATCACAATTATAGAAGGAGAACAATGCACACAAGAAGGAAGATAAGTGGTTATAAGATGTAACCACGTAATTAGGCTCAAGACTCGCAAGCTTGTGTTCTTAGCTCAAATCCATGTTCTAAAATACATTTTTCAAGCAAGCTTAGCACCAAATATTTTTTAATTGGTAGGATGCCCTAAAAACGTAGTTTCTTGGAAATGAAGTTGTTCCGATGGTTACCTGAAACTATAGGTCGATCTCGGTCGAGATCTTCTGTCCGGCCGGTGTATAGCGGCCGGAGCTGGTGTGTCCGACTTGTGGAACGGAGAATGCTGCTGATCCTTTGTCACCGAAGGGTGGGGGATACCTGCAAGGGACTCCGATGCTTAAGTTAGCAAGGGTATTAAGCAGGTATTGAGTAGAATCAGAGTATGAGTTATACCTGGGTGCTCCAATGTATTTATGGTGGACGAAATTGTGATTTATACTTTCACACAACTCGAATAATTATACTCCTTGTGCTCGTATGGAATTTAGAAATTGGCACGAGTGGTCAGAACTCCGTTCAACTAACCAGCAAGTGTACTGGGTCGTCCAAGTAATAAACCTTACGTGAGTAAGGGTCGATCCCACAGAGATTGTTGGTATGAAGCAAGCTATGGTCATCTTGTAGATCTCAGTTAGTGAGTGGAATCATAGGGTCAAATGGAATTAAATTGGATAAATAAAATAAATAAAATAAAAGGGATAGAATACTCATGCAGATTCATTGGTGGGAATTTCAGATAAGCGAATGGAGATACTGTATGGCTCAAGGATGCCTGCTCTCCTACTGCTTTAACTCAATCCTTCTTACTCCTTTCCATGGCAAGCTGTATGTAGGGCATCACCGTTGTCAATGGCTACATCCCATCCTCTCAGTGAAAACGTTCCTATGCTCTGTCACAGCACGGCTAATCATCTGTCGGTTCTCAATCAGGTTGGAATAGAATCCCTTGATTCTTTTGCGCTTGTCATCATGCCCAGCCTTCAGGAGTTTGAAGCTCGTCACAGTCATTCAATCCCAAAATCATACTCGGAATACCACAGACAAGGTTTAGACTTTCCGGATCCTCATGAATGCCGCCATCTATCTAACTTATACCACGAAGATTCTGTTGGGGAATCTAAGAGATACACATTCAAGCTCTGTTGCATGTAGAACGGAAGTGGTTGTCAATCACGCGCATTCATAGGTGAGAATGATGATGAGTGTCACGGATAATCACATTCATCAAGTTGAAGTGCAA
>NC_029776.3:60781410-60782557 GCF_000817695.3 Arachis duranensis | reverse complement strand
AAAAAGCTATGCTTTTACCACACCAAACTTAAAATATTGCTCGTCCTCGAGCAAGAGAAGAAAGAAGAGAGGAAGAAGAAGAAGAAGAAAATGGAGGTGAGTGAGGGGAGATGGATTCGGCTATATGGGTGGGATTGGGTGGGAAAGAGAAGTTGAATTGTAAAGGTAGGTGGGGTGTATGGGGAAGAGTGGATAGATGTAGGTGGTGAATGAAAAATAGAAGGAATGACCATGAATGGAAAGAGAGAGGGCGAGGTAGGTGGGGATCCTGTGAGGTCCACAGATCCTGAGATGATCCTGTGGGGTCCACAGGTCCTGAGGTGTCAAGGAATTCCATCCCTGCACCAAATAGGCATGTAAATTGCCTTGGCACACCATTCTGTCGTTTAAACGCCCATTGGTGCACGTTCTGGGCGTTCAACGCCCATGTAAAGCATGTTTCTGGCTTTGAACGCCAGTTTCATGCTTGTTATTGGCGTTCAGCGCCAGTTTTTCCTCTCTGGCACATTCCTGGCGTTCAGCGCCAGAATGTTGCTTATTTCTGGCGTTCAGCGCGAGAATGGTGCTCTGTTCTGGCGTTGAACGCCAGTCAGATGCATCTTACTGGCGTTGAACGCCAGTCTGCGCTACCTCCAGGGTGAAAATTTTTCTTCTGTTTTTGACTCTGTTTTTTTAATTTCTTTGATTTTTTTCGTGACTCCTCATGATCATGTACCTAATAAAACACAAAATAACAATAAAACAAAATAAAATAAAATTAGATAAATAAAATTGGGTGGCCTCCCAACAAGCGCTTCTTTAATGTCAATAGCTTGACAGTGGCTCTCATGGAGCCACAAGGTGATCAGGTCAATGTTGTATAGTTGCCAACACCAAACTTAGAGTTTGGATATGGGGTCTTAACACCAAACTTAGAGTTTGGTTGTGGCCTCACAACACGAAACTTAGAGTTTGACTGTGTGGGCTCTTCTTGACTCTGAACTGAGAGAAGCTCTTTATGCTTACTCTCTTTTGTCACAGAGGGATGGCCATGTGCCTTAAATACAAGGTAGTCCCCATTTAATTGAAGGACTAACTCACCTCTGTTGACATCTATCACAGCTCCTGCTGTGGCTAGGAAAGGTCTTCCAAGGATGATGCAATCATC
>NC_029776.3:60778013-60778848 GCF_000817695.3 Arachis duranensis | reverse complement strand
AAAAGAGAGGGAGAATTTTCGAAAATTAGTGAGGGAAAAGTAGTTAGGTGGTTTTGAAAAAGATAAGAAACAAACAAAAAGTTAGTTAGTTGATTGAAAAAGATTTGAAATCAAATTTTAAAAAGATAAGAAGATAAGAAGTTAGATAAGATATTTTGAAATCAAATTTTGAAAAAGATAAAATTTTTTAAAAAGATAAGATAAAAGATAAAAAGATAAGATAAAAATTTTAATAAAAAGATATTTTGAAAAAGATTTAATTTTTAAAAAGACTTAACTAACAAGAAACTACAAGATAAGATTCTAGAACTTAAAGATTGAACCTTTCTTAACAAGAAAGTAACAAACTTCAAATTTTTGAACCAATCACATTAATTGTTAGCTAATTTTCGAAAATTTGATGTAAAGATAAGAAAAAAGATTTTGAAAATAATTTTTTAAAATTTTTGAAAATAAAAAAAAAGAAAATGAAAAAGATATGATTTTTGAAAAAGATTTTGAAAAGATAAGATTTTTAAAATTGAAATTTTGACTTGACTTGTAACAAACAACTAATTTTAAAAAATTTTTTTGACCAGGTCAACCCAAAATTTTGAAATTTTGGAGGGAAATAAGGAAAAGATATTTTTTTATTTTTGAATTTTTAAAGAAAAACACAAAAATGACCCAAAACATGAAAATTTTTGGATCAAAACAATGAATGCATGCAAGAATGCTATGAATGTCAAGATGAACACCAAGAACACTTTGAAGATCATGATGAACATCAAGAACATTATTTTGAAAAATTTTTGATGTAAAGAAAACATGCAAGACACCAAACTTAGAAATCTTT
>NC_029776.3:60777326-60777909 GCF_000817695.3 Arachis duranensis | reverse complement strand
GAAATCATCAAGATCAAACAAGAAGACTTGTCAAGAACAACTTGAAGATCATGAAGAACACTATGAATGCATGAGATTTTCGAAAAATGCAAGAAAATTTTTTTAAAGGATGCAATTGACACCAAACTTTAGAATTAACACAAGACTCAAACAAGAAACACAAAATAGATTTTTTTTATTTTTATGATTTTCTAATTTTTTTTTTGTATTTTTATTGATTTTTTTTCGAAAAACATTTTTGGAAAATGAAAAAGGAAAGAAAAATTTTGAAAAAGATTTTTGAAAAGAAAATTACCTAATCTGAGCAACAAGATGAACCGCCAGTTGTCCATACTCGAACAATCCCCGGCAACGGCGCCAAAAACTTGGTGGACGAAATTGTGATTTATACTTTCACACAACTCGAATAATCCCCGGTAATGGCTCCAAAAGCTTGGTGCACAATACTGCGGCTTTCACAACTCCGTTCAACTAACCAGCAAGTGTACTGGGTCGTCCAAGTAATAAACCTTACGTGAGTAAGGGTCGATCCCACAGAGATTGTTGGTATGAAGCAAGCTATGGTCACCTTGTAAATCTCAGT
>NC_029776.3:60775736-60775917 GCF_000817695.3 Arachis duranensis | reverse complement strand
GTTCTGAATAGTTTTGGCATCTCACTTTTTCCTTTGAAGTTCAGAGTGATTGGCGTCTCTGGGAACTCAGAATTTTGGATAGTGTAATTGACTTTCCTAGTTAAGCATGTTGATTCTTGAACACAGCTACTTATGAGTCTTGGCCGTGGCCCTAAGCACTTTGTTTTTCAGTATTACCACC
>NC_029776.3:60773764-60774979 GCF_000817695.3 Arachis duranensis | reverse complement strand
AAAAAGCTATGCTTTTACCACACCAAACTTAAAATATTGCTCGTCCTCGAGCAAGAGAAGAAAGAAGAGAGGAAGAAGAAGAAGAAGAAAATGGAGGTGAGTGAGGGGAGATGGATTTGGCTATATGGGTGGGATTGGGTGGGAAAGAGAAGTTGAATTGTAAAGGTAGGTGGGGTGTATGTGGAAGAGTGGATAGATGTAGGTGGTGAATGAAAAATAGAAGGAATGACCATGAATGGAAAGAGAGAGGGCGAGGTAGGTGGGGATCCTGTGAGGTCCACAGATCCTGAGATGATCCTGTGGGGTCCACAGGTCCTGAGGTGTCAAGGAATTCCATCCCTGCACCAAATAGGCATGTAAATTGCCTTGGCACACCATTCTGTCGTTTAAACGCCCATTGGTGCACGTTCTGGGCGTTCAACGCCCATGTAAAGCATGTTTCTGGCTTTGAACGCCAGTTTCATGCTTGTTATTGGCGTTCAGCGCCAGTTTTTCCTCTCTGGCACATTCCTGGCGTTCAGCGCCAGAATGTTGCTTATTTCTGGCGTTCAGCGCGAGAATGGTGCTCTGTTCTGGCGTTGAACGCCGGCCAGATGCATCTTACTGGCGTTGAACGCCAGTCTGCGCTACCTCTAGGGTGAAAATTTTTCTTCTGTTTTTGACTCTGTTTTTTTAATTTCTTTGATTTTTTTTGTGACTCCTCATGATCATGTACCTAATAAAACACAAAATAATAATAAAACAAAATAAAATAAAATTAGATAAATAAAATTGGGTTGCCTCCCAACAAGCGCTTCTTTAATGTCAATAGCTTGACAGTGGCCCTCATGGAGCCACAAGGTGATCAGGTCAATGTTGTATAGTTGCCAACACCAAACTTAGAGTTTGGATATGGGGTTTTAACACCAAACTTAGAGTTTGGTTGTGGCCTCACAACACGAAACTTAGAGTTTGACTGTGTGGGCTCTTCTTAACTCTGAACTGAGAGAAGCTCTTTATGCTTACTCTCTTTTGTCACAGAAGGATGGCCATGTGCCTTAAATACAAGGTAGTCCCCATTTAATTGAAGGACTAACTCACCTCTGTTGACATCTATCACAACTCCTGCTGTGGCTAGGAAAGGTCTTCCAAGGATGATACAATCATCCTCTTCCTTCCTAGTGTCTAAGATTATGAAATCAGCAGGGATGTAAAGGCCTTCAACCTTTACTAACA
>NC_029776.3:60772088-60772497 GCF_000817695.3 Arachis duranensis | reverse complement strand
ACAGATCAGAGACTAGATTGGCTAAATTAGAAGTGTTTTGTTCAGAATTCTCTGTCTGTTGCTGAGAAGATGATGGATATGGCTTGCTATTGCTCAGCCTATTGCGTCCACCATTGTTAAATCCTTGTTGAGGGTTTTTGTTGATCCTTCCAGGAGAAATTTGGATGATTTCTCCATGATGGGTTATAGGTGTTTCCATATGGTTCACCCATGTAATTAACCTCTCCCATGGCAGGGTTCTCAGGATCATAAGCTTCTTCAGAAGCTACCTCTCTAGTACTGTTGGATGCATGTTGCAATCCATTCAGATTTTGAGAGATTATGTTGACCTGTTGAGTCAACATTTTGTTCTGAGCCAATATGGCATTCAGAGCATCAATTTCAAGAACTCCTTTCTTCTGAGGTATCC
>NC_029776.3:60746877-60768961 GCF_000817695.3 Arachis duranensis | reverse complement strand
AAGTTACGTCGTCAATCTTCGAATAAAGCATGGACTATTATATACTGCTGCAAAGCTCTGAATGTCTACTTTCCAACGCCGTTGAGAGCGTGCCAATTGGAGTTCTGTAGCTCCAGAAAATCCATTTCGAGTGCAGGGAGGTCAGATTCCAACAGCATCAGCAGTCCTTTTGTCAGCCTTCTTCAGAGTTTTGCTCAAGCCCCTCAATTTCAGCCAGAATTTACCTAAAATCATAGCAAAACACACAAACTCATAGTAAAGTCCAGAAATGTGAATTTAACATAAAAACTAATGAAAACATCCCTAAAAGTAGCTCAAACTTACTAAAAACTATATAAAAACAATGCCAAAAAGCGTATAAATTATCCGCTCATCAATTTATAATGGTGAGATATGACCTTCTTTGGATAAGATAAGTTAGTTATCTTATCTTATCTTATCTTTTGTCGAGGTCAGCTTATCTTCCATGGAACCGCCCTTATCTCTATAGGCTTGGGCTGCCTTTGGATCGGGGTCGTATTCCTTGAGTTGGGCCCTTCTTTGGGCTTTCCTGTCGATTCGGCCGAGTTCTTTACGAAGAAGTCGGTTCGCTTGACCTAAAGAGGTCGGTCGCTTTGCTACTGAACATCCTGGCTCGGACAGCTCGACCCAGGGTATGAACAGAAGTCATTACCCTAACCAAGTAGTTATGACAAGAAACACTAATCATGCAAAAAGGTGTTCAAAAAGCAAAAACTACTCATGCAATCTATCCTACTTAACAAAAGAAAATCAAAGTTTTACTGGGTGTTACCTATGAAGATCGGTCGGACGACCTCACCACACTTAAGAATTAGCACAGTCCTCTGTGCTATTGGTGAGGGGTAAGGGGCGATCAGGTCCAACACTTCCACTATCCCCTTCACGGATGCTATCTTCACTTAAGTTCGAGGTAGATGTAGAGATCTCTGGTTCCTCCATAGGTGGGGTCACAAAACTCAAAAGCTTCTTACAAAAGCAAACCGGCATTGGTTCTGCCGTTCATATCGGTCCATCTTCTAATGGAGATCCACAAGCAGTTGGTGGGACGATCTCGGTGGTACGGATGAAGTAGTGGGGACACCCGCGGGAATAGCTATGTCAAGGTTACCAGTTTCCGCTGGAGGCTTGAGATATTTTTCGGTTAGGACGACATCGCCTACTACCAGAATCATTGCCTTCCGATCCTTAGCCTCCCAGGGAACACTAGCTGCAGCAACTAAGTTCGTCACCAAAGCAGGGAAGGGGAGGTTTTCCTTAGCATGGATAGGACCCATGGCTTGTCAGATGAGGAGAGGGATATTGACCGGTTTCTCTGTAAGTATGCACCAAACTAATAGGGCTAGCTCCGCCGTGATAAATGACCCGTGGGTGCTTGGGAGCACATAATGGGATAAGATTTGGGCCCATGCCTGAGCCTCTACAGTGAGGAAACGTGCATCAATGCCCTTGGGTCGGGGTCTCATTCTCCCTTGGGTCCAAAATGCTTCCGGTTCGGCAATTACCTGGAGAATAGCATCCCAATCGAAACCATATTCACAACGCTGCGACAAGACCTCTTGGTAAGCGTCTATCCCATCCGCCAATGGCACGATCTTGAGTACTCCTTGAATAGCTTCCTCCGAGACGAGGACTTGCTTCTGACACACAAAAACTGATGCGAGAGAAGGTGAGTGGTAGTTGGAGTAAAACTCCACCACCCAAGAAAGGTTGGCCTCCTGCGATCTTCTCATGAGAAACTCCCATTGGCGCCGCTCGATGGGGGTATGACAAACTGAACAACATGCTCCGGAGGGGCAAGAAGAGGCTCGGAATGATAATTCCATTCAACCATCATGTGGTATATGAGCTCACAGTATCGGTTGGGAAACCTGGTTGGATCCCTATGATGGTGTTTTTGTGGAAAAACGAATTTCCAACACACAAATCCAACCGGCAAGTATACCGGGTTGCATCAAGTAATAATAACTCACTTAGAGTGAGGTCGATCCCACAGGGATTGATGGATCAAGCAACTTTAGTGGGTGATTAGTTTAGTCAAGCTAACATTGAAGTGAATTTGGATGAAGTGTAGCCAACAGAAAGTAAATATCAAGGAAAATTAAAGTGCAGAAAGTAAAATTGCAAGTAACTTAAAGAACAAGAAAGTAAAATAGCTGAAACTTAAATTGCAAGAATTGTAAATTGCATCAAATGTAAAGGGGGCTGGGGTGCTGGAAATTAAAATTCAACAAGAGAATGTAACGAGCAATCAAGCAGAAGAGTAACTTGCAACAAATCTTAAACAGAAAACAGAATTGCTTGAAGAAGCAAACAGAAATTAAATTCAGCTCAATTGGAAAATCAAAATAAAGATCTCAGGAAATCAAAGAGACTAGAAAACAAGTCTAGATCTCAATTCCTTCCTTGATCAAAGTAGAAAATAACTTGCAGAAGAGAAGAAAGATGAAAGCAGTAAAAGAAACTTCAGACCCAATTTCTCAATTTCCTCAATTATGCAGAAGAACACAAATGAATTTTAGATGGAGAATTGAAAACAGAATTTCTTCAATTCTTGATCCAAAATTTAAGCAGAAAGGAAAATTAAAAGAGAGAACTATCTACTACTCCCTAATGGAGCCAACCTCCCCTTCCGAGCTCTAATTGATGCCTTTATATAGGCCTCTGAAATGAGAATGAAGCCCTTTATATAGGCTTCTTTTACAAAATGAAAATAAAATGAAATTGAAATTAAAAACAAATTCACAAAAAATGAAATTCCTAATCTAGCTTCTCTGTGTGCCTTTGAGTCATGTTGAGTGGGCTTTTGCTTGCTTTGGATTTGAGGGAGAATGGGTCTTGGATGGCCTTGATTCAATTTGGTGAGGAATTGAATTAAATTGAATTTTGGCCCATATGTTGCTCCCAGGAGGCTGCCCTGCCCTTGTGGAGGGCAGGGCAATGTTGCCTTGGTGTGTCTTGTGCGTGCACCACGTTCCTTGACCGTGCCATGATGCGCTTGTGTGCGCCAAGCCTAAGCCTTTACTTCCTTGAAGGTCTTGTGTTCGAAACTTGGTGGAGGAAGTTGTTGCAATTTTTCCTTGAATTTTCCTGAATAGAACACGACATTGCCCTACAAGAGGGCATTCTGCTCTCCTTGAGGGCAGACTTCCTTGGTTTCCTTGTGTCTCCCTCTTCGAGCCTTGGTGGAAGCATTTTGGTTTATTTTTGCTTGTTTTTGGCCCTTAAAGATACTTTCCATTCCTGCCTCAATTGTACGCCAAATATGGATTTCTATATATCGTTGGAAAGCTATGAATGTCAGCTTTCCAATGCAACTAGAAGCACATCAATCGGACGTCTGTAGCTCAAGTTATAGCCCTTTGAAGTAGGCATGGTCATGCTGTGAGCGCCCAGATTTTAACTTAGCGAAAATTTGCTTCATCCTCACTTTGCTTCATCATGATTCTGCCCTGCCCTTGCGTGCTGGTTGTTTTCTTCTTTAATTTGGTCATGGGCCACGCTTTTAAAAGCGTGGCCTAAGCCTCCAAAGTGTGCTCCAACTTCAAAGTGTGTCCCAAAGCTCTTTTTTTCTCCTTTTTTTGTGCTTCTTTGCTTTTTTTTCTTCTTATTTCCTACAAGATTTATAAAATTAAAAGATCAAGGAAATCTTCCAATTAAGCACAAAAGAATGCAATATTTAAGCACTGATCATCAATTTCTTGTATGAAAAAGCATAGAAAAATAGGTATATGATGACTTGTCATCACAACACGAAACTTAAACCTTGCTTGTCCCCAAGCAAGAAAAGAATCATGCAATAGAAATTGACAATCCAAGGTAAGAAGAGTAGCAAGTTAATGTTCATGGCAAGCTAGTTTTCTATGCATGCTACAATTACAAAAGAGATGTAAATGATTGATGCTTCTATCTAGCTTATTTTATGAAATCTTTTCCTTATAATTTTTCCTTGAAACAAGCATTTGATTTTTTTTTATTAGCTTCTCCTCTTGGGTGCTTTGCCCCATGAGTTATTAACAAAGCTACGACTTCTAAATGCTTTGTTTTCAAGTATTACCACCTAATACATAAGCACCACAAGCATTTGAATTAGAGGACTTCATTAAGCTCATTTTTTTCTTTTCTTTGACTCTCTAATCATTGATGCTCAGAACCTTGAGCTTCGAGGGAGTGCTTTTGCACTTGAGCCTAACCTTGACTTCTAAGTGTTTTGTTTTCAAGCATTTGGCTTGATACAGAAACACCACAAGTACTTAACAAGTGAATTGCCATTGGTACTCAGAGCCTTCAGCTTTCTCATTCCTTCCCTTTTTCTTTTCTTTCTTTAATTATATTTGCTTCTTCAAGGTTTTCATGATTTCAAAAGATTTCACAAAATGTACTAGATGAAAAACTTCAATTAAATAAAATCCAATGCAATTGAGCAACAATCAATCACACTAGCTTTCCAAAACTTTTATGCACATGCTAAGTTCTTCTTTAATGCCTTGTTTGTTTATGATCATGATGCTTTTTTTGCTTTTGAATTCACAAACTTCAAGTTGGTAGTCATAATGTCATAGCAACATGTTACAAATTAAGATTCAAGCTATGCTTTATTCATACACACATGTAAACAGAGAAGATGAAGACAATCATGCAATTTAAGTGCTGGAAACAAATAAGAAGAAAAGGAACTCTACAACCTTATAGTTCATCTTCATTATTGTTGTCCTTTTTCTCCAATTCTTCCCTTTCCCTTGCCAAACTTAGAGTGCTTGCTCATCCTCAAGCAACAATTAGAACAATGGCTATGGGGCTAAGATGGATCATGAATGTCTTACACAATGATATGTTAGTAGCACATGTGTTTTAAGCAAGCAAAATTAAAGATAACAATCAAGGCACAAGAGACAAAGACATTTTGATTGCAAACATAAGAGGGTGTGCATGATACATTGCATAAAAAAAATAAGTGGCACACCAAACTTAGTGTGACACTTTCACTTGAAATTAATGCAAGTATCTAGTAAGCATTGGAACCAAATTTTGTTGCATTGCAACACCAAACTTAGAATGCAACCATATGTCAATTTATTTGAACTAAAACTAAACAAAAGAAACTGTTATTTGTTGAATACAATCACCAAGTGAAGAATCTATCATGAGTAAGGATGTTTGGGTGATGTATTAACAAACACAGTTAATAAAAGAAAGCATTAAAAACAAGGAAATGACTAAAACAATCAAGAAAACTAAAATTGTCTAACTAAAAAAAAATAACACTGCAGCGGCATTATGATTATGTAAACAAGTGGTGTTGCTTGAATGAATTGCATAGATCAATTTTTTAAGAGGAATGACCTCAAGGGGGGAGAAAATTCAGCTACTGTCCCTTGCCTTGGTCTTTCCTCAGCAAGCTTCCTTTTGAATTTGGCTTGATTAAGCTTGCTTTTAGGGACAGGATTGGTGCTTTTGTTAGTTGCCTTCACTTCTTGGATGTCAAGACATGGTTGCTGTGTGATTTTTGGAGTTTGATCTTCATTAAGAGCCTCTTGAATTGGTGGTTCCATGAATCCTTCTTCTATGCAACTCTCTGCTTCAATTGAGGGTGACTTCTCTTGAAATTTCCTTGGGCCCTCCTATCCATTGATGCTCAAAGCCTTGGATCCTTTTTACCCTTGCCTTTTGGTTTTAAGGGCTATTGGCTTTTTCTGCTTGCTTCTTTTTCTTTTTCTTTTATATTTTTTTGCCACTTTTTTTTCACTGCTTTTTCTTGCTTCAAGAATCAATTTTATGATTTTTCAGATTATCAATAACATTTCTCTTATTCATCATTCTTTCAAGAGCCAACAATTTTAACATTCATAAACAACAAGATAAAAAATATGCACTGTTCAAGCATTCATTCAGAAAACAAAAAAGTATTGTCACCACATCAATATAATTAAACTAATTTCAAGGATAAATTCGAAACTTATGTACTTCTTGTTCTTTTGTATTAAAAATATTTTTCATTTAATAAAGGTGAAGGATTCATGGAATTATTCATAGCCTTAAGACATAGTTACTAAATACAAATGATCATGTAATAAAGACACAAACATAGATAAACATATAGCATAAAAACCGAAAAATAGAGAAATAAGAACAAGGAATGAGTCCACCTTAGTGATGGTGGCGTCTTCTTCTTGAAGGACCAATGGCGTCCTTGAGCTCCTCTATGTCTCTTCCTTGCCTTTGTTGTTCCTCCCTCATAGCTCTTTAGTCTTTTCTAATCTCATGGAGAATGATGGAGTGCTCTTGGTGTTCCACCCTTAGTTGGTCCATGTTATAACTCAAGTCTTCTAGAGAAGTGTTGAGTTGTTCCCAATAGTTATTTGGAGGAAAATGCATCCCTTGAGGCATCTCAGGAATTCCTTGATGATGAGCTTCCTCATGCGTCTCTTGATATCCATGGATGGCCTCTCTTGTTTGCTCCATCCTCTTCTTAGTGATGGGCTTATCCTCTTCAATGAGAATGTCTCCTTCTATGATAACTCCAGCTGAGTAGCATAGATGGAAAATATGATGACGAAAAGCTAGCCTTGCCATGGTGGAGGACTTTTCGGCTATTTTGTAGAATTCAAGAGAGATGACTTCATGAACTTCTACTTCCTCTCCAATCATGATGCTATGGATCATGATGGCCCGATCCACAGTAACTTCGGATCGGTTGCTAGTTGGGATGACAGAGTGTTGGATGAACTCCAACCATCCTCTAGCCACAGGCTTAAGGTTCAGTCTTCTTAGTTGAACCAGCTTGCCTTTTGAGTCTCTTTTCCATTGAGCTCCTTTCACACATATGTCCATAAGGACTTGGTCCAACCTTTGATCAATGTTGACCCTTCTAGTGTAGGGGCGTGCATCTTCTTGCATCATAGGCAAGTTGAATGCCAACCTCACATTTTCCGGACTGAAATCTAAGTATTTCCCCCGAACCATTGTAAGATAATTCTTTGGATTCGAGTTCATACTTTGATCATGGTTCCTAGTGATCCATGCATTGGCATTAAACTCTTGAACCATTAAGATTCTGACTTGTTGAATGGGGTTGGTAAGAACTTTCCAACCTCTTCTTTGAATCTCATATCGGATCTCCAGATACTCATTTTTCTTGAGCTTGAAAGGGACCTCAGGGATCACCTTCTTCTTGGCCACAACTTCATAGAAGTGGTCTTGATGGGTTTTAGAGATGAATCTCTCCATCTCCCATGACTCGGAGGTGGAAGCTTTTGTCTTCCATTTCCCTTTTCTAGAGGTTTCTCCGGCCTTAGGTGCATGGGGAAGAGTGGATGGATGTGAGTGGTGAAGAGGTGATGGAGAAGAGTGTTATTGGATTGTGTGAAGAAGAGAGAAGGAGAAGGTATGTGGGGATCCTATGGGGTCCACAGATCCTAAGGTGATCCTGTGGGGTCCATGATAAACCACTATTTTATGGTTTATATTGTGTCTAATTGTGTGGTTTTATCATGATCCTTACCCACTTAGTCATTAATTGAGCATGCATTTATATTTCCTTCCTAAAATTATTACATGATTGAAAACTGCTTCCTAGAAACTTTTAATTATGCATTTTAATTCTCCTTTATTCCATTCGATGCCGTAATCTATGTGTTAAGTGTTTCAGGCTTTATAGGGCATGAATGAGTTGGAGATTGGAAAGGAAGCTAGCAAAAATGGAAGGAACACGAGAAATTGAGGAGATGACCAACGAGAAGTGACGCAGCCGCCTGGCTCACGCGTTCGCACGAAAGAGGAGAAATCACAGTGACGCGGCCGCATGGCTCATGCGACCGCGCAGATTCGAAAAGCACAAGTGACGCGGAAGCGTGGACGATGTGACCGCGTGGCAGGGAAAAATGCAAATGACGCGTCCGCGTGGATGACGCGATCGCGTGACGAGCGCGATCTGCATAATCTGCAGAATTCGCTGGGGGCCATTTTGGACCTTATTTTAACCCAGTTTTTAGCCCAGAACAGCAGATTAGAGCCAGAGAACATGCAGAAACCAGAAGAACAATTCATTCTACAAAGTTTTAGTGTTAGATCTAGTTTTGACTCCTCCTCTAGGTTTTCTCTCTTGAGACATTGATAGTTCTTAGGATTTTATTTTTCTACCACTTTTTGCATTGGGATACTGAGAAGAGTTATTACCTCATCAAGACTTCGTCATTCTAGTTCGTTTTCTTTACTTGGCTTTACTCTTCCATGTCCTTTGCTTTGTTAATTTTACCATTGGAATATTTTTAGGATTATTTAATACAAGGATTACTTTTATTTTTAATTGATTATTTTGATTTTTATTTACAATGTCTTTCTTTAATTCCTTTTCATATGTTATGAATTTTACATTCACAATGAGCGAGTAGTTCCCTAACTTGATGGGGAGATGATTGAAAGGAACCCTTGAGTTGGAAAGCTTAAAAGAAAGATTGTAATTGGGTTTATTGTTGGATTGCCCTTTAGTCACTAACACCAATCCCTTTTAATTAAGTGGGTTGCGACTTGTGAACAGACGTAGCATACCAACTTGTTTGATTTTCCCTTACCTAGTAAGAGATAACTAAACAGGATAACCTTTAATTATCAATTAATCTAGAGAGTAACTCAACAATAATGGGGCTTCCAACTAATCAACTCCCAGTCAAGGCTTTTATTTACATTATTCAAATTCTCCAATTTAATTTCCTATTTACTCAACTCAAACCTTTTTGAAAACATCTGATTAATAAAATAGTACACTTTTCTGTAACTCGTTGGGAGACGACCTGGGATTCATACTCCCAGTATTTTAATTTCAAATTTCTCTGACACCTTTCTAAATTGATAAGTGGATTTCCGGTGAGTTAAGAACTATACTTGCAACGTATATATTTTAATAATTTTTAATTCGCCAATTTCTGCTCGCATCAGTCCACAGATCCTGAGGTGTCAAGGATTTATCATCCATCCCTGCACCAATTAGGCATGTAAAATGCCCCCTGCATGTAATCCTGGCGTTTAATGCCAGATTGATGCTTGTTTCTGGCGTTAAACGCCAGTTCTATGCTTGTTTTGGGCGTTCAACGCCAGTCTACAACATGTCTCTGGCGTTGAACGCCAGTTCCATGCTTGCTTCTGGCGTTTAACGCCAGCTTTCCTCAGGGTGCAATCCTGGCATTTGAACGCTAGAATGCTGCTTGTTTCTGGCGTTCAACGCCAGAAAGATGCTCTGTTCTGGCGTTGAACGCCATAAATATGCTCCTTACTGGCGTTTAAAAGCCGGTAAGCTCTTCCTCCAGGGTGTGCTTTTTCTTCTGCTATTTTTGGTTCTATTTTTAATTTTAGTATTTGTTTTGTGACTCCACATGATCATGAACCTAATAAAACATAAAAGAACAATAAAATAAAAATAAAACTAGATAAATAAAAATTGGGTTGCCTTCCAATAAATACTTCTTTAATGTCGCTAACTTGACAGTATGCTCTCATGGAGCTTCACAGGTGATCAGGTCAATGTTGTGGACTCCCAACACCAAACTTAGAGTTTGAATGTGGGGGTTCAATACCAAACTTAGAGTTTGGTTGTGGCCTCCCAACACCAAACTTAGAGTTTGATTGTGGGGGCTTTGTTTGACTCTGTATTGAGAGAAGCTTTTCATGCTTCCTCTACATGGTTGCAGAGGAATATCCTTGAGCTTTAAACATAAGGTAGTCCCCATTCAATTGAAGGACTAGCTCTCCTCTGTCAACATCAATCACAGCTCCTGTTGTGGCTAGGAAGGGTCTTCCAAGGATGATGCATTCATCCTCTTTCTTCCTAGTATCTAAGATTATAAAGTCAGCAGGGATGTAAAGGCCTTTAACTTTTACTAACACGTCCTCTACCAATCCATAAGCTTGTCTTACTGACTTGTCTGCCATCTGTAATGAGAACGTGGCAACTTGTACCTCAAAGATCCCCAGCTTCTCCATTACAGAGAGTGGCATAAGATTTATACCTGACCCCAAGTCACACAGAGCCTTCTTAAAGTTCATGGTGCCTATGGTGCAGGGTATTGAAAATTTACCAGGATCTTGTTTCTTTTGAGGTAGAGTTTGCTGAACCCATGTATCTAGTTCACTAATGAGCAAGGGAGGTGCATCTTCCCAAGTCTCATTACCAAATAACTTGGCATTCATCTTCATGATAACTCCTAGATATTGAGCAACTTGCTCTCCAGTTACGTCTTCATCCTCTTCAGAGGAAGAATAGTTGTCAGAGCTCATGAATGGCAGAAGGAGGTTTAAAGGAATCTCTATGGTCTCTATATGAGCCTCATATTCCTTTAGGTCCTCAATAGGGAACTCCTTCTTGTCTGGGAGACATCCCATAAGGTCTTCCTCATTGGGATTCACGTCCTCCCTTTCCTCTCTAGGTTTGGCCATTTTGATTATATCAATGGCCTTGCACTCTCTTGTTGGATTCTCTTCAGTATTGCTTGGGAGGGTACTAGGAGGAGTTTCAGTGATTTTCCTACTCAGCTGGCCCACTTGTGCCTCCAAATTTCTGATGGAGGACCTTGTTTCACTCATGAAACTTAAAGTGGCCTTAGACAGATCAAAGACTATATTTGCTAAGCTAGAGGAGCTCTGCTCAAAATTCTCTGTCTGTTTCTAAGAAGATGATGAAAAAGGCTTGCTATTGTTAAGCCTGTTTCTTCCACCATTATTAAAGCCTTGTTGAGGCTTCTGTTGATCCTTCCATGAGAAATTTGGATGATTTCTCCATGAATAATTATACCTGTTCCCATAAGGTTTACGCATGTAAATTACCTCTGTCATTGCAGGGTTCTCAGGATCATAGGCTTCTTCTTCAAAAGATGCCTCTTTAGTACTGTTGGATGCATTTTGCCATCCATTTAGACTTTGTGAAATCATGTTGACTTGCTGAGTCGACATTTTGTTCTGAGCCAATATGGCATTCAGAGCATCAATCTCAAGAACTCCCTTCCTCTGAGGCGTCCCATTATTCACAGAATTCATCTCAGAAGTGTACATGAATTGGTTATTTGCAACCATGTCAATAAGTTCTTGAGCTTCTACAAGTGTTTTCTTTAGGTGAATGGATCCACCTGCAGAATGGTCCAGTGATATCTTAGAGAACTCAGATAGACCATAATAGAATATATCCAGAATAGTCCACTCTGAAAGCATGTCAGAAGGACACCTTTTGGTCATCTGCTTGTATCTTTCCCAAGCTTCATAGAGAGATTCACCATCTTTCTGTTTGAAGGTCTGAACATCCACTCTAAACTTGCTCAGCTTTTGAGGAGGAAAGAACTTAGCCAAGAAGGCCATGACCAGCTTATCCCAAGAGTCCAGGCTATCTTTAGGTTGTAAATCTAACCATGTTCTAGCTCTGTCTCTTACAGCAAAAGGGAAAAGCATGAGCCTATAGACTTCAGGATCTACTCCATTAGTCTTAACAGTCTCACAGATCTGTAAGAACTCAGTTAAAAACTAATAGGGATCTTCTGATGGAAGTCCATGAAACATGCAGTTCTGTTGCATTAGAGCAACCAGTTGAGGTTTCAGCTCAAAATTGTTTGCTCCATTGGCAGAGATTGAGATGCTTCTTCCATCAAATTTGGAAGTAGGTGTAGTATAATCACCAAGCATCCTCCTTGCATTATTGTTGTTGGGTTCGGCTGCCATATCCTTTTCTTGTTCAAAAATTTCAGTAAAGTTGTCTCTGGCTTGTTGTAATTTAGCTTCTCTTAGTTTTCTCTTCAGAGTCCTTTCAGGTTCAGGATCATCTTCAACAAGAATGTCTTTTTCCTTCTTCCTGCTCATATGAAAGAGAAGAGAACAGAAAAAGAAGAGGAATCCTCTATGTCACAGTATAGAGATTCCTTTATGTTAGTAGAAGAAGAAAGGAATAGAAGAAGGAAAAGGTAAGAATCCAAACACAAGGGGGAGGAATGAGTTCAAATTCTTGAGTGGAAAAGAAGTGTTAGTAGATAAATAAATAAATAGAAGAAGATGAGAGAGGGGAGTTTTCAAAAATTAATTTTGAAAAAGGGTTAGTGATTTTTCGAAAATTAAAAGAAGAAATAAAATTAAAATTAAAATTTAAAACAGTTAGTTAATAAAAAAGAATTTTGAAAAATAGGGAGATAGTTTTCGAAAATTAGAGAGAGGAAAGTAGTTAAGTGGTTTTGAAAAAGATAAGAAACAAACAAAAGTCAATTAGTTAGTTGAAAAAGATTTGAAACTCAATTTTGAAAAGATAAGAAGTTAGAAAAGATTTTGAAATTGGTTTTGAAAAAGATATGATTTGAAAAAGATATTTTAAAAAGATATTTTGGAAAAAGAATTGATTTTTAAAATTAAAATTAATTACTTGACTAACAAGAAACTAAAAGATATGACTCTATAATTAAAGATTGAACCTTTCTTAACAAGAAAGTAACAAACTTCAAATTTTTGAATCAATCACATTAATTGTTAGTAAAGTATTCGAAATTTTGAAATAAAGATAAGAAAAAGATTTTGAAAATAAATTTTAAAATTTTTCAAAAATAATAAAAAAATGAAAAAGATTTTATTTTTGAAAAAGATTTTGAAAAGATAAGATTTTTATAATTGAAAATTTGACTTGACTTATAAGAAATAGCTAAGTTTTAAAAATTTTTTACTAAGTCAACTCAAATTTTTGAAATTTATGAGAAAAAAAAGGAAAAGATATTTTTTATTTTTGAATTTTTTAATGATGAGAGGGAAAAACACAAATATGACCCAAAACATGAAAATTTTGGATCAAAACACTTAATGCATGCAAGAACACTATGAATGTCAAGATGAACACCAAGAACACTTTGAAGATCAAGATGAACATGAAGACTTATTTTCGAAAAATTTTCAAGAAAAGGAAAACATGCAAGACACCAACCTTAGAAATTTTTTATGCTTAGACACTATGAATGCAAAAATGAATATGAAAAACAACAAAAGACACAAAAAAAATTTAAAGATCAAATAAGAAGACTTATCAAGAACAACTTGAAGATCATGAAGAACACATGCATGAATTTTTGAAAAAAATGCATAAATTTTTTAAAACATGCAATTGACACCAAACTTAAAATTTGACTCAAGACTCAAACAAGAAACACAAAATATTTTTGGTTTTTATGATTTTATGAAAAAAAATTTGTATTTTTCGAAAATAATCTTTAGGAAAACGAAAACAAAGAAATTTTTTTTTGAAAAATTTTTGAAAACTTTTTGAAAAGAAAATTACCTAATCTGAGCATCAAGATGAACCGTCAGTTGTCCAAACTCAAACAATCCCCAGCAACGGTGCCAAAAACTTGGTGCACGAAATTGTGATCATCAACAATGGCGCCAAAAACTTGGTAGCGCTCTCAAACATGAATCACACTTTGTCACAACTTTGCACAACTAACCAGCAAGTGCACTGGGTCGTCCAAGTAATAAACCTTACGTGAGTAAGGGTCGATCCCACGGAGATTGTTGGTATGAAGCAAGATATGGTCATCTTGTAAATCTCAGTTAGGCGGGTTCAAATGGTTATAATGGTTTTTGAAAATAATAATAAATAAAACATAGAATAAAGATAGAGATACTTATGTAAATCATTGGTAGGAATTTCAGATAAATGTATGGAGATGCTTTGTCCCTGTTGAATCTCTACTTTCCTACTACATTCCTTCAATCCTTCATACTCCCTTCCATGGAAGGCTGTATGTAGGGCATCACCGTTGTCAATGGCTACATCCCATCCTCTCAGTGAAAATGGTCCAAATGCTCTGTCACGGCATGGCTAATCATCTGTCGGTTCTCGATCATGTCAGAATAGAATCCATTGATTCTTTTGCGTCTGTCACCACGCCTAACAATCACGAGTTTGAAGCTCGTCACAGTCATTCAATCGCTGAATCCTACTTGGAATACCACAGACAAGGTTTAGACTTTTCGGATTCTCAAGAATGGCCGCCAATAATTCTAACTTATACCACGAAGATTCTAGTTAAGGAATCCAAGAGATATTCGCTCGTTCTAAGTTAGAACGGAAGTGGTTGTCAGTCACGCGTTCATATGTGAGAATGATGATGAGTGTCACAGATCATCACATTCATCATGTTCAAGTGCAACGAATATCTTAGAATAAGAATAAGCTGAATTGAATGGAAAACAGTAGTAATTGCATTAATTCTCGAGGTACAGCAGAGCTCCACACCCTTAATCTATGGTGTGTAGAAACTGCACCGTTGAAAATACATAAGTGATGGTCCAGGCATGGCCGAATGGCTAGCCCCCATAAACATGATCAAAGGATCAAAAGGTGAACAAAATTAATCCAAAGATGTCTAATACAATAGTAAAATGTCCTATTTATACTAGACTAGTTACTAGGGTTTATAGAAATAAGTCTAAATGCAGAAATCCACTTCCGGGGCCCACTTTGGTGTGTGCTTGGGCTGAGCTTGAGCTTTACACATTCAGAGGCTTCTTCTGGAGTTAAACGCCAAGTTGTAACATGTTTTTGGCATTTAACTCTGGTTTGTGACGTGTTTTTGGCGTTTTACTCCAGAATGCAGCATGGAACTGGCATTGAATGCCAGTTTGCATCATCTAAACTCGAACAAAGTATAGACTATTAGATATTTCTAGAAAGCTCTGGATGTCTACTTTCCAACGCCATTGAGAGCATGCCATTTAGAGTTCTGTAGATCCAGAAAATCTATTTCGAGTGTAGGGAGGTCAGAATCTAACAGCATCAGTAGTCCTTTTTCAGCCTGAATCAGATTTTTGCTCAGGTCCCTCAATTTCTGCCAGAAAATACCTGAAATCACAAAAAAACACACAAATTCATAGTGAAGTCCAGAAATGTAAATTTTGCATAAAAACTAATGAAAACATCCCTAAAAGTAGCTAGATTCTACTAAAAACGACCTAAAAACAATGCCAAAAAGCGTATAAATTATCCGTTCATCAGTTATCCTTCTCTTGTTCATCAACATTAATGATGCTCGTCGCCTTCTTGAGGAGGGGCTTAGCTTTTGGTGCTTGGTGCGCCTTGGTGGTAGATCTTTGAGGTTCCCTTTTGGTAGGCGGTTTCTTCGGTGCCTTTTCCGTACCCTTTTTGATGACCATCCTAAAAAGGGGGAAAAGGAGGAGACATTCAACTCAAAGAAATACCCGTGAATAGTAACATGCAAGTGAGAAAGAAAGCCACAAAGAATAAGTGTCTTGAAAACATGACAACTGCAACATGTAGGCAAGACAACAATGGAAACAATGGGCAAGTCACGAGCATGTGATGCCAGAGTGATATAAGCATGCAAGTAAAAGGCATGAGAGGCATACGATCAAGCATCAATAACAAGAAGTAACTCATAAGGAATGAGCAAATAAATGGGAAACGTGAAGAGTAATGGGCTCAATGCACATAGAAATAAGTAAGTGAATGAGAAAAGGCACTATGTTAAAAGCGTCAAGTCAATTTTGCAACAAGAACTCATAAGTGCCTTTCAACAAACACTTGGTATGCAACTTTGAAGCAGTAAGTTGATGACATGTCATCATGTCATGTTTTTCTATGCTTTTTCATACAAGAAATTGATGATTAGTGCTTAAATATTGAATGCTTTTTGTGCTTAACTGGTATATTTCTTTAATCTTTTAATTTTATAAACTTTGTAGAAAATAAGTGAAAAAAGAAGCAAAAAGCATAAAATAAGCTAAAAAGGAGAAAATAGGAATTCTGGGGCACCTTTTTGAGCTTGGGCACACTTTGGAGCCATAGGCTACGCTTTTAAAAGCGTGGCCTATGATTTAAACAAAGAAAAGGCTCTTGGCGCGAAAACATAACGACGCGCAAGAGTACAAGACGCGCACGCATTTTGCAAGGAATAGAAGGCTCAGGCTGGAGGATTAGAGACTCCAAATCTCTTTTGGAGGATTAGAGACTCCAGAGAGCTTAGCATAGTTGATACACTTTTATTTTTCTGCACTATTACATTTTAGTATTCAATTTGGCTTATACAGTTTCAGTTTCTTATAATTCTCTTCTGCAAATTTCCTTTTTTGCAACTTTACATTTGAGTTTGCTGTGATCTGAATTTACTTTTCATGCAATTTAAATCATCTGCAATTGTTTTGAGTTTTGATTTAATGCTTTCTTTAATTTCTCTGCACCCAATTTCCTTTACATTTGATGCAATTTACTTTTCTTGCTCTTTAAGGTTCTGCTAATTTACATTCTGCAATTTACATTCTCTGTAATTTACTTTCTGTCGCTTCATTTTCACCCAATTCCCAACTGTTAGCTTGACTAAACTAATCACCTCACTAAAGTTGCTTGATCCATCAATCCCTGTGGGATCGACCTCACTTTGTAGTTATTACTACTTGATGTGACCCGGTACACTTGCCGGTGTGTTTGTGTGGAAATCTAATTTTTCACCCATCATAAGTGGAGGAATTGTAACAATGTAGCACCCCAAAATGCATTACTAATCATCATATAGCACCACATATCACAAAGGAATCAAACATAGCAAAATAACCCATTAATACAAGAGATAACTCCATCCTCAACACCCATGAAAAATAGAAGAAAGAATCAAGCAAATAACAAAAATGCATAAAGGAGAAGCTAACAAAGAAAGAATGCAAAGAAATGCAACTAAGAAAAGAAAAGGAATTGAAACAAAACAAAGAGAAAAGAAAGGTGAGTAATACCTTGAGAGGGGGAAGAATGTGGTGTAGAATGCAAGTGACGAGAGGAGAAGAAAAATGGGAGAAAGAGATGAGAAAGAAAAGTGTGGGACCGCCAGAGGTGGTGGTCGCCCGTGGGTGGCACTGCCGGTGGTAGTGGGCGGAGATAGGGTGGTAGGAATGGGTAAAGAAGAAGTGGGGAAGACGAAGAATGAAGAAAAGAGTGAAATAAGGTGCACTGGTTTGAAATTGCATCGCAAAATCGACACCCGCGCGCCATCCACACATACGCGTGGATGAGCAGGAATCAGTAAGGAGACAGAAGCGTCGCCCATGCGTACGCGTGGGCAGCAGAAGCAGGGAGGACGCGTACGCGCAAGTGGCGCACATGCGTGGGGGGAATTGCGCTAGTAGTGCAATGTCAGCATGAAACTTGCGCAACTCTCTGGTTTTTTTACTAGGAGTTGGCTATATAGATTATCGACGCGTACACGTCAAGCGCGCGCATACGTGCATTGGCATAAAGCAAGCAACGCATTAGCATCGCCCATGCTTACGCGTGGGTGGGAGCTGGGCTCCTAGCACAGTTTTCGCGCGATGTTCGTGCAACTCTTAGGAAGAATGTACCAGAGGTGAAGTTACGCGATCGACGCGTGCGCATCATGCACGTTCACTCGTGGATGCACGGATCAGCAAAAAGGACGGGTACGCGTGGGCAGGGTTAGGCGTTGGGCACAGTGTCAGCATAAACATCGCCTAACTCTTTGGAAAATGTACCAAGATTTGCAGGTGGCACAGTTGACGCGTGCGCGTCGCCCACGCTTACGCGTAGGTTGTGCACTCATGACCAGGGACGCGAACGCGTCAGGCACGCGTACGCATGAGTGGGGTCAGGCGTGGGGCTCAGTGCTGGCTCAATTCTCGCATAACTCTCTGGATTTTTGTACCAGGAGTTGCGAAGGCCATCGACGCGTACGCGTCTAGCACGCTCACGCGTAGGTACCCCTTTTTTTTCATAAACACGAAGAGATGCATTTTTAGCACAAATTTAGTAGGCATGCAAGCTAAAAGGACCAAAAACACTCAAAAAACCATGCAATACTTAAAATAGAGTGTTTTCTTCCACACTATGAATCTACTTACTTAAGATCAATGCAATCCTTCATGAACAACTTAACTAAGGCAACCAAAATCAAGTCTAGAACTAAGCAATCATCAAATCAACAAAGAGTCAAGAACTATATACAAAAGATACAAATAGGAAGATCTTACCATGGTGTGGTGTCTCCCACATAGCACTTTTGTTTAACGTCCTTAAGTTGGATGGTCATAAGCTCATGGCTTTTCTTCTTGGAGTGCATCCTCTAGGAGGAACACCTCAACTTCCTTGTTGCTTTTCACCTTTTCCTAATGGTATAGCTTTAGACAATGACCATTAACCTTGAAGATTGTGCGGCTAGAAGTATGACACAAGCGATACACCTCATACGGTTCCACTTTCTCTACTCTATAGGGTCCTTCCCATCTTGATCTCAATTTTTCAGGCATCAACCTCAATCTAGAGTTGTAGAGAAGGATAAGCTCTTTGACTCTAAATTCTCTTCTTTGGATGTTTTTGTCATGCACCGCTTTCATTTTCTCTTTGTAGAGTCTAGAACTCTTATAAGCTTCTAATCTCAAACACTCCAATTCCACTAATTGTGGCTTTCTTTAGCTTTGCCATAGACCAACTGAAATGGGCTCATGCCAATTGATGTCTTGTAAGCCGTTCGGTAGGCCCATAGCGCATCAGTGAGCTTAGCACTCCAAACCTACAAATGAGGTTTCATAATTTTCTCCGAGATGCGCTTGATCTCCCGGTTGGAAATCTCGGCTTGGTGATGCCAGGGCATTTTGGCCAGTTTCACTGACCTTTTCTTCACTATTTTTAAGGTAGTTTCATGCATTTTCTTTGGAAATAAGTTAGTTTTGGGCAAATATTCACTCAGACCTTGATTCAAGCATACATTGTGCATTTTACATTATTTCATGAGGATTTTGCATGATTTTAATGACAAAATTGTATATTGCATTACCCATGACTTGGACTAGAACTTTGATGCGCTCTATTGCTTGATTTCAGGACCAAAAGGAAGCAAGGAATGGGAGGTAACTTGCAAAGTTAAGGAGAAAAGTAATTGCCAGAAACACTCTCAAAAGCCATCAATGCCCACGTTAAAGAGTCACGTTAACTAAGTTAACGTGAACTCTAACGTGGAGAAGAGAAGTTGAGCCAACGTTAGTGACACTTAACATTGTCACTAACGTTGGCAATTTCTCACAAATGGCCACGTTAGAAGCCACGTTAACCTAGTTAATGTGGCCTCTAACGTTAAAGGGGGAAGAGAAGCCAACGTTAGTGACACTCAACATTCTCACTAACGTTGGCCTAAGGTGCAAAGAGCCACGTTAACTCCCACGTTAACTTGGTTAACGTGGGAGCTAACGTAAGAGATGGAGAGTTGTCGACAACGTTAGTGACACTCAACATTGTCACTAACGTTGGAGCAACCACTCAAACCCCAACAGCCACGTTAACCTCCACGTTAACTTGGTTAACGTGGAAGCTAACGATGAGGAATGAAGAATGAGCCAACGTTAGTGACACTCAGCATTGTCACTAACGTTGGGATGGCTAAGAATGGCCACGTTAGAAGCCACGTTAACCTAGTTAACGTGGACTCTAACGTGAGATCTAGGGGCACACTTGAACGTTAGTGACAATGTTGAGTGTCACTAACGTTCTCGAAAGTTGGCAAAAGCCACGTTAGAAGCCATGTTAACCTAGTTAATGTGAGTTTTAACGTGAAGCAAGAAGGGGCACACTTGAACGTTAGTGACAATGTTGAGTGTCACTAACGTTCTCGAAGGTTAACAAGGCAACGTTAAAAGCCACGTTAACCCAGTTAACGTGGGCTTTAACGTGAGGCAAAGGGGTGCATGGCAACATTAGTGACAATGTTAAATGTCACTAACGTTCTCGAACTTGTGTTTTCATTAAATGTTAAACACCCCTAACGTCTTGATCTAAAGGCTCTGCCCACTTCACACTTTCTCTCTGCAAGTAAGCCAAGCCCAAATGAAGAAAGGAACTGCTTCAAACTAAAAGTTCCAGAGGCCCAAGACTTGAAGAACTAACTAGAAGCTGAGAAGAGTAGTATATATAGGAGCAGTTTTGAAATAGAGAGGAGCTTTTTGGAGGAGAGAGAACTACTCTTTATATTTTTACTTTCTCTACACTTCTAGCTTAATGGTGTATTCTCCATCTTTGATTTTGATTTCTAGAGCTATGAACAACTAAACCCCTTTCATTGGGTTAGGGAGCTCTGTTGTAATTTGATGGATCAATACTAATTTTCTTATTCTTCTTCTATCTTTCCTTTTGATTTTACTTGAAAGCTTTCGATCCTCATCCAATTGGATAGTGATCTTGGAAAAGAAGCTATTCAAACATGGATCTTTTCGGATCCTTGAAAAAGGAATGAAGAGATTAGCTAGAAATGCTTTCTCATGCTGGACCAAATTGAGTGTGGATGGGTATGTGGCTATAACCCTCTAAGCATTTGATTTGGGAAGTGCATGTGGTATAATCAGTGACCACACTTCATCTCTTCTCATGAGCAATTGACCAAGGAATTGGCTATTGATCAAGATTTGAGAGATTGAATTGCAAGAAATTGTGATTCAATCACTTAAGATTGCCAAGGAGATCAATGAGTGCATTGATTGTGGAAGAGATGAAAATGAAATTGATCCGGAGAATGCAACATCTCCTAAGCCCAATGAACTCCCCATTTCTGATCTTACCCATTCTCTTTATTTTTTGCAATTTACTTTTATGAGCAATTCCCCCATTCCCATTTACAATTCTGCTATTTACTTTCAGTTATTTACTTTCTCGCCATTTTAATTTCTGCAATTATCAACTCTATTCATGGATTCGCTCAACTAGATCATTCCTATAATTAAAGTTGCTTGATCAATCAATCCCTGTGGGATTCGACCTCACTCTATTGTGAGTTTTTACTTGATGACAAATTCGGTACACTTGCCGAATGGGAATTTGTTGAGAGACAAGTTTTACCCCGATCAAGTTTATGGCACCGTTGCCGGGGATTGATTGTGTATCGACAATGATTACATTAGAGGATCACTAGATTGAGCATTTGTATTTTGTTTGATTTAATTTTCTGTTTGGTTAATTTGCTTTCCGTCTTAGTTTAATTCTTCCCCTCCCCTGTTTCTTAGTTTTTCTTTGCTATTTACAATTTAGTTCACTAACCCACTAACTGTTTGATATATTGCATCACTGAAACTAACAAGTAATTCTAACAAGATACTTTCTGCATTGCTTTTCGTGCTTGTACTCTGTTGGTTGTATGACAGGGAGAAGAAGCGGAGCTTTAACTTCCTTTGATTCTGAACCTGAGAGAACCTTCTTAAGATTAAGAAGGGAGGCAAAAGAAAAACGTGTAGTGGGTGCTGAAGAAGAGGAGGAACACTGTGAAGAATACTTTGAAACAACCATGGAAGACCATCGTGAGGAGGAGGTGCACAACCATGGTGGAGGAGATAGAGCAAATCCTGGTGGGGAAGATAGAAGAGTCTTGGGCTCTTACATTAACCCAAACCCAGGGAACTGCCGAAGTAGCATCCAAAAACCAACCATCCATGCCAACAACTTTGAACTAAAGCCATAGCTCATCACCCTGGTTCAGAACAATTGCTCGTTCAGAGGAGGTGTCCAAGAAGATCCCAACCAACACTTAAACACATTCCTGAGAATATGTGACACAGTGAAGTCCAATGGCGTTCAACCTGACGCCTATAGACTGTTGTTGTTCCCATTCTCTCTCAGAGACAAGGCAACCAAGTGGTTAGAGTCTTTTCCAAAGGAGAGCTTGACAACTTGGGATGATGTTATGAACAAATTCTTAGCAAGATTTTACCCCCCTCAACGAGTCAATCGGCTGAGAGCTGAGGTCCAAACTTTCAGGCAACAAGATGGTGAGACTCTATATGAAGCATGGGAGAGGTTTAAAGACCTAACAAGGAGATGTCCATCTGATATGTTCAATGAACGGGTGCAGTTGCACATCTTCTATGAAGAACTGTCATATGAATCTAAGAAGGCCGTAGACCATTCATCCGGAGGTTCTTTGAACAAGAAGAAGACCATTGAGGAAGCCATAGATGTCATTGCAACTGTAGCTGAGAATGACTACTTCTATGCTTCCGAAAGAGGGAACACTAGAGGAGTAATGGAGCTGAACAATGTAGATGCTCTGCTGGCTCAAAA
>NC_029776.3:60724308-60746832 GCF_000817695.3 Arachis duranensis | reverse complement strand
TGATCCATACTCCAAGACCTACAACCCTGGATGGAGGAATCACCCAAACTTTGGGTGGGGTAATCAACAAGACCAAGGCCAAGATCAGAGACGTTACAACTCCAACAACAATGCAGCTCATCAACAATTCACACAGAGTACATATCAACACCCCCACATCAACACATCTCATCCATCTACCCCTAATCCCAACCTACCATGATTTGATGACAGAATCTCAAAGATAGAAACCCTCCTTGAAAGCATATGCAAAGACATTCAAGACAATAAGGTGTTCAAAGAGGAGGTAAGAGCCAGTATGAAGAATCGGGGGGAAGCAATCAAGAAGCTGGAATTCCAAGTGGGATATTTATCTGAGAAGATTCCCAGACCCACTGATGGCTTTCCAAGTGACACGGAGAAGAATCCGAGAGGTGAAACGCAGAATGTAAGATAGGAGGATTGCAATATGGTCACTACAAATGACAAGGAGACTGAAGACAAGCAAAGCAAGCTGTCAGGACAACCTGAAAATACCTTAGTAGAGAAGGAGAAGAAAGACCAACAAGAACCAGAAATCTCACAACAGGAGCTGCTGAGACTATATGCACCATTTCCTCAACTGCTAAAGGGTGCTGTGGGAAAGAGAATGTACTCAAGGTTCTTAGACTCATTTGCATCTTTGAATGTGAACATACCATTCATCAAGGTCATTCAGCGAATGCCAGCATTCATCAAGTATATGAAGGAACTACTTCCCAGGAAGAGCTCACTCAAGGGAGGCCAGACTATAGTGATGAACAAGGATTGCAGCACCCTCATTCAAACACAATTGCCTACGAAAAGAAAAGACCCAGGGAGTTTTCATGTCCCTTGTGCTATAGGAGAAACAAATTTTGATAGAGCACTTTGCGATTTGGGAGCAAGCATCAACTTAATACCCCTATCCCTGGTAAAAAGGCTGCAGATAAATGAGATACTACCTACAGATGTAGTCATAAGGCTGGCTGACAAGACTCAAAAGTAAGCAGTAGGAGTGGTGGAAAACGTGTTGCTCAAAGTTGGAAAATACTTTCTCCCAATAGACTTTGTCATCCTGGACATGGAAGAAAGTCATCTGCACCCAATCATATTGGGGAGACCATTTCTAGCTACTGCTAGAGCACTCATAGATGTGGAGAAAGGGGAGCTAATATTAAGGATCCATGATAAACAACTGAGCTTCAGTAATTTCGAACTCTCACTGGAAAAAGATGAAGAGGACAAAGAACTGAGCAAAGGGCATCATGAGATACTAAAGGAAGAAGCAAGCACTGAAGCACAACCAGCTCATCCTGAGATTCACTGGGTTGATGGACAAGGCCAGCAGCAAGTGCCACAGGTCAAGGAAAAATTGGAGGAACCTAAGCCACCAAAAGTGTGTGAGGACATTAACAAAAGCTCATCAAAGAAGGAGGCCACCAGGAGTAAGAAAACAGCACCAGGGGCAAAGAAGAAGGTACCAAGGGGGTGGTGGAACAAGAAGATCCCTACGGAAGATTTCTCTCCAGGGGATAAAGTAGTCTCAGCCTATTTCATAGATATCCCCCCTAATCTCCCTACTATACCATCTCAGTTACCTAAGGTCTTCACCATCAACAGAGTTCTCTCCTTGGAGCATGTAGAGATCATTGATACAACCAACGGATACAAGTCCACTGCCAGAGGAGAAGACTTCAAGCATTACCAACCACCATAATAAGGGGGTAACATCAAGCTAGTGACGCTAAAGAAGCGCTTCATGAGAGGCAACCCATGTTTTACATGCTTTCAGAAGTAGTGAATAAATCAATATTCATGAATTCCAACCAAAAATTGACAAACACGTGTGAAATTTTTATATGCATAATATAGTGAAGAACAAGTTTGGTGTTCAAAGCATTATCCTTAAAACTTTGAACACAACTTTTCATCACAGTGCTCTAACTTAAGTTTGGTGTCACCCTATAGTGCCACCAATGTGCATATAAAGATACACAGCTAGTTAGTTAGTTGGAATTCATAAATAAACAATCAAATCTTCCTCCCCTTTCATTAAGGTTAGCCGTAAGGTTCTTATGTTATTTGAATATCTTTTGTTACTTTTCTCATTTTATCTTTATAGGGAAGGAACAGGAGCATTGATGAGGATTGATTAGACAATTTAATGGGGGAGGCTTGGCCACTTCGTGAAGAGAACTTTACACTTGTCCCAACAAGGAAGACATGGGAAATGTTGCCATGCAACATTGAAAGAAGAAGAATCTTGAAGACCGAACCAACATTCCCCATCAAGTGATGATCCTTGTCTTACCTTCGTATGCAACCCCATCCGTCCATCAGGGAAACATTCGTGCAATCACCTTTCATGCACTCATGATTTTTCCTATATAAGTGAACCTTAGTGCATGCTCACTCCTTACATTCAAATCCCCACTCTTCACACTTCTGTTGGTACACTAAACCCTTCATCACACTCTGTTTTAACCAACCCACTCTTTATCTATCCGAATCCTCAACCCACCTCAAAACAACAACTCAAGTCATGGCATCATCAAGCTCAAAGAGGAAAAAGAGAAAGGAACCCATGGAGAGTGTTCCCTTTGACGAGAAGAGATTCAAAACTGCCTTTCATGAACGAGAATTCGAGCGGATAAGGGTCAGAAAGATATTGCCAGAGTTAATCTTCCAAATCAATGCCAATGAATCACCACAGATTTTGAGGAAAATTGAACAGAGAGGGTGGCAATTGCTCACCAGTCTAGAGGGTAAGATCAATGGCAACCTCATCAAAGAGTTTTATGCAAATGTAGTTAGAGAGGAGAAGACCAAAGCCCTAACTTACAAAAGCTATGTGAGAGGAAGGGAGGTCGACTTCAGCCCAAGTGCCATAATAAGAGCTCTTCAATTGAAATTCTCTCATTTTGACGAAGAGAGTTATCAGTCAAGGATAAGTAGAAGCCCTGATAAGGATGAGCTCTCAGAGATAGCGTCAGATATCTGTGTGATAGCAGCTATTGGGAGAGGTACTCAGATGGGAGACCAAAATTCATAAAAAGGGGAGACCTTCACCCTGAGGCCAAGGGGTGGTTCGAGCTCGTAAGAAGATCCATCCTACCAGATGCTAATAATTCAGAAGTTAACATCAACCGAGCCACTATGGTGCAATGCTTAGTACTAGGTGGGGAAATCAATGTGCATGAGCTTATTGCCGAAGGGATTCAAGAGTCGGCTGAGAAAGTTGATTCAGGTGCCAGGCTTTGGTACCCCAGCACAATTCTCCGCTTGTGCAACAAGGCTAAGGTAGTATTTGAGGACAACAGTCCAGACTGGGTGAACCCAGGGAAGCTGGTCACACGTGAGCGCATGGTCCACACCTCACATGCTCAACAACTAAGAAGGCCACATATAGGAAGGCACAGAGCCCAGGAAGAAGTTCATCAAGAGGAATATCATCAAGAAGAGTACCAACAAGAAGAGCAACACAACCCAGCCAACCTCAATATGAGTCATATCTTACATGCCATTGAGGATTTGGAGATGAAACATATGGAGAGACAAGAGTAAATACTTGCCATGCAGTCCAAATGGATGAAGCAACAAGAAGAGTGGCAGAAACAACACATGGAGCAGCAACAGGAGCAATTTTCACAACTCACTCAAGCCCTACACCAAGTAACAGAAAGGCAAGAGCATCAAGACAAACGCCTTTAAGAGCTCAACCAGCGGCAATTAGCTCAGATGAAATCATTTAAAGAGTTTAGCGTGCTGAATGAAGGAAGGCAGTTGCATAGAGATGAATTCAGTGTAAACACTCAAGCCAGATTGAGCTATATGTCTGATAATATGCACCACCTACATTATGCCATTCCCACATATGAGGAGGTCAAAAAAGAGTTTGTTGAACGAGAAGAAGAGAAGGTGAAACAGCAGAAGGAAACTCTGAAGAAAAAAATGGAAGATGCTGGCTTCTGGAAGAAACTACTTGGAAAAGGCAAAGGGAGTGGGAGCACAAGCACTCAAGAAAAGCACCAAGAGGACAAGCATGGAGGGGAGCGTGAGCAACCACATGAATAAAAGGTGGTGGAGCTCCTTTCTAGTTTTTTTTTTAGTTTATATTATCAATAAGGAGGATCTTGTATGAAATAGGACATGCCTCTATATTAGCTAAACAACTTTCAATTATGCATTCTGAGTTTTATGATTAAGAAGTCAATGCTTGCTAGCCTTTTTGTTACTGCATTCGTATCTTTACTTATTGTATGTTTGTCCTTAGAATCAAATGAAGAGAGAATGTTTATGTTTTGAAAGACCAGAGTAGAGTTCATAATGTGGAAGTGCATTCATGAATCTTTGGGGGTAGTCATAAGTAGCTAAGTTGGTTCAACCACAAGGTTAGGATGACAACTATCTATCCTGAATGTTTTACTTTTGATATACCCATGAGACTAAGATAACAAGATCCTAATAAAAGAAAAAGGGAAAGAACAATGGAAGTGAAAAACAAAAAAAAAGAGTAAGCTATAAGGCTAGGCACCAATGGTTTACCCTAGGACATGTGTCTGTGGTGCTCCTATGTGAAGGATCTACTTGGATGAATAAGCTCTTTGGGGTGCTTCATCACCTGGTAACTTGGGTTAACTAACCCGGGATTATCAGCTAAAAATCCACTATCAAGAGTAACCCTCACCACAGAGCATTTAGTAACCCAAAGAGGTGCTGGACACCAAGGTCTCAAGGAAAGAAAATAAATAAACTATATGCCTGTGGTGTGTATGTATGGAGGAGAGACTTGAGTAAGTAAGTCCTTAGGGGTGCTTCAACACCTAGCACCTTGAACCAACTGGTTCGGGAGTGTTGGCTGAAAGCTTATCCTAAAGAGTTGCCCCCCTTACAAAACACTTAGCCTAAATAACACAAACAGTCCTTGAAATAACAATAAAAGGATCAATAAATACAGGTCTCATGGGACAAAACAAAGTGAGTAATTTAGGAGATGATAAAGGTCTGAAAGCCAGTAGTGGAATGAATCTAAGTTGCTATGCATGAAACCACCATAAAATCAGTAATATGACTTCCACAAGAATGACTCATTTCTCTGGAGATTCCATTCATCACTCTCTTGTTCCAGTACTTGCTTAGGGACAAGCAAGCTTTAAGTTTGGTGTTGTGATGCCAGGGCATTTTGGCCAGTTTTACTGACCTTTTCTTTACTGTTTTTAGGTAATTTCATGCATTTTCTTAGGAAATAAGTTATTTTTGGGCAAATATTCACTCAGACCTTGATTCAAGCATACATTGTGCATTTTACATTATTTCATGAGGATTTTGCATGATTTTAATGACAAAATTGTATATTGCATTACCCATGACGTGGACTAGAACTTTGATGCACTCTATTGCTTGATTTCAGGACCAAAGGAAGCAAGGAATGGGAGGTAACTTGCAAAGTTAAGGAGAAAAGTAATTGCCAAAAACACTCTCAAAAGCCATCAATGCCCACGTTAAAGAGTCACGTTAACTAAGTTAACGTGAACTCTAACGTGGAGAAGAGAAGTTGAGCCAAAGTTAGTGACACTTAACATTGTCACTAACGTTGGGAATTGCTCACAAATGACCACGTTAGAAGCCACGTTAACCTAGTTAACGTGGCCTCTAACGTTAAAGGGGGAAAAGAAGCCAATGTTAGTGACACTCCACATTGTCACTAACATTAGCCTAAGGTGTAAAGAGCCATGTTAACTCCCACGTTAACTTGGTTAAGGTGGGAGCTAACGTAAGAGATGGAGAGTTGTCGACAACGTTAGTGACACTCAACATTGTCACTAACGTTGGAGCAACCACTCGAACCCCAAGAGCCACGTTAACCTCCACGTTAACTTGGTTAACGTGGAAGCTAACGATGAGGAATGAAGAATGAGCCAACGTTAGTGACACTCAACATTGTCACTAACGTTGGGATGGCTAAGAATGGCCACGTTAGAAGCCACGTTAACCCAGTTAACGTGGACTCTAACGTGAGATCTAGGGGCACACTTGAACGTTAGTGACAATGTTGAGTGTCACTAACGTTCTCGAAGGTTGGCAAAAGCCACGTTAGAAGCCACGTTAACCTAGTTAACGTGAGCTTTAACATGAAAGAAGGGGCACACCTGAACGTTAGTGACAATGTTGAGTGTCACTAACGTTCTCGAAGGTTAACAAGGCAACGTTAAAAGCCACGTTAACCCAGTTAACATGGGCTTTAACGTGAGGCAAAGGGGTGCATGGCAACGTTAGTGACAATGTTAAGTGTCACTAACATTCTCGAACTTGTATTTTCACTAAATGTTAAACACCCCTAACGTCTTGAGCTAAAGTCTCTGCCCACTTCACACTTTCTCTCTGCAAGAAAGCCAAGCCCAAATGAAGAAAGGAACTGCTTCAAACTCAAAGATCCAGAGGCCCAAGACTTGAAGAGCTAACTAGAAGCTGAGAAGAGTAGTATATATAGGAGCAGTTTTGAAATAGAGAGGAGCTTTTTGGAGGAGAGAGAACTACTCTTTACATTTTTACTTTCTCTGCACTTCTAGCTTAATGGTGTATTCTCCATCTTTGATTTTGATTTCTAGAGCTAGGAACAACTAAACCCCTTTCATTGGGTTAGGGAGCTCTGTTGTAATTTGATGGATCAATACTAATTTTCTTATTCTTCTTATACCTTTCCTTTTGATTTTACTTGGAAGCTTTCGATCTTCATCTAATTGGATAGTGATCTTGGAAAAGAAGCTATTCAAACATGGATCTCTTCGGATCCTTGAAAGAGGAATGAAGAGATTAGCTAGAAATACTTTCTCATGCTGGACCAAATTGAGTGTGGATGGGTATGTGGCTATAACCCTCTAAGCATTTGATTTGGGAAGTGCACGTGGTATAATCAGTGACCACACTTCATCTCTTCTCATGAGCAATTGACCAAGGAATTGGCTATTGATCAAGATTTGAGAGATTGAATTGCAAGAAATTGTGATTCAATCACTTAAGATTGCCAAGGAGATCAATGAGTGCATTGATTGAGGAAGAGATGAAAATGAAATTGATCCGGAGAATGCAACATCTCCTAAGCCCAATGAACTCCCCATTTCTGATCTTACCCATTCTCTTTATTTTCTGCAATTTACTTTTATGAGCAATTCCCCCATTCCCATTTACAATTCTGCTATTTACTTTCAGTTATTTACTTTCTCGCCATTTTAATTTCTACAATTATCAACTCTATTCATGGATTCGCTCAACTAGATCATTCCTCTAATTAAAGTTGCTTGATCAATCAATCCCTGTGGGATTCAACCTCACTCTATTGTGAGTTTTTACTTGACGACAAATTCGGTACACTTGCCGAATGGGAATTTGTTGCGAGACATATTTTACCCCGATCACTTGGCCATTCGTTTGGGGATGGTAGGCCGTGGCCACTTTGTGAATGATGCCATACTTCTTCATTAGCCCTGTCATTCTCTTGTTACAAAAATGTGAGCCTTGATCACTCAGGATTGCTCCTGGTGATCCAAAGTGACAAATTATGTTATTCCGAACAAAAGAAAGAACCACATTAGCATCATCCGTCCGGGTGCGTACCACTTTCACCCATTTGTACACATAGTCAATAGCTAGTAGAATATAGGGAAAATTATTAGAGTTTGGGAAAGGCCCCATGAAGTCAATACCCCACACATTAAAGATCTCACAGAACAATATAGTTTGTTGGGGTATCTTGTAATAACCCTATTTTCTGAGTACGCGAGATCTTTTCTGAAGGCACGGATTTCTCTGGAAGATCAGTAAAGGGAACACCTCTGATATATCATTAAGCATCTCAATCCCCATTGTCAGTATGTCATCTTTAAACTAGAACCTCTTTTGAGATAAGATCGACAATGCAATCACGAATAACCTAGTTTTTTAACTATATCGGTTAGGAGTTTTGATTCTAGTTTTTGTAAATAGTCTCTGCTTGACGAACCGGACACGATTCATGAGAGAAGAGAGATAATAGTATAATATTATCATTACATTAGTATTAGAATATGCTTGAATGATATTATAAGGTTACCTGGTATGTTTTTGTTAAAAACAGAAAATTGGTTTAACTGGGTTCACAGTTTATTGGTGTAGCTTAACTCTAGCACTCCCTGATGACTTTAGCAATGCTAAGGCCTTATCATACATGTTCGATTCTCATATTAAATATATTACTAGTGTCATTTATGCTAGTGGCTCAGAAAGAAATTTTTAGAGATGTTTTTACAAGTATTCCGATACACCTAGTTTTTTACTAGTTATACACTAAAGATATTTTAATATTATTTTAACCCACCTCCAAGCCAACCAATCACAACTCACCTTACACCCCAAGACCTCCAAGTCTGTCTCATTTCTTCATCTTGGGCGAAAATAACAAGAGAGAAAAGAGAGAAACTTTCATGAACACTTAGTCTTCAAAGCTTGATTTCTTCTAAACTAAAACTCAAATCAAAACTCCGATTTTACCAAAATGATCCTCTCTTCTTTCTCTACATAATCATATAACATATCAAGGCTGAAAATAAGGTGAGATGGCTGTCTCCCTCCCTCTTCAATTCGGTTTTCAAGGAAACATGCTTAAACATGTGTTTTCTTGATGTTCTTCCTTAGATCTCTTGCTTAGCTTGACTTGTGAGCCAAGAATATTCAATTCCCAACATGTTTAAGGTGAGAAATCCCTTCCTAACATGTTACTTAAGGTTTGGTTAGTTGAGGTTTTATGGATTCAAAGTTGTTCTTGATGTGTTTTAGGAGGAAAAAGTGCTTTAAGAACACTTCAAGGAGTAACCAAATTTGGAACAGCAAATCAAGGTAGGGTTTGGTAAAATTAATCTTGATTAATTGTGTTTGAGTTGTGTGATTATGATATGGTTTGGCTGTGCTTGAAATTGATTTTTTATATGAGTGATTTTTATTGAAATTTTGGTAAAAATTTGATGAGATTTGGTAAAATTCAAGCTATGAACTTGTGTTCTTATAGTTACTGGAAAATGAAACGCTAGGCCTAAATTGGGGTTCAATTTATGTTGAAATCATGTGGAAAATATGGGGTTTTGGTGGCTGCTAATCTATTATGAATTATGGTAAAAATTGGTTGCTGAAAAGACTGAAAAACGGGTAAAAACAGAGAAAGAATCCGAAGAATTTATGAAGAACATGAAGAACACTTTGAGTGTGATGAAGAAAATTGAAGAACATGCTTTAGATCTTTAAAAGGGAAAGGAAGTAAAATTTTTTGTGTTGAAGGGGTTATTTGGTAATTTCTGAAAGTTAGGGTGGTTAAAGTAGAAATATTAAAAGTTACAGGTGGTAAAAAGTGAATTTTAAAGGTTAAAAGGTAAAGGCAAGGTAATTTTCAAAAATTGAATGATAAAACCCACGAATTGGTAATCATTGGTTACGGGAATAACCCATGAACTGTTGATAATCTTTTATCTTGGGGAATCCCACGAACTAGGGATCTCTGTTTTGTTGTATGTTGATCTCGGGGAAACCCACAAATTGATGATCTTTGTTTTATTTGTATGTTGATCTCAGGGATGCCCACAAATTGAGGATCACTATTTCCCCTTGTGCATATATTATGCGGTCGGGCTTTGCTCCGATGACGTTAGGATTTTTTGCTAGTAAATAATTTTATAAGAATAGTCGCGTTGTAGATATAGATTCTAAACCAACAGAAATTCCTTCGTGCAAACGTTTTGGTTGTCACAAGTAACAAACCCCTTTAAAATTGATAACCGAGTGTTTAAACCTCGGGTCGTCTTCTCAAGGAATTGCAGGGAGGTATGTTCTGATTATTGGTTATGAGTTTGTAAATTGGGGATTTTAAGAATGAGGAACAATTATGATGAACGACAAGTAAAATAGATAATTGACTGTAAAATAAACTCTTGGCAAGGTATGAGAACTGGAAGTCCTATCCTAGTTATCCTTATCAATTGTTATGAGAATTGGATTTTTCTCCCACTTTGTTAACCTCTAACTATGAAGGTAAGTCAAGTAAATGAATTAATTCGAATCCTCAAGTCCCAGTCTTTCCTTAGGAAAAGTTAGAGTTATTAGATCTCGAATCTATTCTTGAAGAATTCCAATTTTCGGTCAACAATGAGTTTGATAACTCAAGAGTCTCCAATGACTCAACCAAAGCCAAAAGGTAAAAATTCAAATTATTTATATAATAAATAAAAGAGAGTAATCATAAACTGAAATACCTCAAATAACATTAATTCAAAAAGTAATCTGTAACATAGAAGAATTCATAAATTAAACTGAGAAAATAAATAAAAAGAACATTGAACCTGGGATTGAGAGTCACTCCTAAAACTAAGAGAAGTCCTAAATCCTAATCCTAAGAGAGAGGAGAGAACCTCTCTCTCTAAAAACTACATCTAAAACTAAAATTATGAATTATGAGAGCCTCCTTGAGTCGCTGCAAGTTCCCTGACTTTAATCTGTGTTTTTTGGCCAAAAACTGGGTTGAAATGCGGCCCAAAATCTCTGCCAGCAACTTTTGTAATTCTGCAGATTGCGTATGTCACGCGATCGCATCATCCATGCGGACGCTTCATTCGCGTTTTTCCCTGCCACGCGTTCGCGTCGTCCACGCTTCCGCGTCACTTGTGCTTTTTCAATCTGCACGGTCGCGTGAGCCATGCGACCACGTCACTGCAGATTCCTTTCTTCCATGCAGTCGCGTCGCTGACGCGTACGCATCACTTTTCGCTGGTCATCTCCTTAATTTCTTGTGTTTCTTCCATTTTTGCAAGCTTCCTTCCCAATCTCTCACTCATTCATGCCCTATAAAGCCTGAAACACTTAACACACAGATCAAGATATCGAATAGTAATAAGAGAGAATTAGATTAGCTAAATTAAGACCAAAGAAGCATGTTTTCAATCATGTAATAATTTTAGGAAGGAAATATAAATGCATGTTAATTATATGAATAAGTGGGTAAAAACTATGATAAAACCATACAATTAAACACATTGTAAATCATAAAATAGTGGTTTATCAACCTCCCCACACTTAAACATTAGCATGTCCTCATGCTAAACTCAAAGAGACCAAATAAATGAGTAGGAAAAGGCAAGACTCATGCAATGCAACCTATGAATGTGAATGCAACTACATGCTAAAATGATTCTACCTACTTAGTGAAAAAGTAAATAAATCTTTCAATAATAAATATGAACTGGATTTTGCTAATTCAAATTACAAAATACAATATAAATAACTTGCAAGAAGAAGATAGCTCATAAAAGCAGGGAACATAGAATTAAGCACTGAATCGTTACTAGTAGTGTATATCATACTAACTCTCAAGTGTCTAGGGTCAATTCTCTCAATTCTCTGCTAATCTTGCTTTCTATAGCTTGCTCTTCATCTAACAATCAGCAAAAATTTAATGCACCAATACACAAATCAAGAGGTCTTTTAAGGGTTGTAATGGGGTTAGGTCAAGGTAGGATTGTATTTGGCCAAGTAGACTAAAAATCTGAATCCTTAATTAACATAAACTTTTCACCTAACTCAAGACAATCCATTTAATTAAAATACAAAATCTAACTTCCCATCAACTGTGTTTACTACATATTTATGCGTTCTAAGTTTTGAGTACAACTCATATAGATTGATTTCACTTATTTATTTTGGGACATTTTGTCCCCTTTTATTAATTGCTCTTTTCTTTTTCTTTTTCACTTTTTTTTTCTCAATGCATATAATTAAAGTATTGAATGCAATAACATGTGCTCAACCATTATTTTGCACATTTTCACTAAAATATACAACACCCAATTATTCAAACCAAATATTTTCAAACCCAACTTCCCCACACTTAAATCATAAGCACTTTTACTAGTCTAAGCTAACCAAGGATTCAAATTAAGGACATTATTGTTTTTCGCTTAGAGTCAGTAATGAGCTAGAGTAAAGAACAAATGGGTATATTAGGCTCAAATTGGTTTGCAAAGGATAATGAAAGGGGTAAGGCCATATGGGTATGTAAGCTTAGTGAAACAAAGGCCTCAATCATATTAGTGCATGCATACATCAAACAATGGAAATATAGAACTAAGCAAGACAAAGATCACAATTTTAGAGAGAAAAATACACACCAAAAATAAAATATTGGTTGATAAAATGCAACCAATCAAATAGGCTCAAAATCTCACTGGTTTTGTGTGTTCGAGCTCTAAACTATGTTCCAAAATAATAGTTCTTCAAACAAGTTTTATTCAAATTAGTGAAATACTATAAAAATTTCTTGAAAAAGAAAATATTACTTTAACCAAGTGGTAAAATATGCACAAAAAACAAACATGCAATCAAACATGCAAATGCAACAATGAAAAACAAAAATTGGTGTTGAGAAGGGACTAACTAACCCGTGGAGATCGGTATCGACCTCCCCACACTTAAAGATTTCACCGTCCTTGGTGCATGCTGAGATGTACAAGTGGGTGGGTGTTGTGGTTCCTCACCTGTTGCTCATTGTAGAAGCTTTCTCTTTACCCGTTCTGGTGGCCAGCCTGAAAAAGGGTGAAGAGAAAGGGACATGAAGTCAAAGGGATGGAGCAAAGGGGAGGGCGGTACGAGTGATAATCATGCCAAGTAAAAAATATTGAATGAAAGACACGGTCGCGATTCCATGTGATCAGTTCATCAATGGAAATATAGCAAGGCATGGGGAGTATTGGATGCAAGATGTTTAGTAGCATGCCGGCAACGACATGAGTAGCATAGATCAAGCATCAAAAGCTTTAATGTATTGTTAGTCGTGAGAAATTAACAATAATGTTTGTATTGACAATTATATTTAATTAATAAAATAGTAAAGGGAATTTGTGAAAAGCAAGCATTGAATAGTAGAAGAGAATAATTTAAAATAATGCACAATGCCATACGGGCTTTTTCACAAACATAAAGCATGCATATTAAATAAGGTATGAAAAGTATTAAATTGAACATGCAAGCACCCTTTAAAAAAAATGATATATAATTGTCAAATAATCCACAAAATATAGAAAAAATAATGACCCAAATAAAATTCCTACACCAATGAAAATAACGCAATGAATGAAAGTATGCAATTAAGTAAAATAAAATGAAAGATAAGAAGAATGAGAAGGGAAAGAAGGGAAGAAGAAGTAAGTAAGAAAGGAGGGAGGAAAAATTAGGATTGGGGAAGAAAAGATAAAATATTTTGGCATATTAGGTTAAGGTGTGCGACGCTGGCGACGCGGTCGCGTGGGTGACGCGGCCGCGTGGTGCGCAATAAGGTCAGGCAACGCGGACGCGTGAGTCACGCGATCGTGTCACTTGATTTGTGCTAGTGGCGTGAGTGCAGCCTCGCATTCGCACAACTCTCTGTTTGAATTGCATTTTGCCAAAAATCTGGGTGACGCGGTCGCGTGGTTGACGCGATCGCGTGGATGGCCATATTTGAAAGACGACGCGGCCGCGTGGGGCACGCGTTCGCGTGGGAGGGCTTGGGCTTCTAGCACGAGTCCAGCCCAATTCCAGCACAACTTTCGGCCGTGCACCTTTATGACGTCGATTTTCATGGCACGCGGCCGCGTGGGTGATGCGATCGCGTGGGAGGCCAATGTTCCACATGACGCGATCGCGTGAGCGACGCGATCGCGTGGGGTCAAATTATGCTAATGGCGCGCCTCCAGCCACGCTCTCACGTGACTTTCTGTTCGTTTTCTTTTCTTCCCATGGCACTGGTGACGCAGACGCGTCATCGACGCTACCACGTCGCGTGCGTGTCTTCCTTCTTTTTTTTTATGCAATTATGCGGTATGCATATGCAGTGTTTATGTAGATGCTATGAAAGCTTCCAGGTTCAATGAAAATAAAATAAAATAAAATAAAATAAAAAATAAACAACACGAAATAAAATTGAAAAAGAACGATCATACCATGGTGGGTTGTCTCCCACTTAGCACTTTTAGTTAAAGTCCTTAAGTTGGACATTTGGTGAGCTTCCTGTTATGGCGGCTTGTGCTTGAACTCATCCAGAAATCTCCACCAATGTTTGGAGTTCCAGTAGCCTCTGGGGTCCCAAACAAGGCGCAGAAAGCCTTCAAGCAAGTTAAAGCAAGTGACAAGGCCCCAAGAGTGTTGATTTCTAGATTGAATTACGGGGTCCCAAATCTTGCTTTTGCACCCGTCTTCTTGTTGAGCAATATTGTTCCATCCAGGTGGCAAACAGTCTGAATTCTCACTGAAGTAGCCAGACAACTTCCTAGACCCATTCAGTTGAGCTCTACACCAACCTTTGCGTTGAAATGTTGAGCACACAACCATGTTGAACCTTGCAGGATAAATCTTATCACTGACCATCTTCTTCTTACTCTTAATGCCACAGAGATCTTTAAGTTGACCATCCGTCTCCAGTAGCCCATATTCAAGTGGAATTAGAAAGCTAAGGGATATGAATTTTACCCACTTGAATGTTGTGAAGGATGATGGCAACTTAGGGGGAGGGGTCTCCAATAACTTTGGCAAGGTGATTTGTCTTCCAATTAATCTCTTCTTCATTATTCACCAAGGGCATGGGATGTTGTGGTTCATCTTCTTTAAACTCCATATCAAGTTCAATGGAAGAGAATTCAAATGTAGATAAGAATTCATCAATGATTGAATCCATCTCTTGATCGTCTCCTTCAAAGTCTTCAACTATGATATGCTTTGGAGGTTCTACACCCTCCTCAACATCAGCTTCAAACGTCCTTGAAGGATGCTCTATAACTTGACTTTCCCATGGAGGTTTAGCATCTCCTAAGTCTTCAACCACTGCCTCCTCTTCTTCTTCAATAATTTCGGCTTCCTCCACTTGTTCCAATATCAAATCGTGCTGCTCACTATCCACCGGAGTGCCCAATTTCTCCTTCTTGCTACATTCTTCAGTAGATTTCCCACATAAAACCATGGGGGTTCTTTGAATGTCCGAACGTCGGAAAGGTAATCGATTTCTTTCTTGATCCAGGTATTTAAGTATGCAATCGTATTCGTCCTCGATGATTTTCTTTTCAACTATTTCTTCACCTTCAAGCACAAAATCCTCCTTGTTGTCTTCCTTCACTAGTTCTTCACCCGCGCTGTTAACTTCAAGGGTCTCTACTACCTTCACCTTTAGTGCCTCCTCTAACTCCTTATGAAGTATGGATTCGCGAAGATGATCCTTTCTCTCTTGTTATATGTCAATAGTATCAGTGGGATCATGTTGCTCTTGGATTGATGGATGTTGGTGCTCTTCCATGGATGGTGGTGATGGGATGGGTGGATCATTATGTGGTTGAGATGGAAGTGCATTGGAGCTTGAGGGTTGAATATTGGGTGTAGAGGGTTAGCCCAAGCAGGATAAAAGTGCTTGAAGAGTAGAGGTGAGACTTGTGATAGAGGCAAGTTTGCTTTCCATAGAGGTTTGGGGTGGATAGGAGGGTTCATTTGTTGGGAGAAAAGGTTCATAACACGGAAGTGGTTCCTTTTGATAAGGATATGGAAATGGTGTATATTGAGGTGGTGGTTCTGGGTATGGTTCATATGGTGGTTGGTGTGGTGAATGAGAATTGGGGTCATATGGAGGTGAATGGTGGAAAGGGGCTTGTGAGTGTGGTGGTTCAAAGTTATATTGTGAGGATGGTCTCTGAGCATACGGTGGGGCTTGTTGGTATCTACTAGGCGGTCCACCACATCTATCAGCTTGGTATGCATTGTAGGATGGTCTTTGTCTGTGATATCTTGGAAGGTGTTGTTGCCTAAAGGGTTGATCAGATCCTTTTGGCTCCATCCATCTTTGATTTCTTTGACCTTGATGCATATTCCTGTTATAGCTTCCATTCCTTGCAACAAAATTAGAACCAAACTCAAAGCGAGAGGGGTGAGAATTCATAGTAGTTATCAGAAATAAGGGGGAAAAAGGAGAAACAAATAAACAAGTAAAAGAAAAATATTTTTTTTTGAAAAATATTTACAATAACCAATAATAAGGCACACATTTGCAATTCCCCGGCAACGGCGCCATTTTTGACGCTAGGATTTTTTGCTAGTAAAGAATTTTATAAGAATAGTCGCGTTGTAGATATAAATTCTAAACCAATAGAAATCCCTTCGTGCAAACGTTTTGGTTATCACAAGTAACAAACCCCTTTAAAATTGATAACCGAGTGTTTAAACATCGGGTCGTCTTCTCAAGGAATTGCAGGGAGGTATGTTCTTATTATTGGTTATGAGTTTGTAAGTTGGGGGTTTTAAGAATGAAGAACAATTATGATGAATGACAAGTAAAATAAATAATTGACTGTAAAATAAACTCTTGGCAAGGTATGAGAACTGGAAGTCCTATCCTAGTTTTCCTTATCAATTGTGATGAGAATTGGATTTTTCTCCCACTTTGTTAACCTCTAACTATGAAGGTAAGTCAAGTGAATGCATTAATTTGAATCCTCAAGTCCTAGTCTTTCCTTAGGAAAAGTTAGAGTTATTGGATCTCGAATCAATTCTTGAAGAATTCCAATTTTCGATCAACAATGAGTTTGATGACTCAAGAGTCTCCAATGACTCAACCAAAGCCAAAAGGGAAAAATTCAAATTATTTATATCATAAATAAAAGAGAATAATCATAAACTGAAATACCTCAAATAACATTAATTCAAAAAGTAATCTGTAACATAGAAGAATTCATAAATTAAACTGAGAAAATAAATAAAAAGAACATTGAACCTGGGATTGAGAGTCAGTCCTAAAACTAAGAGAAGTCCTAAATCGTAATCCTAAGAGAGAGGAGAGAACCTCTCTCTCTAAAAACTATATCTAAAACTAAAATTATGAATTATGAGAGCCTCCTTGGGTCGTTGCAAGTTCCCTGACTTTAATCTGTGTTTCTGGGCCGAAAACTAGGTTGAAATACGGCCCAGAATCTCTGCCAGCGACTTTTGTAATTCTACAAATCGCGCACGTCACGCAATCATGTCATCCATGCGGATGAGTCATTCGCGTTTTTCCCTGCCACGCGTTCGCGTCATCCACGCTTTCGCGTCACTTGTGCTTTTCCAATCTGCGCGGTCGCGTGAGCCATGCGACCGCGTCACTGCGAATTCCTTTCTTCCGCACGGTCGCGTCGCTGACGCGTACGCGTCACTTCTCGCTGGTCATCTCCTTAATTTCTTGTGTTCCTTCCTTTTTTGCAAGCTTCCTTCCCAATCTCTCACTCATTCATGCCCTATAAAGCCTGAAACACTTAACACACAGATCAAGGCATCGAATGGTAATAAGAGAGAATTAAGATTAGCTAAATTAAGACCAAAGAAGCATGTTTTCAATCATGTAATAATTTTAGGAAGGAAATATAAATGCATGCTAATTATATGAATAAATGGGTAAAGACTACGATAAAACCATACAATTAAACACATTGTAAACCATAAAATAGTGGTTTATCAGCCAACTGCCGGTAGTCATGAAGGAGTGTTATTCTTACCACTGACATGTATACACTAAGGACACAAATGGAAACCATATATGGGACTTGCTCCGAGGTAATGTCGGGCTGCAGGGTGTAAACTGACACATGAGCTCACGGCCTGCATAGGACAGACATGCATCATACTTGCTTGTGCATTTTCTCTGTTATAATTATTGTATGAATGTAGGCTTTCTTTGTTTGTATTCCATCCTCTGTGTTTGTGTTTTATTTTCTTGTATTCTATTTTCTATTTTCTCTATTTTCTCTATTTATCTGTATCTTATATTTACTGCTTTTCTGTATTCTGCTATTAGTCTGCAAAATGATGACATGTCATCATATACCTATTTTTCTATGCTTTTTCATACAAGAAATTGATGATTTGTGCTTAAATATTGAATGCTTTTGTACTTAAATGATATATTTTCTTGATATTTTAATTCTATAAATCTTGTAGGAAATAAGAAGAAAAAGAAGCAAAGAAGCACAAAAAAAGGAGAAAAAAAGAGCTTTGGGACACACTTTGAAGTTGGAGCACACTTTGGAGCCTTAGGCCACGCTTTTAAAAGCGTGGCCCATGACCAAATTAAAGGAGATCAGGCAATCAGCACACACTGCCCTGCTCTTGCCAAGGGCAGAGCAATATTGTGATGCAAAGTGAGGTTGGAAGCATGAATTTTCGCTAAGGTAAAAACTGGGCGCTCACAGCATGACCATGCCTATTTCAAAGGGCTATAACTTGAGCTACAGACGTTTGATGGATGTGCTTTCAGTTGCGTTGGAAATCTGACATTCAGAGCTTTCCAACGATATATAGCAATCTATATTTGGCATACAATTGAGGCATGAGTGAAATGCATCTTTAAGGGCCAAAAATAAGCAAAAATAAACCAAAATGCTTCCACCAAGGCTTGAAGAGGGAGACACAAGGAAACCAAGGAAGTCTGCTCTCAAGGAGAGCAATGTCGTGCTCTCTTCATAAAAATTCAAGGAAAATTGTTTCCCCAAATGCTTTCACAAGGGTTTGAACTTGGGAACTCTCCTTGGTGCACAAGCATGAGCGCATGACACGGCCAGCACGCACATCAAGGGAGCTTGGGCGCACAGCTTGGACACACCATGACAACATTGCCCTGCCCTCCACAAGGGCAGGGCAGCATCCTGATGCCCCTCCCAAAATTTGGCACGCTAGTTGGATCCTTACACAAGGCTTCCCTGCTCTGCCCTCCACAAGGGCAGGGCAGCCTCCTGGGAGCAAACACTAATGGGCCAAAATCCAACCAGAATTCCATTTAAATTCAATTCCTCTCCAAATTGAATCAAGGCCAACCAAACCCATTTCTCCTCAAATCCAAAGCAAGAAAAGCCCACATCATCACTCAAAGGCACATGGATCAATTAGATTAGGATTTTCATTTTAATTGTAATTTGTTTTAATTTTCACTTTGTAAAGCCTATATAGAGGCATCAATTCCATCTCACTAAAGGGGGGCTTGCTCCATTAGGGAGTAGTAGTAGTAGATAGCTCTCTCTCTTTTAATTTTCCTTTCTGTTTGAATTTTGGATTGAGATTGAAAGGAATTCTGTTTTCATTCTCCGTCTGCAACATCTCTGCTTTGTTCTTCTGCATAATTCAAGGAATTTTGATTTGAATCAAGGCTCTCTTTACTGCTTCCATCTCTATTTCTTCTTCAATCTATTTGCTGTTGAATCAAGGAAGGGCTTGAGATCTAGAATTATTCTCTAGTCTCTTTGATTCCCTGAGATCTTCAATTTTATTTTGCAATTGAGTTGAGTTCTTGGCTGCTCTTCTGTTTTTACTGTTCCATTGGCTTTCAATTTACTTTCAAGCAATTTAATTTTTCTGACTTTTAATTTACTTTCAAGCCATTTAATTCCTCTGCACTTGTTTTTCATTTTACATTTCTGTTCATGATCTGATTTACTTTTCCTGCACAATTTTAATTCCTCTGCAATTGCTCTAAGTTTCGATTCACTACAATTTTGCTTCTCTGTTTACATTGCTCCCAATTTACTTTCCTGCAATTTAAGCTTGCTACAAGAGTTTTGAGTTATGATCTATTGCTCTATTTAATTTTCAGCACCCCAACCCCTTTACTTTTTATGCAATTTACCTTTCTTGTCATTTAAGATTTTGTCAATTTACTTTTCTTGCTCTTTAAGTTTCCTGCCATTTACATTTTGCAGCTTTAAATTCACTGCTATTTTACTTTCTGTTGGCTACATTTCATCCAATTTCACTTTAATGTTAGCTTGACTAAACTAATCACCCACTAAAGTTGCTTGATCCATCAATTCTTGTGGGATCGACCTCACTCTTGTGAGTTATTACTACTTGATGCGACCCGGTACACTTGCCGGTTGGATTTGTGTGTTGGAAATTCGTTTTTTCCGCAAAACACCATCAAGTTTTTGGCGCCGTTGCCGGGGATTGATCAGATCAACAATGATTAAGTGGGTGAGAAGTGTAGATCAAGCATTTTCTTTATTTTGTTTCCTGTTTTAAATTGAAACCAAGGTGTTTGAGTTTTTGCCTCACTAAGAATTTCTCATCTCTAATATGAGTAATTTCGATTTTCCTTGGTGTTGTGTTTTCCAAAATTCAAATGGAGTTCAACTCATCTTATGATCGAACAAATTTTATGGGATATCATCCACCATCACCAAACTCTAATGGTGGCTGGGAATATCACCAAGAAAATACAAATTCTAAGCACTCCAATCCATGGAGAATTGCTTCAGAAACACAAGATGAGGGAGACAATCATATGGGATATTTCCCTCCACCACAAAATGATGCTATTCATGATTCTAATGGTGGATGGGAAGGAAATTCTAATGCTCCATATGATATTTGATGAGCGGATAACTTATACGCTTTTTGGCATTATTTTTAGGTAGCTTTTAGTAAGTTTGAGCTACTTTTAGGGATGTTTTCATTAGTTTTTATGTTAAATTCACATTTCTGGACTTTAATATGAGTTTGTGTGTTTTTCTATGATTTCAGGTAAATTCTGGCTGAAATTGAGGGACTTGAGCAAAACTCTGAAAAAGGCTGACAAAAGGACTGCTGATGCTGTTGGAATCTGACCTCCCTGCACTCGAAATGGATTTTCTGGAGCTACAGAACTCCAAATGGCGCGCTCTCAACGGCGTTAGAAAGTAGACATTCAGAGCTTTCCAGCAATATATAATAGTCCATATTTTATTCGGAGATTGACGACGTAACTTGGCGTTGAACGCCAAGTACATGCTGCTGTCTGGAGTTAAACGCCAGAAAAACGTCATTAATAGTTCATACTTTACCTGAGATTTGATTGGCCAAACTGGCGCTTAACGCCAGCCAGAAACCCTTTTTCTGGCGTAAAACATCAGAACTGGCACCAAAACTGGAGTTAAACGCCCAAACTGGCACCAAAGCTGGCGTTTAACTCCAAGAATGGCCTATGCATGAGAAAGCTTCAAAGCTCAGCCCAAACACTCACCAAGTGGGTCCCAGAAGTGGATTTCTGCACTATCTGCACTTATTTACTCATTTTTTTGTAAACCTAGGTTACTAGTTTAGTATAAAAATGACTTTTAGAGATTCATTTTGGACTTCATGACATTTTTACTTTTCATATTGTATTCTTGACGGTATGAGTCTCTAAACTCCATGGTTGGGGGAGAGGAGCTCTACTGTGTCTTGATGGATTAATGCAATTACTAATGTTTTCTATTCAGTCACGCTGTTTCTGTTATAAGATATTCACTCGTACTTCAATGTGATGAATGTGATGATTCGTGACCCTCATCATCATTCTCAAATCCATGAACGTGTGCTTGACAACCACTTCCGCTCTATCTGAGCTCAACGTAGTCATTGGGCGACAGCTTGAGTGCGTATTTCTTGGGCTCCTGATCCACAAGTTTGACTGCTTCTCCTGACAACAGAGCATTCGAATCCATGAGATCATAACCTTCGTGGTAAAGAATGAAAACAATTGGCAGCATTCCTGAGATTTGAAAAGTCTAAACCTTGTCTGTGGTATTCCGAGTAGGATCTGGGAGGGGATGACTGTGACGAGCTTCAAACTCGCGACTGTTGGGCGCGGTGACAGTGCGCAAAAGGATCAATGGATCTTATTCCAACATAAGTGAGAACCGACAGATGATTAGCCCTGCAGTGAGAACCGTAGTCGGACCATTTTCACTAAGAAAACGGATGGTAGCCATTGACAACGGTGATCCACCAACACATAGCTTGCCATAGAAGGAGCCATGCGTGTTTGGAGAAGAAGACAGTAGGAAAGCAGAAATTCAGAGGGCAGAGCATCTCCGAAACCCCAACCTGTTCTCCATTACTGAATAACAAGTATCATTTATTTCATGTTCTTTTACTTATTGCAAACAAAACTCTTTTTATTATTAATCCCCTGACTAAGAGTTACAGGATAACCATAGCTTGCTTCAAGCCAGCAATCTCCGTGCGATCGACCCTTACTCACATAAGGTATTACTTGGACGACCCAATGCACTTGCTGGTTAGTTGTGCGGAGTTGTGACTAAGTGTGATTCACGTTAAGAGCGCTACCAAGTTTTTGGCGCCATTGTTGATGATCACAATTTTGTGCACCAAGTTTTTGGCATCGTTGCCGAGAATTGTTCGAGTATGGACAACTGACGGTTCATCTTGTTGCTCAGATTAGGTAATTTTCTTTTCAAAAATCTTTTTCAAAATTTTTCTTTTCTTTTTCGTTTTTCCAAAAATATTTTCGAAAACAAAAATTAATAAAAATCCAAAAAAAATTAGAAAATCATAAAAATCAAAAATATTTTGTGTTTCTTGTTTGGGTCTTGAGTCAATTTTTAAGTTTGGTGTCAATTGCATGCTTTAAAAAATTTTTTTTTTTGCATTTTTTGAAATTCCATGCATTCATAGTGTTCTTCATGATCTTCAAGTTGTTCTTGACAAGTCCTCTTG
>NC_029776.3:60718441-60719276 GCF_000817695.3 Arachis duranensis | reverse complement strand
AATTCAAAAAAAAAAAACAAACAAAATTTATCTCTTTGCAATCATTATCATTTCCCTTTTGTCCATTATGGACTTAAGTGGGATCAATCAGTCCAAAAGGACTCTGGGGTCATATGCTAACCCCATTACAGCTGCATATGGGAGTAGCATCTGTACACCTCCCATCAAAGCAAGCAGCTTTGAACTAAATCCTCAACTCATTATCATAGTGCAGCAAAATTGCCAGTATTCCGGTCTTCCACAGGAAGAACCTACTGAGTTTCTGGCACAGTTTTTACAAATTGCTGACACAGTATATGATAAAGAGGTGGATCAGGATGTCTACAGACTATTATTGTTTCTATTTGCTGTAAAAGATCAGGCAAAAAGGTGGTTGAATAACCAACCTACAGCAAGCATAAAGACATGGAAACAGTTGTCAGACAAATTCCTGAATTATTTTTACCCTCCTAAAAGGATGACACAGTTAAGGATGGACATCCAAGGCTTTAAACAAGAGGATGATGAATCCCTTTATAATGCCTGGGAGAGGTATAGAGGTATGCTCAGAAAATGTCCCTCTGAAATGTTCTCAGAGTGGGTACAGTTAGACATTTTCTACTATGGGCTTACAGAAAAAGCTCAGATGTCTTTAGACCACTCAGCTGGTGGATCTATACACATGAGGAAGACAATTGAAGAAGCTCAAGAGCTTATAGACACTGTTGCTAGAAACCAATATTTGTATTCTAGCAATGAGTTCTCTCCAAAAGAGGAAGTCATGATAGTAGTCACTGACCCTAGTCCTCAAGAACAGATAATTGAGCTTAATCAACAATTGCTCCTGATGACAGAA
>NC_029776.3:60717434-60718341 GCF_000817695.3 Arachis duranensis | reverse complement strand
AACTGGCGTTCAACGCCAGAAACATGCTTTACATGGGCGTTGAACGCCCAGAACGTGCACCAATGGGCGTTTAAATGCCAGTTGGGTGTGCAAGGGCATTTTACATGCCTATTTGGTGCAAGGATGGAATTCCTTGACACCTCAGGATCCTGTGGACCCCACAGGATCATCTTAGGATCTGTGAACCCCACAGGATCCCCACCTAATATATTCCCACCTTACCTCCTAATCCTATTTTTGTGATTTGAATTCCCCATGTCACACTTCCCAACACTTCTCGCCAATCACCTCAATTCCTCTTCCCAATTACCCCTTCACCACTCACATCAATCCACTCTTCCCCATAAACCCCACCTACCTTCATAAAATTCAAAATCAATTCCCCACCCATTCCCACCCAAAATGGCCGAATATACACCCTCCCCTCTCCCTATAAATACCCTTCTATTCTACTTCATTTTCACACAACACTAACCCATCTTCTCCCCCTTAGATTGACCTGATCACCTTGTGGCTCCATGAGAGCCACTGTCAAGCTATTGACATTAAAGAAGCGCTTGTTGGGAGGCAACCCAGTTTTATTTATCTAATTTTTATTTTATTGTTATTTTGTGTTTCATTAGGTACATGATCATGAGGATTCACGAAAAAATCATAAAAATTAAAAATAGAATCAAAAACAGCAGAAGAAAAAATTCACACCCTGGAGGACGCACAGGCTGGCGTTCAACGCCAGTAAGATGCATCTGGTTGGCGTTCAACGCCAAAACAGAGCACCATTCTGGCGCTGAATGCCAGAAACAAGCAACATTCTGGCGCTGAACGCCAGGAATGTGCCCAGAGAAGAAAAGCTGGCGCTGAACGCCAGCAACAAGCATGAAACTGGCGTTCAACGCCAGAAACATGC
>NC_029776.3:60714763-60715418 GCF_000817695.3 Arachis duranensis | reverse complement strand
TGGTGGATTCATTCCTTGTTCTTTATTTCTTTCTGTTTTCGGTTTTTTTAAATGTTGTATTTATCTATGTTTTGTGTCTCTACTTCATGATCATTAATATGTAACCATGCCTTAAAGCTATGAATAAAATCCATTAATCCTTCACCTCTCTTAAATGAAAAATGTTTTAATTCAAAAGAACAAGAAGTACATGAATTTCGAATTTATCCTTGAATTTAATTTAATTATATTGATGTGGTGACAATACTTTTTGTTTTCTGAATGATTCATTGAACAGTGCATATGTCTTTTGATATTGTTGTTTATAAGTGTTAAAATTGTTGGCTCTTGAAAGAATGATTAACAAAGAGAAATGTTATTGATGATCTGAAAAAAATCATGAAATTGATTCTTGAAGCAAGAAAAAGCAGTGAAAAGCAAAAGCTTGTGCGAAAAAAAAATAGCAAAGAAAAAAAAAAGCAAGCAGAAAAAGCCAATAGCCCTTAAAACCAAAAGGCAAGGGTAAAAAGGGTCCAAGGCTTTGAGCATCAATGGATAGGAGGGCCTAAGGAAATTAAATCCAGGCCTAAGCGGGTAAATCAAGTTGTCCCTAACCATGTGCTTGTGTCATGAAGGTCCAAGTGAAAAGCTTGAGACTGAGTGGTTAAAGTCGTGA
>NC_029776.3:60714088-60714455 GCF_000817695.3 Arachis duranensis | reverse complement strand
CGTTAAATTCACATTTCTGGACTTTACTATGAGTTTGTGTGTTTTTCAGTGATTTCAGGTAAATTCTGGCTGAAATTGAGGGACTTGAGCAAAACTCTGAAAAAGGCTGACAAAAGGACTGCTGATGCTGTTGGAATCTGACCTCCCTACACTCGAAATGGATTTTCTGGAGCTACAGAACTCCAAATGGCGCGCTCTGAACGGCGTTGGAAAGTAGACATCCAGAGCTTTCCAGCAATATATAATAGTCCATACTTTATTCGGAGATTGACGACGTAACTTGGCGTTGAACCTTTTACTTATGTATTTTCAACAGTGGAGTTTCTGCACACCATAGATTAAGGGTGTGGAGCTCTGCTGTACCTCA
>NC_029776.3:60687661-60713065 GCF_000817695.3 Arachis duranensis | reverse complement strand
ATATGATATTCATCCAAAGATATCATCACTTGACCATGCTTCAACAGAAAGCCTCTATCAAAATTCACCACCCACACAAACTTCCATGAACCAAAGCCTCTCAAAGCTCGAGACCATGTTTGAAAAATATGAGAGGGAGGCTCAGATATCCTGGAACGAGCAAGAAAATTCATTCAAAAACATGGAAATAATGTTAGCTCAATTGGTGAGTGCAACAAGGAAAGAGGAAAGGCAAAATGAGGAAGCCTCTGTGTCAAGTAAAATTTCAATGAAAAAAGAGGTGGTGGAAATATTTGAACCTGAAACTGCACTTGAGATGACAAGAGAACCTGAACATTCACAACCTCCTCAAACTCCCCTGGACCAAAAAGTCTCAACAATTGAATCTGAGATTAAAAGATATGAAGAGGAGATGAAGAAATGTTGGGAAGATCAACAAACCTCCTCAATGAAAAAGCTATTAAGTCAAATGTTGAGTGCAAGAGAGGAACTGGAAGAGCAAGAAAGTGAGGAAGACACTCAAGAGAAGTCAAACTCAAGTGAAGCAGAGAAGTACATAAAAGAAAAGCTCATGGAACCACCAATGCAAAAGGCCCTGGATGAATACAAAACTCCAATAATCACACAGCAACCAAGTCTTGAATTCAAAGAAGTGAAGACAACTAACAAGAGCACCAATTCTGTCCCTAATCCAGCAAGCAAGATCAATCAAGCCATTTGCAAAAGGAAGCTTGCTGAGGAAAGGCCAAGGCAAGGGACAGTAGTTGAATCTTCTCCCCTTTGAGGTCATTCCTCTTAACAAATTGGAAGAAGAGGAAGAAAGTAAAGAACAGGTAGACAGTAGGTACATTTCTTCTCCATGCTTTGTTTAAATTTCAATAAATTGGCATATGATTACATTCTAAGTTTGGTGTTGCCTTGCAACAAATTGTTTTCAATCTTTTTGGATGATTGCATCAAATCAAAAATGAAAGTAACACACCAAGATTTTAAGTTTGGTGTGCTGAAAGTGACATACCAAGATTCTAAGTTTGGTGTGCCACCTATTTTTCTATGCAACTCATCCAGCAACATCACTTGTCTGCATAGTCATATTGCCTTTACATTGTTATTTTTCTTTGTTTTGACAGTTTGTTTGCATTCTCTTTGTTTTAGTCACCTCTTTATTTTTAAGTTTTCTTTTATCAACTGTTTTTGTTAATACAGCATCAAGAGATCCTTATTCATGACAGATTTTTGGCTTGGTGATTGTATTCAACAAATAACAGTTTCTTTTGTTTAGTTTTAGTTCAAATAAAATTGACATATGGTTGCATTCTAAGTTTGGTGTTGCTATGCAACAAAATTTTGGTTCCAATGTTTACTAGATACTTGCATCAATTCCAAGTGAGAGTGTCACACTAAGTTTGGTGTGCCACTTATTTCTTTTATGCAATGTATCATGCACACTATCCTATGTTTGCAATCACGATGTTTCTGTTTCTCTGCGCCTTGATGGTTACTCTTAATCTTGCTTGCCTAAACATATATGCTACTGACATCCTTTTGTGTGAGACATTCATGATCCATTTTAGACCCCACCACCATTGTTCTAATTGTTGCTTGAGGAAGAGCAAGCATTCTGATTTGGTATGGGAAGGAGAAGAATGGGAGGAAAATGACAACAATAGAGAAGATGGACTACAAGGTTGTAAAGTTCCTTTTCCTTTCATTTATTTCCAGCACTTTAAATTGCATGATTGTCTTTATATTTTCTGTATACATGTGTGGTATGACTAAGCATAGCTTGAATTTGATTTGAAATATGTTGTTGTGACATTATGACTACCAACTTGAGTTTTGTGAATTCAAAACCAAAAAAGCATCATGATTATAAACAAACAAGGAATTAAAGAAGAATTTAGCATGTGCATACAAGTATTGGAAAGCTAGTGTGATTGATTGTTGCTCAATTGAATTGGATTTTATTTAATTGAAGTTTTTCATCTAGTATATTTTGTGAAATCTTTTGAAATCATGAAAACCTTGAAGAAGCAAATACAATTAAAGCAAGAAAAGAAAAAGGGAAAGAATGAGAAAGCTGAAGGCTCTGAGTACCAATGGCAATTTATTTGCTAAGTGCTTGTGGTGTTTATGTATCAAGCCAAATGCTTGAAAACAAAACACTTAGAAGTCAAGGCTAGGCTCAAGTGCAAAAGCACTCCCTCAAAGCTCAAGGCTCTGAGCATCAATGATTAGAGAGTCAAGAAAAGAAAAGAAAAATGAGCTAAATGAAGTCCTCTAATTAAATTTTTTGTGGTGCTTATGTATCAAGTGGTAATACACCATGAACATTGAGTTGTTATTCTTCTTATCTTGGATTGTCAATCTTTATTGCATGATTCTTTTCTTGCTTGGGGACAAGCAAGGTTTAAGTTTGGTGTTGTGATGACATGTCATCATATACCTATTTTTCTATGCTTTTTCATACAAGAAATTGATGATTTGTGCTTAAATATTGAATGCTTTTGTACTTAAATGATATATTTTCTTGATATTTTAATTTTATAAATCTTGTAGGAAATAAGAAGAAAAAGAAGCAAAGAAGCACAAAAAAAGGAGAAAAAAAGAGCTTTGGGACACACTTTGAAGTTGGAGCACACTTTGGAGCCTTAGGCCACGCTTTTAAAAGCGTGGCCCATGACCAAATTAAAGGAGAATAGGCAATCAGCACACACTGCCCTGCTCTTGCCAAGGGCAGAGCAATATTGTGATGCAAAGTGAGGTTAGAAGCAAGAATTTTCGCTAAGGTAAAAACTGGGCGCTCACAGCATGACCATGCCTATTTCAAAGGGCTATAACTTGAGCTACAGACATTCAATTGATGTGCTTTCAGTTGCGTTGGAAAGCTGACATTCAGAGCTTTCCAATGAAATATAGCAATCTATATTTGGCATATAATTGAGGCATGAGTGAAAGGCATCTTTAAGGGCCAAAAAATAAGCAAAAATAAACCAAAATGCTTCCACCAAGGCTCGAAGAGGGAGACACAAGGAAACTAAGGAAGTCTGCTCTCAAGGAGAGCAGAATGCTCTCTTGGAGAGCAATGTCGTGCTCTCTTCATAAAAATTCAAGGAAAATTGTTTCCTCAAATGCTTTCACAAGGGTTTGAACTTGGGAACTCTCCTTGGTGCACAAGCATGAGCGCATGACATGGCCAGCATGCACAGCAAGGGAGCTTGGGCGCACAGCTTGGACGCACCATGACAACATTGCCCTGCCCTCCACAAGGGCAGGGCAGCATCCTGATGCCCCTCCCAAAATTTGGCACGCTAGTTGGATCCTTACACAAGGCTTCCCTGCTCTGCCCTCCACAAGGGCAGGGCAGCCTCCTGGGAGCAAACACTCATGGGCCAAAATCCAACCAGAATTCCATTTAAATTCAATTCCTCTCCAAATTGAATCAAGGCCAACCAAACCCATTTCTCCTCAAATCCAAAGCAAGAAAAGCCCACATCATCACTCAAAGGCACATGGATCAATTAGATTAGGATTTTCATTTTAATTGTAATTTGTTTTAATTTTCACTTTGTAAAGCCTATATAGAGGCATCAATTCCATCTCACTAAAGGGGGGGCTTACTCCATTAGGGAGTAGTAGTAGTAGATAGCTCTCTCTCTTTTAATTTTTCTTTCTGTTTGAATTTTGGATTGAGATTGAATGGAATTTTGTTTTCATTCTCCATCTGCAACATCTCTGCTTTGTTCTTCTGCATAATTCAAAGAATTTTGATTTGAATCAAAGCTCTCTTTACTGCTTCCATCTCTATTTCTTCTTCAATCTATTTGCTGTTGAATCAAGGAAGGGCTTGAGATCTAGACTTATTCTCTAGTCTCTTTGATTTCCTGAGATCTTCAATTTTATTTTGCAATTGAGTTGAGTTCTTGGCTGCTCTTCTATTTTTACTGTTCCATTGACTTTTAATTTACTTTCAAGCCATTTAATTCCTCTGCACTTGTTTTTTATTTTACATTTCTGTTCATGATCTGATTTACTTTTCCTGCACAATTTTAATTCCTCTGCAATTGCTCTAAGTTTCGATTCACTGCAATTTTGCTTCTCTGTTTACATTGCTCCCAATTTACTTTCCTGCAATTTAAGCTTGCTACAAGAGTTTTGAGTTATGATCTATTGCTCTATTTAATTTCCAGCACCCCAACCCCAACCACTTTACTTTTTATGCAATTTACCTTTCTTGTCATTTAAGATTTTGTCAATTTACTTTTCTTGCTCTTTAAGTTTCCTGCCATTTACATTCTGCAGCTTTAAATTCACTGCTATTTTACTTTCTGTTGGCTACATTTCATCCAATTTCACTTCAATGTTAGCTTGACTAAACTAATCACCCACTAAAGTTGCTTGATCTATCAATTCTTGTGGGATCGACCTCACTCTTGTGAGTTATTACTACTTGATGCGACCCGGTACACTTGCCGGTTGGATTTGTGTGTTGGAAATTCGTTTTTTCCGCAAAACACCATCACTAAACAACACAGAATTAATGACAGTAACTAATAACCCTGACCCTACTAAGAGCTCCCCAGTTCTTACCCCTTCTCTCTCCCTTCTCCCTTTAGATGGAAGCATGAGTACCCTTTCGTAGTTCGCTGATGATGTTACACCTAACTTGAGTTTTGGAGACCTAGAACGTATTTTTTCTCGCTTAAGTACTTTAGTGGGATTAAGTGAGTGTAGAGTCTAGGCTACCCTGGGTGCCAGCTTAGGGACTTCTTGAACAAGTCAGGGTTTGGGATGTTGTATGTATATATATGTATATAATTACTATCTAGCTATACCTAGGGGTGTTTTAACTAAGGATCTTTACTCTAATAAAGGCTGGATAACCGAATGTTACTAATTGTTTGAGATGTATAAGTGTGGTTGTTATAACTGTTGTATCTGTTATTATTTGTGAGTTGATTTGTGAATGATTACGAACGTCAGACAAATGTTATAAAAAAAAAGTACCTCACAAAACAACTACGCTTTTAATAGCGAATCAGGCTCATATGATAAATAATAGATAATAATTAGGAAGACAAATTGGTAGCGCTCAATTTCCGGTATAATCTATACATATTAAAAATTGGGTCGTTACATATCTCATCCTTCTTGGAGATATTACCAAACCTAAGGCATTATGAACAAGATTTAAAAAAGAGAGAAGCATCTTTAAAAAGAGTTGGCCACCAAAATCTATAGTCTAGAATATTTCGGGCCGTTCTTTGAGGTCTATAATGACCACCTCACTCAGAGGAGTGGCAAGCCTCCAAGATAGACTGGAATTCAGTTTGTGGGATGCACCTCTGAATTACTTGAGCCGCACCACATCTCCAAAGGTATGGGTCATCCCAAATATAATATTTGGATTCACTTTTAAGCTTATCCTTTTGATGCTTGGAGAAATTGGGAGGAAAGGTGCGAGCCACCAAGTAATTGGCAATGGATGCATACCAAGGGATTACTTCGGATATTGCTTTCAAGCCCTCAATGGAAAATTCATCATTGATGGGAGTGGGATCGCCTTTTGTGTGCTCAAGGCGACTCAAGTTATCCGCCACTAGATTTTGCAAACCACTCCTATCTTTTATTTCTAGATCAAATTATTGTAAAAGCAAAACCCATCTAATCAACCTTGGTTTAGACTCTTTCTTAGCCAACAAATATTTCAATGCCGCATGATCCGAGTACACTACCATCTTAGAACTAAGTAGATAAGCTCGGAATTCATCCAAAGCAAAGACAATAGCCAACAATTCCTTCTTAGTGGTAGTGTAATTGGATTAGGCTCCATCTAAAGTTTTAGAGGCATAGGCAATGACATAAGGAATTTTTAACTTCGTGTTGTGCTAGCGCGGCTCCCACCGCATAGTTTGATGCATCACACATTATCTCGAATCGCCGACTCCAATTCGGCCCTCTTACAATGGGAGCTTGGGTCAATGCAACTTTGAGCTGGTCAAAGTCCTCCATGCATTCTTCACTTAGATCAAATTCAACATCCTTTTGTAACAATCGAGAGAGAGGTAGTGCCACCTTACTAAAGTCCTTAATAAATCACCGGTAAAAACCTACATGACCAAGGAACGAACGGACTTCCCTCACAGAGGAGGGGTAAGGCACACTAGAAATAACATTGATCTTTGACAGATCCACAGAAATACCATTATTAGAGACAATGTGTCCTAAAAAAATACCTTGTCTAACCATAAAATGATATTTCTCAAAATTTAGAACAAGATTTGATTTATTACACCTTTCTAATACTTTTACAAGGTTGTACAAGCAATGATCAAAAGTGTCCTTATAGACACTAAAATCGTCCATGAACACCTCCATGCAATGCTCTAGAAGATCCGCAAATATACTCATCATACACCTTTGCAAAGTAGCTGGTGCATTGCACAAGCCAAATGACATTCTCTTGTAGGCATAAGTTCCAAAGGGGCATGTAAATGTAGTTTTTTCTTGATCTTCTAAAGAAATGTGGATTTGGAAATACCCAAATAGCCATATAGGAAACAGTAATGAGACTTACCGGATAATCGATCAAGCATTTGATCGATGAACGGCAATGGAAAGTGATCCTTCCTAGTGGCCGTGTTCAAATGCCGATAGTCAATACACACCCTCCATGAGTTTTGCACCCTTGTATTTATGAGCTCTCCACTCTCATTCTTGATTGTAGTAACATCAGATTTCTTTGGGACGACTTGTATGGGGCTCACCCATTCACTATCCTAAATGGGGTAAATGATGTCTGCCTCCAATAACTGGGTTACCTCCTTCTTCACAACCTCTAAAATGGTAGGATTCAAATGCCTTTGAGGTTGCCAAATGGGCCTAGCTCCTTCTTCTAAGAAAATACGGTGCTCGCATACTTGAGGGTTTATGCCTATTAGATCTACCAAGCTCCACCCTATAGCCTTTTTGTTCTTCCTCAAAATATGAAGAATCTTCTCCTCTTGTTGAGGAGTGAGCTTCCTTGCAACAATTACCAAGAACTTTTGAGCTTCATCAAGATAGGCATATTTTAGGTGGGACGGTAGTGGCTCCAACTCTACACTTGGTTCATGACTTGGCATTTGAACTTCCGGTAAGACCGGAGTAGGTAAGGTGTTCTCTTCACATTCGTGGGGGCTCTCCACACTTGGACCTTCAATCATACTCTTCTCATTAAGATTAGCATTATGTACTTCGACCACAACATTGTCAATCAAGTCACACCGGAATATGGAGTGATCCTCCAGTGGGTGCCTCATGGCTTCATCAAGACTAAAGCTAACAACTCTTCCGTCAATCTTAAAAGAATGAGTACCCGAATAGACATCCAATTTGAACCTAGAGGTCCTCAAAACTGGCCTCCCAAACAAGATAGACGATGTCCTTTCGGATTCACTAGGCGGCATCTCAAGGATATGAAAATCAATTGGAAATACCAACCCCTTTATGTTTACCAACACATCTTTTGCAATACCCGTCACAGTTATTATACTCTTATCCGCCAAGACAAACCTAGCCGTTGACCGTTTCAACGGTGGGAGCTTCAATATATGATAAACGAAAAGAGGCATAATACTAACGCATGCACCAAGATCACACATACAATCAATGAATTGAACACCATCTATGGTACAAGTGACTAAGCAAGGACCCAGATCACTACACTTTTTCGGTAATGCTCCCATCAAAGCCGAAATAAAGCTTTCCAATGGAATAGTTTCTAACTCATGAATTCTATCCTTGTTCATGCATAAGTCTTTAAGAAACTTGGCATATTTAGGTACTTGATGGATAGCATCAAAGAGAGGGATAGTTACCGCAACTTTCTTGAACATCTCCACCATTTTGGGGTCAAGCTCTACACGCTTCTTGGCCTCCTCGCCAATGTAGGGAATAGAATTGGTTGAGCGACATCCTCCAACACCTTCTCATCTTTAGAGACTTCACTACTTGGTTGAATGACTTCATCTTCAACTACCTCATGTTCCTCATCCTCCTCTTCAATTTCTTCTATCTCAACCTCATCCTCATCTTGAGTGACTATTATTGGGCTTGGTTCCTTTGGACTCTTCTATTGCAATTTAGTTCCAGACCTTAAGGTAATGACATTGATGCCACCCTTGGGGTTGGGTAGAGGTTGAGAGGGTATCGCACTAGAACTTGAGGCTTGAGGAGTGGAGGTAGAAGGTGGTTCCATGCTGGCTAAAAGAACTTGGAGAGTAGAAGTAAGACCCGTAAGACCAGAGGCAAGTGTAGTTTGAAGTTCTTTTTGTCCTTGAAGAATGGAACAAAGTGTTTCATCTTGATTGGAGGAAGTAAAAGGATAGGTGATTTGAGGGGCTTGTGGTTGGTTGGGTTGAGGTGGTTGTCTTTGGTGTGGTGGTTGGTAGGTTTGGTAGTTTGTTCCTTGGTCTTGTTGAGGGTCTGGTTGGCTTTGTTGGTATGATTGGTTTTGTTAGTATGGTCGGTTTTGTTGGTACCGTTGTTGTTGATGGTTGGTGTTCCACCTTTGATTCCCTCTATTGTCCCTACCGCCTTGATTGTAATTCTCCCGCAATCCTTGGCTGGAATTGTCTTGCCAACCATGATTATAATTGCTCCCTTGGTTATAGTTGCCTCCTTATTAAGGATACCCTTGGTTGGGACGGCCATAATAGACCTTAGTGGCCGCTAGGGTGTTATCCTCTTAGAGATTTAAGCATTCATCCGTGTATTGAGAATAACAAGAGTAAATTCCGCAAACTCTTTGGGGGACAAATTGTTGACTTGGTTATTGTTGAGGAGGTGGAGGTTGAGGTTGTTGTTGACCAAGTTGGAGTTGCTTAAAAATGTTTGTCATTTCACCCAATGATTTGGCAAGGACGGCGGTGTCACTAGTAGAAGAAACCTCATTTATGGTTTTTGGATGATTGGTTCTTTATCTAGCATGTTGAGTGGACTTGGCCAAGTCGATTATGAGTTGCCATGCCTCCTCCGCCATTCTATACTTTGACAACGAACCATTGCTTGAAGCATCCAACAAAGCTTTGTCTTGATGTCTCATTCCTTGGCACACATAGCTAAGCAACACTTGAGTGTCAATCATGTGGTTGGGGCATGAGTCAAGAAGCTCTCGGAACCATTCCCAATACTAGTATAGAGTTTCCATTTCACCTTAGACAATGCATGAAATCTCTTTCCTTAGCTTATCCGTTACTTCCACGGGAAAGAATATGTCCAAGAACTCCCTTCTAAGCAAGTCCCAATCGGTAACAACCTTACTAGGCTGTAGAACCCCTCTTTGGCTCTTCCCTCAAGAGAGAATGGGAAGGCAAACAGCCAAATAGCAACCTTATCAGAACCTTTCCGCCTAGTTGTTGAACATACACCTTGAAAGTCCTTAAGTTGTCTAATAGGATCTTGTGCGTAAAGTTCGTGGAACTTTGGTAGAAGATTGATCAAAGCGGTTTTAAGCTCAAAATTAGCATTCAAGTTCGGGTGAAGCATGTGGAGGGGTTGAAGAACAAAGTCCGGAGCACCCGCTTCCTTAAGAGTGACTCTTCTTGGAGCGGCCATAGTGTCGGTACCTAGATCAATGGAAGAACTATTAGTAGTATCAACGGAAGAGTAGATAGTGCCTTCTTTGGATGACGATTTGGAATCAACCTCGGATATGGTTGGTAAATTGGTAAAAACCTTTTCACCACCTCTAAAGGCTAACCGCCTCTGAGCTTGTCTAATGTGAAACAAAGTTCTTTCAATTTTCAGATGAAATGTGGCTAAGCTCAGATCCAGTAGTGAACTCATCATACAATAAAGGAAATATAGAGCTCATGACAACAAATTAAACTAAACAAAGACTAATCCTAACTATCAATCAAATAAACAAACAATCAAGGAAAAAAGCAAGTATTCATATATCAACATATTCACACTAACCAATAACATGGCACACATATGCAACTCCCCCGCAATGGCGCAATTTTAATGAGTGATTTTATGTTGGCGTAGAATTTATCAATAATTCCATTCGTGAGTATAGTCTAAACCAACAAGCAATCCCACATCAAACATAGAAAATGTGTCTACAATTCAAAATCAATAACCGAGAGTATTAGTCATGAGTCGTTCTCCCTAGGAGTTGCCCTAAGATGCACATCATTGGTTAGGAGTTCTTTTGTTGTTTTGGAGTTTAGTGCAAGAAATCAAGCTAATAAAAGTGAATAACAATCAATCAATATAAAAGCCTTGGCTAGGGGTGAGAATTAGAAGTTCTGTCATCACAATTTCCATCAATTCTGACAATTGGTCATTGTTTCACTTAGTTAACCTCTAACTATGGAGGAAAGTCAAGTAAAAATAATCAATTTGAGTCACAAGTCCTAGTCAAACCCTAGGGAAGTCTAGATTTAGTGACATACAAATCAGTTAGCAATTTCCAATTGATAATCAACAAAGGATATTGACAATTCAAATGTCTCCAATAACTCAACCCCCAAGGCAAGAAGGGAGAATTTACTCCATAGCTGAAGTTGATATTTTCTCAAACAATTGGTGAGCAATAGTGGAAGACATTGTGAAGTTGAGAAGAGAATTTGAATTCAAGCTATCTAATTCAAGCAATTAATAACAATCAAACAATTATCATCAATGAACATGAAATACCTCAATACATTAATAGAAATCAAAGTAACCAAATCCAAATTTAAGTTCCAAAGTAACTTCAGCAACAAGAACACTAATTTGAGAGTAGGAGAATTAGATCTACAAATTGAACCAAAGTAAAATTGAGTTGACAATTGATCTCACAAATGGACCCAAGAGGAATTGAAATTGAGAATTGAGAAAGCAAAAACCTAGAGAGAAGTGAGATTTTCTCTCTCGAGAATGTAACTTCAAAAACTAACTAAAAATATCTAAAATGAGTATAATGTGTGAATGATGATGGATCCCTTCAATCCTCAGTCTTTTATGCCTTTTCCCGCCAGAACTCTGCTAAAAATTGGGCATGGAACTCCTCTGAAATCACCAATCACGTTTTCACTTCAAAAATCACGTGTGAGCATCGACGCGTACGCGTCTCTGGAGTTTTTACGATCCACGCATATGCGCAAGGCATGTGTACGCGTCCATGAGGTTCTTGCACAGACATGCAAATGCACCGGCTTCTTCGTGCTGCCTTCGTCATGTCGATCCTAGCAACACATCCACGCGTACGTGCAAGGCACGCATACGCGTCGCTGCTAAAGCTCCAAAGCTCCATTTTCCATTATCCTTCTATTTATGCTTGCTTTCTTCCTCTCTTTTAGGCCTTCTTTGCCCTATAAACTCCGAAATCACTTAACAAAAAATCATGGCATCAAATGGTAATAGAAGATGTTTAAAATATAACATATTTAATGTAAAAGAAGCAAGTTTTCATTCATGAAGCAAAATTGGGGAAGGAACACAAAATCATGCATTTTATATGAATAAACGTGAAAGAATGTTGATAAAACCCCCAAAATCCATACAAGATAAATCCCTTAAAATGGGGTTTATCAGAACCTGTGATGTATTCTCGAGCTTTAGCTCAATACTATCCGGGTCAGGACTCGCAAGAGCTAATGTAGAATAAGGGGTCATACTCCCGTTCCACCCCAGATTTATTAAATAAAGAACAACAATACATCATATAATAGAATCAAACATCTATTAAATTAGAAAAATAATAATAATAATCCATAAGAATCAGTAGAGCTCCTAATTTTAACTTAGGAGGTTTAGTTGCTCATACTTTTCAAAGAACACATTAAGAAAGTGTAATGTAATATGTCTGTGCTTTTCCCTTCCTATGAGGTTGATAAAGCCAATTTTTAGGGTTTATCTTGTGTTGCATTTGGAGAGTTTTGTCAACTTTTCTCCCACTTATTCACCAAAATAGCATGGTTTTGTAAATTCTCCTTTAATTGTGCTCAAGAGTGAAAACATGCTTTTTAGGTCTTAAAATAGCTAAATCTAATTCACCTTGATTCCATTAGATGCCTTGATATGTTTGTTAAGTGATTTTAGGTTTAGGAGGCAAAGATTGGATTGAGGGAATGAAGAAAAAGCATGTAAAAATGGAGAACTCATGAAGAAATAAAGGAATCGCAAAAGCTGTGAAGCCGACCTCTTCGCACTTATTCGATCATAACTTGAGCTACAGAGGTCTAAATGAGACCGTTTTAGTTGCGTTGGAAAGCCAACATTCGGGGCTTCAAAACAATATAAGATTTGTTATAGTTGCATCACGTATAGGGATGCGTACATGTACTGTACGTGTACACACTGATGTTACACGTGACTTTTTAAAATGCAACTCGTGGCCAGCGATTTTAGAAGCCTTATAAGGCTAATCCAACTCATTTCTGATGCTATTTAAGCAAAGCATTGAATGGGAATCAACATAATAGCCATCATTAGTCATAGTTTAAGTTTTAGAAGTAGTTAGAGTTAGTTTCTAGAGAGAGAAGCTCTCACTTCTCTCTAGAATTAGGATTAGGTTTAGGTCAATAATCTTAGATCTAGGTTTTAATTCATGCTTTCATCTACTTCTACCTTTCAATTCTTTGTTGTTACATTCATCATTCTTCCATTCTTTTGTTATATTTTCCTTTATGTTGCTCCTATACTTTGTTGTAGATCTACTCTTGTTCCTTCTCTTTTGTTTCAATTCAATTTGAGGTAATTTATAATAATTGTGTTCCTTTTGATTGTTGTTGTTTAATTCTTTGCAATATTGTTGTTAGATTCTACTCTTGTTGTCAATTTTTCTATGCTTACCTTTTGTGCCTTCCAAGTGTTTGATGAAATGCTTGGAAGGATATTAGAGTAGAATTTTGTGCTCTTGGCTAGGGAAGGTAATTTAGGAATTCTTGAGTTACTAATGTCCAAGTAATTGATGATTGGGAGCCATTGACTCTAGTTCTCATTAATTCAATTAGTGGAGAGTTAGGACTTATGGACTTGGATTGATATAGCTCATTTGACTTTCCTCTACTATTTACTAGTTAGAGGATGACTTAATGGGATTGATCCTTGCCAATTCTATATTGTGGTTAGTGATTAGGATAGAGATCCTTGACCACCGAACCTTGCCAATACCTTTTTAGCTATTAGTTTACTTTCTTGTCATTTATCTTTCATATCTTTAATCAAAACCCCAAACATAACTCATAACCAATAAAAGGACACTTTATTACAATTCCTAGGGAGAACGACCCAAGGTTTGAATGCCGGTTATAATTTTAGGGGTTTGTACTCATGACAAACAAATGTTTGTATGAAAGAATTATTGTTGGTTTAGAAACAATACTTGCAACGAGATTTCAATTGTGAAATTCTATACCATCAATTTTTCTCTCATCAGATGTATGATTCTCAGGAGGAAGGAAGTCCCTTATTTATAATAAAAGCTCTAAGATTAAACCTAAAAGATATTGTTTTTCATTAAAAATTACAAAAAGGAGAATAAAATAAGCTAAAAAGTGCTAAAATCCACTTTGGGGCCTACTTGGTGATTGTTTGGGCTGATGTCTGGCGTTCACCTCTTGTTCTGGGCATTCAACTTTGGTTCTTGCTCCCTGGCTGGCGTTGAATGCCAGTTTGGGCGTTGAACTTGGAGGATTGGTCCTTCTTGGGCATTGAATGCCAGAAAGGGGGTAAGTTGGCGTTCAACGCCCGTTTTTGGAAGCCGTCTCCAAAGAAAAGTATAGACCATTATATATTGCTGAAAAGCTCTGAAAGTTAGCTTTTCAATGCCGTTAAAAGCGTGTGAAATGGACCTCTATAGCTCCAGAAATTCTCGTTTGATTGTATGGAGGTGAGGATTTGACAACATCTGCTATCTTTTCTTTGCCTCTGAATCAGACTTTGCCAAAACTTGCCAAATTCACCCAAAAATCACCTAAAATCATAAGAAAAACACAAAAATCAAAGTAGCATCCAAAATGTATCTTTGCACTAAAACCTACAAAAATATGATAAAACTTAACAAATTATAACTAAAAACACTAAGAAAATAATACTAAAAAAGGTATGAAATATCCACTCGTCAGAACACCAAACTTAAACTGTTGCTTATCCTCAAGCAGCCAAAAACAAGGAGGACTAAAAAGAAGAGAAAGATAAAATAAGTCTTATAGTTTTTAATGAAGCTCAGTTCCAAATAATTGAATGGGGCTCTTAGTTCTTTACATATGAACAGTTTTGGCATCTCACTTTTTTTTGAAGCTCAGAAGTGTTGGCATCCCTTGGAACTAGAATCTGGATGATATTATTGATTCTCTTCTTTTAGCTTTTCTTGATTATTGAAACACACCTTCTTTGGTGCTTTGCACCTTTTTGAGCCTAGCCGTGACTCTAAGCGTTTTGTTTTCCCGTTTTAACACCGAATACATAAATGCCACAGGCACTTAGCTGGGGGAACCCTTTAGATTCAAATTTAGCTTTGCTTAAATTTCCAGAAAGTGGTGCCCAAAGTTTTTAAGCATATTCTTTAGCTTTGGATCACAACTTTAACTACTCAGCTCAAGCTTTTTACTTGACACCTTCACACCACAAGCATATAGTTAGGGATAGCAACTCATTGAGCTTTTTAGGCTAATTTTGACCCTCTTAACCATTGATGCTCAAAGCCTTGGATCCTTGCTCTTTTGAATTTTCTTTTGAGTTTTCTCCTTTTTTTTATGCTATTTTTTCTTGCTTCAAGAATCAATATTTTTTATTTTTCAGAGAATCAATTTTACCTCTCTAAATTCACTATTCTTCAAGAGCAAATATGCTCAACTTTAATATCAACTATGCACTATTAATTCATACATTTAGAAAGTAAATGCAAGGCCACTGCATCTTAAATAATTGGAATAACTTACAATATACTCAAGACCTTGTGTATTTTACTACTTCTTTCTCAAAAATTTTCTTTTAAGCTTGTTGTAGAATACATGAGACATCTTATACCAAAAAATAAATCAAAAATTTGAACTACTAGACTAAAGAGCAAAGGAAATCCTAGTAGTGATCATACAAAAGCTAGAATAGAAAAAAGGAAATAAGATAAGGGAAGGGATAATGAAACTCAACCACCTCAATGCTAATGATTGCCCAAGCTGTGCTCTTCTGTGAAGATATACCTCCCTTTGGTGCCATTGATGATAGTATACACCTAGAGCTCACTCTGCAATACTAAACTTAAAAAGTTTTCTTGTCCCCAAGCAAAGAAAACTTGGTCCCCTATTGGCGTTTAATGCCAGGGCTACTTCCCTTATGGGCGTTGAACACCCATCTTTTTCCTCCTTCGGGCGTTGAACGCTAGTAAAAGACACCCTCCAGGGTGTTCTGTTCCTCTCCTATGCGTTGCTGTTTCTGTTCAAATGGCTACACATGATCACAAATGTTAGAAAGACTAAGAAAACTATGAAAAATAATAAAAAATAAAATAATGTGAAATCAAACTAAAATAACAGAAAGAAAAATAGAAAAGAAAAAAAATATTATATGATACTTATGGTTGGGTTACCTCCCAACAAGAGCTTCTATACCGTCACTAGCTTGATGATCAGTTCCTTCATGGAGGAAGATAGTCATAGAGGAATAAATCCTCACTCTTCATTGGGAGCTTCCTTCCTATGCTCTCATAGATCAACTTAATATGCTCAAGAGACAAGATCTTGTTCACTGCCTAAGGAAGGATTGGGCTTGCAAGGAATAGTACCCTCATCCCTAATGAGAAGCCTTCAGTAGGGATATTGTTGTTTTTCCATCCCCTAGGCATCCTTCTCTTGGGACCTTCCTCCTTGGTTAGTAGTGCACACCCAACACCAAACTTAGGTTTGATGTCTGGGAAAACTGTATAAGTTTTCACCATAGGAGGAGGCTTCCGCATTGCACTCTACATGCAAGTACCTCCTCTATCAAGGGGTGGTGGAGGTTTAAATACCTTGAAACCTAACAAATTCTTATGCAATCGTAGCACCAACTTGCCTCTCTCAGCATCAATGAAGTTTTTTCCCGTAGAGAGAGTCCTTCACTTCAAAACCCCAGTAAAGAGAATCATGGTTTGCAGCTTCTTAAAGACTTCTAAGAACTGTGAGTGGTGCTCATCCTTTGATGGGTTTCGTAAAGGGAGCACGTGACAGGGTAACCTCAGCCTTTTCTGGAGCTTCTCTCTCCTCTGACCCTTTAACAGCTTGCACTACCTCCTTTGGTACGGATTCAGCATCCACTGTGATGGCCATGCATTCTTCTCTTGGGGTAGGCACTAGATTACTGGGAAGAGTGAGAGGTCTCTTAGGTTCCTCAGGAAGGTTCCTCTGAATGAATGCATTGCACTCCTTAGTAAGCACCACTGTGTCTACTTTTTTCCAATCCCTCTTGTTATTCAGTATGTCCTTCATGAACTTAGCATATGAAGACATTTGTTCAAGAGCCTCTACAAAAGGATTTTGATCTCCATCTTCTTGAAATCTTCCAGGAACTTGGAAAATTGCTTATCCTTTTCTTCCTGAAAATGGATTGTTAGGATGTATAGGGAAGATTTCCTCTGAATTACCATTTGTGTCCTCTCCTCTTTCTGGCTGTTGAACGCCCTTATTGACCTCTGCTGGGCATTGAACATCAGTGTTACTCCCCTTTGGGCATTCAGCGCCCTTGGTAGTGCCCTGGGTAGTTCCCTGGGTTACTGTGTTTTCACTCTCTGGTGTTTCCTCTTCGCCCTGTGCTTGATTTTTCTGAGGCTGGGTATTCAGTGTCCTTCTATTCCTAAATTGGATGACTTGGTACTCTTCTCTAATCTGCTCAGACAAATGTTGTTCAGCCCGGTTCAACCGTGCCTCTATATTCTTATTAGAGGCACGGGTTTCTTGCAATACTTCTTGCAAACTTAGCAACTGTTATGTGAGGGAGTGTAGCTGCTAGGTTAATGATTCACTTTGTTCTAGAGGATCTGATTTAGTGGACACTGTTTTGACAACTCCTTTCATTGAAGTCTTACTAGATGAGTACAGATGTTGGTTGCTGGTAATTGTCTTAATGAGTTCTTGAGCTTCTTCGATTGTCTTTCTCATGTATATTGAACCACCCGCAGAATGATCTATGGACATCTTAGCCATATCTGTGAGTCCGTAATAGAAAATATCCAGCTTTACCCATTCTGAAAATATTTTTGTGGGGTGTTTCCATAGCATCATTCTGTACCTCTCCCAAGCATCATGAAGAGACTCATTCTCTTCTTGTCTAAAGCCTTGAATATCCAGTCTTAGCTGGGTTAGCTTCTTTCGGTGGAAGTATTGGTTCAAGAACTTGTCCACCAGTTTATTTCATGTTTTCAAGCTTGATTTGGACTGAGTATCTAACCACCTCTTTGCTTGGCCTTTTACAGCAAATGAAAAGAGCAGCAGCCTGTAGACATCCTGGTCTACCCCACTAGTTCTTACTGTGTCAGCTATCTGCAAGAATTCAGCAATGAATTCTGTGGGTTCTTCTTATGGAAGTCCATGAAATTGGCAATTTTGCTACACTAGAGTGATGAGCTATGGGTTGTGCTCAAAATTGTCTGCCCTAATAAGGTGCACACAAATGCTCTTTCCATAGAAGTCAGGACTAAGAGCTGTATACAACCCCAAGAATCTTCTGGGTTGGGCACCCTCATTTTGATCCCTAGTGATTTTTGTGTTTCTCTGCAAGCAAGAGACAAAGAAAAGAAAAAGGAAGCCTCTATATCAAAGTCTAGAGAGCTCTTAGTGAGATATCCCAAAGAAACAAGTATGCAAGAATCAAAAGAGAGGATTTTTAAAGTTTTTTTTCAAAAATAAATAAGAAAAGAGAATACTAATTTGAAAATTAAAAAAATAATACTTGAAAAATTTACAAAATAAATTTAAAAAATTTGAAAGAAAGGGGTTTTTTAAAAAAATTAAATTCAAAAAGAAAGAGAAAATACTAAGGAAGCACCAAACTTTAAAATTTGAGTTAAAATGAAAATAAGATAAGATAGCAAAATTTGAATGTCTAGGAAAAAGATAAGTGAGATAGAGATCAAGATAAGATATGAGTCAAAAATTAAAAAGAAACTAACTAACTAAGAAAATCACTAAAGGGACATTAAACTTTTGAAATTCAAAATAAGATAGATCAACCAATTAACTAACAAGATTAGAGTTTAAAAAAGGAATTTTCAAAAAATTGAAGAGAGAAAGTCAAATAAAGATTTTGAAATTCAGAAATTAGAAAGAAAAGTGAAAAGAAAGAAGTAAGATAAGATAAAATTTGAAAATTTAAGATTTGAATTTCAAATTTGAAAAGAACAACTAACAAAATACTCAACTTTTAAAATTTAAAATTTAAATTTAAGGATAAGATAACAAGATTTGAAAATCAAGGAAAAAGATAAAATTTGAAAATTAAGATAGGATATTTGATTTTGAAAAATTTTTAAAATTTAAAAGAGAAACTCAAATAAAGATTTTGAATTTTAAATTTGAAAGAAAGAGAAATTAACAAAATACTAAACTTTTAAATTTTGAATTTTAAAATAAAGATAAGATAACAAAATTTTAATCAAAGAAAAAGATAGGATAAAGATAAGAGATAAAAAGATAAACAAATAAATTAAATCAAACAAAAAGATAACTAGCAGGGCACCAAATTTAAAATTTGAATTTGAATAAAGATAAGATAAAGATTCAAGAATTTAAGTTAAAATTTCAAAATTTAAAAGAAAGGATTTTAAAAATTTTTGAAATTCAAAAAGAGAAAGACAACAAACTAGAGAAACACCAAACTTAAAATTTTTTTGAAATCAAATCACACTATTTTCGAAAATTGGAAGAAAAATACTAAAAGACACCAAACTTAAAAGTTTTGAAATCAAACAAGAAAATAAGCAAGAGCAATTCGAACAAAAAAAAGAACAATTTTCGAAGATCAAGAAAAGAAACAAAAATCAAAGGGACACCAAACTTAAAAATTGACACCAGACTCAAACAGAGGAAAAAGATGACAAAAGATAAAAGTTTTTTGAAAATGGTTTTGCAAAAAGAAACAAAGAAACATAACAAAAAGAAAAACAAGTAAAAGGAACTGATCTAAGGAGCAAGACAACCAGCAGTTTGTCAATCTCAAGCAATCCCCGGCAACGCTGCCAAAAACTTGGTGTGTGGAGTTCGAATCTCGCACAGCTGAATTGGCAAGTGTACCGCGTCGTCCAAATAATACCTTAGGTGAGTGAAGGTCGATCCCACAAGGATTGTCGGATTGAGCAATCTGTGGTTATCCTGAATATCTTTGTCAGGCAAATATAAACAAGTTGTTGTTTTTTGTAGGCGCATAAACAAAGCAATAACAATAAAACATAGAAACAACGGTAAGAAATCAGTTATGGTTTCAGAGATGCTTGTTCTTCCGAATGGAAATTTTTTACTAACTACTTTAATAATGAGTAATTCATTCAATGGCAAGGCTGTAAGTGATTAAGCCATGGGTCTGGTCATTAATCTCTATGATCCAAACTAAATACCAGGATGCTGATCATTCAATCTGGAGGAGGTGGAAGCTCACGCAATTCATTCTCTGTTGATCCTACTCAAAATGCCAAAGATAAGGTCGGATCATTCGCATCGGAGAATGATGCTCAGTATTCTAGCCTTAACTCCACAGGGACCTCAATTACCCATGACTAATGAGATTTCATGTCACATATCCCAATTAGACTAGATAAATTGTTGGATCCTGTGATGTATTCTCAAGCTTTAGCTCAATACTATCTGAGTCAGGACTCGCAAGAGCTCATGTAGAATAAGGGGTCATACTCTCGTTCCACTCGAGATTCAATACATGAAGAACGACAATACATCATAGAATAGAATCAAACATGTATTAAAGTAGAAAAATAATAATATTAATCCATAAAAATCAGCAGAGCTCATAACCTTAACTTAGGAGGTTTAGTTGCTCCTACTTTTCAAAGAGCACAAGAAGAAGGTGTAATGTAATATGTTTGTGCTTCTCCACTCCTGGGAGGCATGATCCTCAGGAGGAAGGAAGTCCCTTATTTATAATGAAAATGCTAAGACTAAACTTAAAAGATATTGTTTTTAATTAAAAATTACGAAAACGTAAATAAAATAAGCTAAGAAGTGCTAAAATCCACTTTGGGGCCACTTGGTGAGTGTGTGGGCTGATGCCTAGCGTTCAACTCAAGTTCTGGGCGTTCAACTTTGGTTTCTAATCCCTGGCTAGCGTTGAACTGCTGGCGTTCAACTTGGAGTGTTAGCTGGCGTTCAACGCCCGTTTTGGGCAATTGTCTCCAAAGAAAAGTATAGACCATTATATATTTCTGGAAAGAACTAGAAGTTAGCTTTCCAACGCCATTAAGAGCGCGTCAATTGGACCTCTGTAGCTCAAGAAATACTCGTTTTAATGCATGGAGGTCAGGATTTGACAGCATCTGCTATCCTTTCTTTGCCTCTGAATCAGACTTTGCCAAAACTTGCTAAATTCACCCCAAAATCACCTAAAATCATAAAAAAAATACAAAAACTCAAAGTAGCATCCAAACTATAATTTTTTCACTAAAATCTACTAAAACATGATAAAACTTAACAAATTATAACTAAAAACACTAACAAAATAGTACCAAAAAGGGTATAAAATATCCACTCATCTAGGACAAGTGAGTAAGTTTGAAGGTTGTGTTTGATCTAAGATGTAATTAATGACAATTGGTTTGATGGTGATTTCAGTATTAAGGAAGAGGATAATAATTGAGTATGATTGAGGTATGGTGAAGAATGAGATGAGATTGAGAATAATGTGGATATTGATGAATTATGATTGAATTATTCATATGGCTTATGAATTTGAATTATCTGAGACACGAGTTTTCTTGGGTAGACGCAGTGGCTTGCCACCACTTGCTCCAAGTTGAAACTCGAAACTCTTTTGATCATCTATCGCAAGATTTGACCAGTAACTTTAACTATCCAGGTTCCCCCTTGGGCATGCATACATATATAAAGTTTGAATATTCTATATTGTGCTTTGAGTGTGACTCCATGGAATACTATTGAGCTTAGAGTTTGACTCCATAGAATATTATATTTGAGCTTGGAGTTTGACTCTATGGAATACTATATTTGAGCTTGGAGTTTGACTCCATGGATATTATTTTTGAGCTTGGGGATGCGCACAGAGAGGGACTATCCAATGGTTAACTACCAGGACATGTCGGGTGATGAGCGGATAATTTATACGCTTTTTGGCATTGTTTTTAGGTAGTTTTTAGTAGGATATAGCTACTTTTAGGGATGTTTTCATTAGTTTTGCTCAGGTCCCTCAATTTCAGCTAGAAAATACCTGAAATCACAGAAAAACACGCAAACTCACAGTAAAGCCCAGAAAAGTGAATTTTAACTAAAAACTAATAAAAATATAATAAAAACTAACTAAAACATACTAAAAATATACTAAAAACAATGCCAAAAAGCGTATAAATTATCCGCTCATCACAACACCAAACTTAAATTGTTGCTTGTCCCCAAGCAACTGAAAATCAAATAAGATAAAAAGAAGAGAATATACTATAGACTCCAAAATATCAATGAAACTTAGCTCCAATTAGATGAGCGGGACTAATAACTTTTTGCCTCTGAACAGTTTTGGCATCTCACTTTATCCTTTGCAGTTTAGAATGATTGGCATCTATAGGGACTCAGAATTCAGATAGTGTTATTGATTCTCCTAGTTAAGTATGATGATTCTTGAACACAGCTACTTTATGAGTCTTGGCTGTGGCCCAAAGCACTCTGTCTTCCAGTATTACCACCGGATACATACATGCCACAAACACATATTTAAACCTCAGGTCACTTCTCAAAGGAATTGCAGTGAAGGTGCACAAATCATTGGCCTTGGGGAATGGGGATTTTGGATCACAATCAATAAGAATTTAAAAGACAAGAAAGTAAAGAAGCATGAAAGGAATTAAACTCAAAGCAAACAAAGCAGTGGAAGTAGAATTCAAATGGAAAAAAGGAACTCTTGGCTAAGGTTGAGATTTAAGGGTTCCGATTCTAGCCATTGACCACATACATGGCAATTATGAAGAATTAGTCGCATTTCATCAACCCTAACAAAAAGGATAAGGTAAAGAGGCATAATTGATCTCAATCCACAAGTTCTAGCCAACTCACTAATTATCTTACTAAAAGACTAGAATTAGTGGAAGCCAAACCAACTAACAATTCTCGTCACAATCAAAATTGGACATTAATGACTCAAGGTCACCTAAGTCCTGAATTCCAAGCCAAGAGTGTGAAAAACTACACTAAAACTAAGCCAAGCATTTTATCAAACACTTGGTTGGCATAAAAGAAAAATATCATAAATTGTATGAATTATAAAAGCTATAACTACCAAACTCAAGAAAACAATGAAGATCACTCAAGTAAGCCTTAATAACATGAAAAACCTCAAAATTGCATTAATAGAAAATCAACATTGACAAGAGTTCATCAAACTAAAATAGCATAAAACAAGAAACTAATGATAAGAATTAAGTGAATTAAGAGGATAGAACAAGAAAATATAAAGAAAAATAAACTAAAACAAGATTAAAACCCAAAACTAGAGAGAAAACTAATCTAAAACTCTAGAATTCTAGAGAGAAGTTGGAGCTTCTCTCTCTAGAATCACCTAAAACATGATAAAAAATACCTAAACTTTGACTACTTGGTTCATCTCCCTTCAATCATTGGTTCAATACCATTAGAAATGAGTTGGATTGGGTCTAAAATGGGCTAAAAATTGCTGATCAGGTGTTGCATTAAATGAGGCACACGCTCAAATGCGTGCGTACACACACAATGTGTGCTTACGCACACTCAACTCCATGTCCATTATAGACATATTCATATCATTTTGAAGCCACGGATGTTAGCTTACTAATGCCACTAGAACCGCCTTATTTGGACATCTGTAGTTCAAGTTATGATCAATTTAGTGCAAAGAGGTCAGGATTAACAGCTTTGCAAATCCTTCATTTCTTGAATTCTTTCACTCTGTATGCTTTCCTTCCACTTTTTCAAGTCATTTTTGCCTTCAAATCCTTAAATCACTCAAACAAATATATCAAGGCATTGAATAGGAGAAAAGTGAATTAAAATTGACAATTTTAAGCATAAAAAGTGTTTTTCACAATTAAGCACAATTAGAAAAGAATTCACAAAAGCATACTATTTCAATGAATATGTGCAAGCTTATGTGATAAAATCTACTCATTTCAACCAAAAATTATCATCAAATATAGATTCATCATGTTCCCAAATGCAATATTTTGGTGTTTAGTAATTATTAGTTTATTTTATTTTCAAATCAAATTAGGTTAGATATAAAAGGGAAAAGATTTTGCCCTTCGGGGGACTCTTCTCCTCTACCTCATTCCGCACTTACACACTTTTGAACCGTAGCTTTTCTTTGAGTTATAAGCAGCTAATCCCCCTTGGTTAAGTTTAGGAGCTCTGTTTGTTATATGGATAAAAACTATTGTCATTCTATTTTGATTAACGTATTTTATTTAAATTTAAGGATTACTTTCGTTCTTCATCTTATGAATCTGAGTGTATCGGAAAATAACTCTTGTTCTACATGATTTCTTTTTGATTCTTGGAAAAGTTAACTCACTTGAATACTAGCTTGAAAGTAAATTCCTTCTAAATCACTAATTTTCTGGAGTTAACGGGATACGTGATATATAATCCTCTTGTATTTGGATATTAGAGTTTTTTTTTTTTGCTAATAAACTACAATTGAACCTTACCCTTAAATCTATATTAAGTGACCAAAGAATTAGCAGTTGATTAGGTTAGAGGAGACTAAATAACTAAGGAATTAGGGTCTAGTTAATTACACTTTTGCCATGAATTAAATCATGCGTGATTAAAATAGTTGGTAAAAAATCTTAATTCAGAAAATAAACATCTCTGAAACTTTAACTGTTCTCTCATATATTTTTCACACCATTCTACTGTTTGCTTTCTAAGCCTTGCTTTACTGTTTAATGTTTTTGAACCTCAAACATCATTTTCTGCTTGTCTGACTAAGTGAATCATTCGACTATTGTTGCTCAGTCCATCAATCATCGTGGAATTGACCCTTACTCACCTGGGATATTACTTGGTACGACCCGTTGTACTTGCCGGTTAGTTTGTGATTTATGTATTCCGCACAAATTTCCCCAGCCAAAATTAGGGTGGTTCCTCCCCCAGGTTATATGTTTTAAAATAAAGGTTATTGTGTGGTCTAAAGAAATTTTCCATGTAATGAACTTGCTCGAAAGGGGGTTGATCCTAATTGAAAGGCATAAAATTTTCACTTTGAGGGCCCTCATAGGCGAGGCCTTGAGTTTCTATGGCATAAACTTGCAAACTTCCAAGTTGCTAGTTGATTGCACTTATTTGTTGAGACATGGCTTTATTCTATGCCAAAAGAGTATCGCGAGTATCCAACTCCATCATACCTCTTTTCATTATTCTTTTTATAAATACTGGTTGTTAGCCACAATCTCAACCAAATCTAAGGCTTTTTCAGTTGTCTTCATATGCATGGATCCTCAAGTTGAGGAGTCTAATAAAGTCCTAGAAGCAGAGGAGAGTCCATCATAGAAGATTTGGAGTTGCACCCAATCAGCAAAGATATTTTTAGGGCATTTTCTCACCATTTTTTATACCTTTTCCAAGCTTCATAGAAAGATTCTCCATCTTTCTAAGTGAAAGTTTGGATATCATGTCTCAACTTTGCCAACCTTTGTGGTGGAAAGAATTTGGTTAAGACGTTGTTGACTAAATCATCCCATGTTGCAATGCTCTCCTTAAGTTGAGTTTCAAGTCACTGCTTGGCTCAGTCCCATACAGAGAATCGGAACAACATCAGGCAATATGCTTTAGCAGAGACACCATTGGATTCGACGGTGTCAGACATTTGTAGGAAGCTAGAGATGAACAAATTAGGATCTTTCTGAGGGCTTCCACTAAATTGGCAATTTTATTACACTAAAAAGATGAGTTAAGGATTTAATTCAAAGTTATTTGCCTCCACAGTCAGACTTACTATGCTACTCCCACACATATTGCTTGTGAGGGTGATGAGCGGATATTTTATACGCTTTTTGACATCATCTTCATATAGTTTTAGTATGTTTTATTTAGTTTTTATAGGTTTTAGTGTTAAATTCACATTTTTGTATTCTACTATGAGTTTTTGTATTTTGTGCAATTTTAGGTAATTTCTGGCTGAAATTGAGGAGTTAGAGCAGAAGTCTGATTCAGAGACAGAGAAAGCATTGCAGATGCTGTCTGGATCTAACCT
>NC_029776.3:60684673-60685967 GCF_000817695.3 Arachis duranensis | reverse complement strand
GACAACTGACGGTTCATCTTGTTGCTCAGATTAGGTAATTTTCTTTTCAAAAATATTTTTCAAAATTTTTCTTTTGTTTTTCGTTTTTCCTAACTTTATTTTCGACAAAAAATTAATAAAAATACAAAAAAATTAGAAAATCATAAAAATCAAAAATATTTTGTGTTTCTTGTTTGAATCTTGTGTTAATTTTTAAGTTTGGTGTCAATTGCATGCTTTTAAAAATTTTTCTTGCATTTTTCGAAAATCTCATGCATTCATAGTGTTCTTCATGATCTTCAAGTTGTTCTTGACAAGACTTCTTGTTTGATCTTGATGATTTCTTGTTTTGTGTTGTTTGTTGTTTTTCATGTGCATCTTTGCATCCATAATTTCTGTTCCGAGGGTTACCTGAAATGTGTAGCTCGGTCGTCTTGGAGAGGCCCGAGGTGGGGGTCAGGGACCCGAACTTGATATGTGGAGTGGTTGGTGGTTGTACCTGCAATGACACTCCGATGCTTAAGTTAGCATGGGTTCAAGCAGATATGTGTAGAATGTGGAATGTGTGTCATACCTGGGTGCTCCAGTGTATTTATAGTAGTTGGCCGTGATCTTCCCTGGATAAGATATTCTTATCTTATCTTATCTTTTGGGAGTTTTATCTCTATCTTTGTGGAACCGCCTTTCCTAGGCCTTTTCGGCCTTTAGATTTTGGGCTGCGTTCCTTTTGATGGGCCTTCTTAGCATTATTGTCCGAGGTCCGACCTCAGGCATGGGCCTTGGGACGAGGTCGGACCTTTCATGGATTTCGCCGAGTTGGAGGAGCCCGGTCAAGGTATAAACAGGTAATATTGTTTAAGTCAATGCTATTCTTTTATGATATTTGTATTAATTTTGCATTGACATGAATTTATATTATCTTGCACTCTTTTTCCCATTGTTGCAAATTTTTGCACTCTTGCTTTGCCATGTACTTCTACTGTTTTCTCACTTGCATGTTGTAGCTACCATGTAATTGAGACCCTTATTATCTGGCATTAACACCCATACTTTATCTATTTTCTTATCTTTATTTCTGGGTTACTTTTTCTTTTTTTTTTCCTCTTCTTTCAAGATGGCCACCGAGGAAGGGAAAAAGAGAAACTTCTAAAAGGGGAGACAAACAAGTCCATCTGCACAATCTTTGGAGAAAAGAGTCAGTTGGAGAAATCGGTCCACTTGCACATCTCAGCATGCACCGAGGACGGTGCAATCTTTAAGTGTGGGGAGGTCGATACCGATCTCCATGGGTTAGTTACTCTTCTATCTCAACACC
>NC_029776.3:60683010-60683404 GCF_000817695.3 Arachis duranensis | reverse complement strand
TTCGTCGGACGAAGAAGTCTGTGGCTGCTCGGAATATCGAGGCCGGGGAGGCTTCTGCCCGATCTTCTCCGCAGAAGACTATTGTGGGTGTTCAGACTCGGTCGAAGACTATTCCGACTCCCCAGTTCCGAGCTATAAGTCAAGATCCTCCGACCTCTGGGCCTGTTGCTTCTTCTCCTCCTTCGTCTTCGGGTCCTCCTCCCAAGAAGCAGAAGACCTCTCAAGAGCTTGCGGGTTTTAATGATAAGGATTTTGATGCTCTTGGTTGGATTGAACAGCATATTCTCCCTCAGACTTTCATTTCTACTGATGATGTGTCTATGGAGCACCATTTTCAATATATGGCGCGGAGCTGTGGCCGGATGGCCAGTCTTCATGCTGCTATTGCCCGGGA
>NC_029776.3:60677365-60677873 GCF_000817695.3 Arachis duranensis | reverse complement strand
TTTTGGGAGGTCGAGCTCGGGCATAGTAGTTTTTCAAAATTCAAAAATGGCCGTTCCTGTATTTATTGCATTTTACCGTTTCTCCTCGATTTCCGTTCGGGCTTTGTGAAGGCATTATTTATTTGCCCCTTTCGTCCTTTTCTTCGTTTATTCTGTTCCTTTCCTGTTTTCTGAGTTTTCGCCATCTCCTTTTTTGAGCACTGCTTCCTTTTTCTTTTGTTTTTCTTTCCCTGAATCTTTCCGCGTGTCTTTCCGGGGTTTCCTCTGCGCCGCCGTTCCGTTCTCCTTGCTTCGGAGCTCGTCGTCCTCGTTTCTTTCTTCCAGGTTTGTTCCCATCTCTTTTCTTGTGCACATATGCTTCTGTTTCTTTTGTGTGGCTCTTTGTTTGTTTCTTTTTCCCTATGCCTGGGTTGCCCCGAAAAGAGGAGCCGCCAGTTGTTTGTACATGGGGGGGGACTCTTTTTTGTTCTCTGGTATTTTGCTCCGGGTTGCTGTATTTTCTTCTAAA
>NC_029776.3:60676781-60677265 GCF_000817695.3 Arachis duranensis | reverse complement strand
GATCATTGAGGTGCAACCTGCCTTGTTCTCATTACAATTGGCAGATAAGTCAATAAGACAAGCTTATGGAATAGTAGAGGATGTGCTAGTAAAGGTTGAAGGCCTTTACATCCCTGCTGATTTTCTCAGGCGTGGGCCTTGGGACGAGGTCGGACCTTTCATGGATTTCGCCGAGTTGGAGGAGCCCGGTCAAGGTATGAACAATTTCCATGCATTAAAAATTTCTAAGTTTGGTGTCTTGCATGTTTTCTTTGCATCAAAAATTTTTCAAAATAATGTTCTTGATGTTCATCGTGATCTTCATAGTGCTCTTGGTGTTCATCTTGACATTCATAGCATTCTTGCATGCATGTTTTGGGTCATTTTTGTGTTTTTCTTTAAAAATTCAAAAATCAAAAATATCTTTTCCTTATTTCCCTCAAAATTTTCGAAATTTTGGGTTGACTTGGTCAAAAATTTTTAAAATTAGTTGTTTCTTACAAGT
>NC_029776.3:60675791-60676533 GCF_000817695.3 Arachis duranensis | reverse complement strand
TTTTAATTTTAATTATATTTTATCTTTAATTTTCAAAAATCACTAACCACTTTTTCAAAATCATTTTCGAAAATTTTCTATCTCTCCTCTTCTTCTATTTATTTATTTATTTACTAACACTTCCCTTTCTTCTTCTACTAACATAAAGGAATCTCTATACTGTGACATAGAGGATTCTTCTTTCTTTTCTTGTTTTCTTCTCTCTCATATGAGCAGGAACAGGGAAAAAGGCACTCTTGTTGAAGTTGATCCAGAACCTGAAAGGACTCTGAAGAGAAAATTAAGAGAAGCTAAATTAAATTATTCTAAAGGTAACCTTTCAGAAATTTTCGAACAAGAGAAGGAGATGGCAGCCGAAAATAATAATAATAATAATGCTAGGAGAATGCTTGGTGACTTCACAAAGCCAACATCCAAGTTTGATGGAAGAAGCATCTCCATTCCTGCCATTGGAGCCAATAACTTTGAGCTTAAGCCTCAACTAGTTGCATTAATGCAACAAAACTGCAAGTTTTATGGACTTCCATCTGAAGATCCTTATCAGTTTTTAACTGAGTTTTTGCAGATCTGTGAGATTGTAAAGACGAATGGAGTTAATCCTGAAGTCTACAGACTCATGCTTTTCCCTTTTGCTGTAAGAGACAGAGCTAGAATATGGTTGGAGTTACAACCTAAGGATAGCCTGGACTCCTGGGATAAGCTAGTCACTGCCTTCCTGGATAAATTCTTTCCTCCTCAAAAG
>NC_029776.3:60674026-60675081 GCF_000817695.3 Arachis duranensis | reverse complement strand
CCATCATGGAGAAATCATCCAAATTTCTCCTGGAAGGATCAACAAAAGCCTCAACAAGGCTTTAACAATGGTGGACGCAATAGGCTGAGCAATAGCAAGCCATATCCATCATCTTCTCAGCAACAGACAGAGAATTCTGAACAAAACACTTTTAATTTAGCCAATCTAGTCTCTGATCTATCAAAGGCCACTTTCAGTTTCATGAATGAAACAAGATCCTCCATCAGAAATCTGGAGGCACAAGTAGGCCAACTGAGTAAGAAAGTAATTGAAACTCCTCCCAGTACTCTCCCAAGCAACACAGAAGAGAATCCAAAAGGAGAGTGCAAGGCCATTGATTTAATCAAAATGGCCGAATGTACTAGGGAGGAGGAAGACGAAAATCCTAGTGAGGAAGACCTCCTGGGACGTCCCTCAAGCAAGAAGGAGTTTCCTATTAAGGATCCAGAGGAATCTAAGGCTCATACAGAGACCATAGAGATTCCATTAAATCTCCTTCTGCCATTCATGAGCTCTGAAGACTATCCTTCCTCTGAAGAGGATGAAGATGTGACTGGAGAGCAAGTTGCTCAATACTTAGGAGCTATCATGAAGCTGAATGCCAAGTTGTTTGGTAATGAGACTTGGAAAGGTGAACCTCCCTTACTCATTAGTGAACTAGATACATGGGTTCAGCAAAAATTACCTCAAAAGAGACAAGATCCTGACAAATTCTTAATACCCTGTACCATAGGCACCAAGACTTTTAACAAGGCTCTATGTGACCTGGGGTCAAGGATAAATTTTATGCCACTCTCTGTAATAGAGAAGCTGGGGATCATTGAGGTGCAACCTGCCTTGTTCTCATTACAATTGGCAGATAAGTCAATAAGACAAGCTTATGGAATGGTAGAGGACATGCTAGTAAAGGTTGAAGGCCTTTACATCCCTGCTGATTTCATAATCTTAGACACTAGGAAGGAAGAGGATGAATGCATCATTCTTGGAAGACCTTTCCTAGCCACAGCAGGAGCTATGATAGATGTCAACAGAGGTGAATTAGTCCTTCAATTGAA
>NC_029776.3:60671064-60672643 GCF_000817695.3 Arachis duranensis | reverse complement strand
AGGAACCATGATCAAAGTATGAACCCGAATCCAAAGAACTATCTCACAATGGTTCGGGGGAAATACTTAGATTTTAGTCCGGAAAATGTGAGGTTGGCGTTTCATTTACCCATGATGCAAGGTGATGAACGCCCCTACACAAGAAGGGTCAACTTTAATCAAAGGTTGGACTAAGTCCTAATGGACATATGTGTGGAAGGCGCCCAATGGAAAATATACTCCAAAGGCAAGCTAGTCCAACTAAGAAGACTGGACCTCAAGCCTGTAGCTAGAGGATGGTTGGAGTTCATCCAAAGATCCATCATCCTTACAAGCAACCGATCTGAAGTTACTGTGGATCGGGCCATCATGATTCATAGCATCATGATTGGAGAGGAAGTGGAAGTTCATGAGGTCATCTCCAATGAACTCTATAAAATAGCTGACAAGTCCTCACCTATGGCACGGCTAGCCTTCCCCCACCTTATATGCCATCTATGTTACTTGGCTGGAGTTATCATAGATGGAGATGTCTCCATTGAAGAAGACAAGCCCATCACAAAGAAGAGGATGGAGCAAACAAGAGAAGTTCCTCACGGCCCTCTACAAGAACATGAGGAAGTTCATCATCAACAAATGCCTCAAGGAATGCACTTTCCTCCCAACAACTTTTGGGAGCAACTCAATGCCTCTTTAGAAGATTTGAGCCATAATGTTGAACAATTAAGGGTGAAACATCATGAACACTCCATCATTCTCCAAGAAATAAGAGAAGATCAAAGAGCAATGAGGGAGGAGCAACAAAGGCAAGGAAGGGACATAGAAGAGCTTAAGAACATTGTTGGTCCTTCAAGAAGAAGACGCCACTAAAGGTGGATTCATTCCTTGTTCTTTATTTTTTTCTGTTTTCGGTTTTTAAATGTTGTGTTTATCTATGTTTTGTGTCTCTACTTCATGATCATTAGTGTGTAACCATGCCTTAAAGCTATGAATAAAATCCATTAATCCTTCACCTCTCTTAAATGAAAAATGTTTTAATTCAAAAGAACAAGAAGTACATAAATTTCGAAATTATTATTGAATTTAATTTAATTATATTGATGTGGTGACAATACTTTTTATTTTCTGAATGAATGATTGAACAGTGCATATGTCTTTTGATATTGTTGCTTATGAGTGTTAAAATTGTTGGCTCTTGAAAGAATAATGAACAAAGAGAAATGTTATTGATGATCTGAAAAACATCATGAAATTGATTCTTGAAGCAAGAAAAAGCAGTGAAAAAAAAAGGGGGCAAAAATTTTAGAAAGAAAAAGCAAGGATCCAAGGCTTTGAGCATTAATGGATAGGAGGGCCCAAGGAAATAAAATCCAGGCCTAAGCGGCTAAATCAAGCTGTCCCTAACCATGTGCTTGTGTCATGAAGGTCCAAGTGAAAAGCTTGAGACTAAGTGGTTAAAGTCGTGATCCAAAGCAAAAGAGTGTGCTTAAGAGCTCTGGACACCACTAACTGGGGACTCTAGCAAAGCTGAGTCACAATCTGAAAAGGTTCACCCAGTTATGTGTCTGTGGCATTTGTGTATCCGGTGGTAATACTGGAA
>NC_029776.3:60662066-60669833 GCF_000817695.3 Arachis duranensis | reverse complement strand
AGAACCGACAGATGATTAGCCGTGCTGTGATAGAGCATAGGAACATTTTCACTGAGAGGACTGGATGTAGCCATCAACCATGGGTGATGTCTCCAGACGATTAGCCGTGCGACTGACAACCGCATAGGATCATTTTTCCGAGAGGATTGAAAGTAGCCACAGCTGATGGTGAACCCCTATACAGAGCTTGCCATGGAAAGGAGTAAGAAGGATTGAGTAGAAGCAGTAGGAGAGCAGGCGTCCTTGAGCCATGCAGCATCTCCATTCGCTTATCTGAAATTCCCACCAATGAATCTGCATAAGTCTTCTATCCCTTTTATTATTTCTTTTTATTATTTTTATTTTCGAAAACCCATAAACAAATTTAATCTGCCTAACTGAGATTTACAAGGTGACCATAGCTTGCTTCATACCAACAATCTCTGTGGGATCGACCCTTACTCACGTAAGGTTTATTACTTGGACGACCCAGTACACTTGCTGGTTAGTTGAATGGAGTTGTGGATTCAACCAGTGCCATAATAGAAGCCTTCATCTCAAAATAGTTAGAACATGGATCACAATTTCGTCCACCACCTGTCCTCTTCCAGGTGTCCAACACCCAAAAGCATAGACCTGCATCCAAACGCCCAATGAGGACCCGCTAGCTGGTGCTCCATGCCCAAGAAAACTCATAGCACATGGATCTCATCAAAGCTCAGCCCAAACAATCACCAAGTGGGCTCTAAAAGTGGATTTTAGCACTATATAGACTATTTTACTCTTATTAGCCACATGTTTAGTATTTAAGTGTTATTTTTTACATAAACAAAAAGAGAACTTTTATGCTATTTTCGAATTCAACATTGTATGTTCCTTTCAGTACGAGTTTCTAAACCTCCTAGGTTAAGGGGAGGAGCCTAATGGTGGGAAATCACATCCACAAAAACTACCGGCAAGTATACCGGGTCGCATCAAGTAGTAAAAATTACAAGAGTGAGGTCAATCCCATAGGGATGGATAGATCAAGCAACTTTAGTGAGGTGATATGTCTAGTCAAGCGAAATATTGAAGGATTTTGGTGAAATTTAACTAACAAAATATAAGTTACAAGAATTCGAAAGTGCTGAAAGTAAATGACAGAATATAAATTGCAGAAACGTAAATAGCAAGAAACTTAAACTGCATGAAAAGTAAATTGCATGAAATGTAAATGGGCATTGGGTGCTGGGAATTAAAGGAAGTAGTGAACTAATGCAATTAAAGGGAATTCAAACAAATCAAAGTGAAGAAAATCAAAGAGAAAATCCACTAGGGATTGGAGATAGCATAATCCATCATGAATTAACGGGTCTCAACTCTATTCTCAATCATATGAAGTAGATCTATCACAGATTGGAATTAATTGAGTCCCAATTCCTTGGCAACTCAATTTCTCTATTAGAATCAATTTACCAATTCCTTTATCTAATTGTCATGAGAAGAGGTTAAGTACATATCTCTTATCCATGAGCCACACAAATTCTTAAGATTTCAATTCTTCCCGAATGGTGTTGATCAAGAGAATTGTGAGGAATAGAGCTTATATTCTAATCTCTATAATTCCCCTTTCAAAACTCACATAGAGATTCAATAGATCCAAACCCCCTTCCTGAGTGAGTGGGTCACAAGAAACATAGAACGTGTCCCTTAGCTACAATAAGCAGATTGAGAAGAAGAAGAATTTCATTAATCCATTAGAATTACAATAGAGCTCCTCCCCCTAATGATTGGGGTTAGTGAATCATAGCTATAAGAACACTTGCACGATAGTTAATTGGATGAATGTAAATCAACTTGAATACAAACTCAAATGCAAAAGTGCAAAAGAGAAGAAGTCCAAGAAATTGAAATTGCATAAAAGTAAATGAAGCTCAATACAAACAAAAATGTAAAATTGCAGAAAAGAAAAGTGTATCTTAAACTAAGAATCTTATACTATGCACTTTAGAGTCTCTAATCCTCCAAGAGAGCTCTAGAGTCTCTAATCCTCCAGTCTTCAGAGCTTCCTTTTCAACTTCAAAAACTCTTCTATTTATACTCTCCTCTCATCTAATGGGTCTTCATGTAGTTGGATGTGGGCTTCTAGCCTTGATTGAAGCAATTTAAGAGCGGCTTTTAGTAACGTTGACAAGGATGTTAGTTCACTAACGTTCACAAGCTTGCATGGGTGCAATTTGGAATGAAATTGGCCTTGGCATTGGTGACCAACGTTTGTGCACAAACGGTGGCACAAACGTTGTGACCATGAGACACTTTGGGCGTTGCCACTAGCGTTTGTACTCAACGTTGGTGCACCGACATTCGCCTGGTCAAGCGCGCACGTGACTTGCTATTTTTCCATTTTCACGCATACGCATCATCCACGCGTATGCGTCACATCAAATTTTTCCAAGGATTTTATCGAAGACATTGGTGTTCAATGTTTGTGGCAACGTTTGCACACCAATGTTGGCCTGGTCACGCGTGTGCGTCACCTACGCATACGAGTGGAGTGTCAATTTCCACTCTTACGCGTACGCGTCGCCCACGCGTTCGTAACATTGGGCACCCTTTTTACTTAGTAACATTGCCAGCAACATTGGTGAGCCAACTTTGGCCACCAACGTTGGTTTGTTCTCCCCTAGCAACGTTTGAGGAAACGTTGGTGAGCCAACTTTGGCCACGAACGTTGCCTTCTCTGCTGCTTCCTTGTCCTTCCTTTATTTCTTCTCACCTATCATCAGCCAAACAAATGCATCAAAGCCTTGCCATATTCACTAGATTTTGCATCATTCATAGCATCAAGTAAATCCTGTATAAATCTCATAAAAATGGACATAATTAACAATGTTTGATTGAATCAAGGCATACATACAATTCTCATCAAAATGCTTACTTATTGGCTAAGATATGCATGAAAACCAAGTAAATACTAATGAAAAAGACTTGTGAAACTAGCCTAAGATGCCTAGGCATCACAATACCAAACTTAAATCTTGCTTGTCCCCAAGCAAGCAGTAAAACATAAGGAGAATGAATGAAAATAGAGAGATGTATAAGCTTTTATTGGGAGACATTCAATTCTGCTCAATAGGGTTTTCATGCATGATATCTTAGTGATTTTTCTCTGTGGCTAAGGTAGTGACACTCCTTTGGATCCTTACTTTGATTACAAAAAAAATTAGACTTGTTATTGTTTGGTCCTTAGTTTGAGCTTTTCTTGCTTTCTATCTTTTGATTGAGACTTATTGTTTACTGAGGCTAAATACTGAGGCAGCTCTTTAAAGTAAGCTTTCAGCCAGCATTCCCACCCCAGTTGGTTCAAGATGCTAGGTGTTGGGACACCTTTAAGGACTTACTTGCTCAAGCCTCTCCTTATCACATACACATCATAGGCATTTAGCTTGTTTTGTTCATTGGACATTAGTGCCCAACACCTCTTTGGGTCACTAAATGCTTTGTCTCAAAGTAGCTCTTAATGGTGGACTTTTGGTTGGCAATCCTGGGTTAGTTAACCCAAGTTGCTAGGTGATGAAGCACCCCTTAGAACCTAGTTGTCTAAGCTGATCTTTGTACAAGAGCATCACAGGCATATATCCAAAATATCAAGCCATTGGTGCCTAGCCCTATTTATTTCTTTTTGTTTCTTTCTCTTGCATTTTCCTTCTTTTATTATGGACCTCTTTCATTTGTCAAGTCTCATAGAATGTAACTCAGGTTCAAATCTCAAAGTCATGTCAATCTCTAGCCTTATTCATGAATCACCTAATGAACAAGCACATACCACCACATAACCTTATTCTATCTTCTTATCAAAATAGACATTTACTCTTTCTCTATTTCACAACATTTTTCTTTTATTCAAGCATGGAAAACAAAGCATACAAGTTAAGCAAGATGTCATGATCCAAGCACTTAAACTAGCAAGCCAGAAATAAACATAAAATCAACCTAATGCAAATGAATCATGAAAATAGGATACTGATCAACAGGGGCACAATTGCACTTTCAATTAACATATTTGAGCTAGAGACAGGCAAGTAAAGATACAACCTCTTGGTGTCTTCTTGCTTCCTCTGTGTCATCATCATTAGTTGGCTTTCTTAGCTTTCCCTTATCTCTCCACATAATGATGCATCTTACCCTCTAAGAGATTGAATAACTTCCTACAAAGATATTGAAAGTTTCTTGTTCCCCAAGCACTTGAGAGATAGTTAGCATGCATGTATGCTTGTGTTTTTCTGAACTTAAGTTGGTGTGTGGACACCAAACTTAGTTCCTTGACTACTTCTATATGCAGCAAATTAAATACATACAGGAGACCTCATGTGCTTATATTAAGAAAGCAAACTATGAACTAGAAAGCAAACACTTGTTAACTAGTTTCCCTGATTGTTTGAAGCTAGTGACTAGTCATGCTGAGGGTTGCAATGTGTTCTTAATGAAATTTATGGTGGAACACTAAACTTAGAATTACACATTCACCCTTGAATTGTTTTGGTGTGCAACACCAAACTTAGCTCCTTGCAATACACATAAATCTACTTAACTCTTTTATTGAAATAACTAAGAAAGGAAAATTACCATCTGGTTGTGTTGCCTCCCAACAAGCACTCTTTTAATGTCATTAGCTTAACACGTTTGTTCCTGACTTTCTTCCTCTTCTTCCAATTTGTTAAAAAGAATGACCTCAGAGGGAAAGAAGAGCAAGTTAGTGTCCCCTGTCTTGGCCTCTTCCCAACAAGCTTCATTTTGTTATTTACTTGATTGAACTTACTTGTTGGATCAGGGGTTGGATTACTTGTGGTTGACCTTTTATTCTTCATGGATATGGTTAATTGTAGCTTGGTCACAATCCTCTTTTTAGTGCTCTTGTTGGTTGCCTTCACTTCTTGGTTATCAAGACTTGGGTGTTATGTGACGGTTGGAGTGTCCTCTTCATCAAAAGCTTCTTGAATTGGTGGTTCAATGGACTCGTCCTCTATGCAACTCTCTGCTTCAATTCAGTGTGGACTCCCTTGATTGACTTCCTCCCTTTCTTCTAGCTAATGTTCCATTGAGTCCTTTGGGAGTGAGTTTTCATGTTCCTTTGTCACCTCAAGTAGCCTCTATGAATATGGAATCCTAGGCTCATATACCTCCATAACCTCCTTCTTCATTGGGGCTTCACTTGTTACAGGAGCCTCTTTATCTTGCTCTTCCACTTCCTCCTTTATACCCACAAATTGGTCTTCATCCTTCTTTCTTAACAATCATGAATTTTTCCTTATTTGCTCTAATTCCCTTTCCAATTTCTTGAAGACGATTTCTTGTTCTTTCTAGGATTATTCTCGTCTTTGACAAAATTGTTCGACTGTTAGCTCAAGAGATGGAGGCTGAGAATGATTTTGTGGTTAGGTGGGTGTTGTGGTGAAGTTATTTTGAGGGGTATGGAATGAATTTTGTGGGTTCTGAAGTGAGGTTTCTGCATAAGGGAGTGAATTTTGTGGTTGGTGAAATGAATTGTATTGATTTTGGAAGGAATTTTGTGTTGAGGCATACTCAAGTGATGAAGAATTTTGACATGAGAAATCAGGAGGTGGGGTTGGACAATTTTGCATGAATGAGTTGAAGGTACGCTCAAGTGATGATAGTTTTCGATGACTAGAATATGAAGCATTAAAATTCCCTTCCTAGTCACAATTTGTGTAGTTGTCATAACAATATGTGTCATTTTGTGGCTCTGGGAGGTATCCCATTTCACTTGATTGTTCACACTCTCTCATTCCTTGTTGATATTCCCAAACACCATAAGGATAATGACATGAATCATTTTGTGGTGGTGGGCAATATCCCATGTAATTTTCTTGATCATTTTGTGGCCCTGGAGCATATCCCCACTGGGTGAATTGCTCATAATCTATCATTCCTTGGTGATTGATGAGTGGATATTTTATACGCTTTTTGGTAGTTTTTTCATATAGTTTTTAGCATGTTTTATTTACTTTTTGTTATATTTTTATTAATTTTTATTCAAAAATCACATTTCTGGACTTCACTATGGGTTTGTGTGTTTTTTTGTAATTTCAGGTATTTTCTGGCTGAAATTGAGGGACTTGAGCAAAAATCTGATTCAGAGGCTGAGAAAGGACTGCAAATGCTGTTGGATTTTGACCCTTCTGCATGCAAAGTGGATTTTTTGGAGCTACAGAAGCCCAATTAGTGCGTTCTCAATTGCGTTGGAAAGTAGACATCTTGGACTTTCCAGAAATGTATAATAGTCCATACTTTGCCCGAGATTTGATGACCCAAACTAGCATTAAACACCAGTCAGAAATACTTTTCTGGCGTAAAACGCCAGAACTGGCACCAAAACTGGAGTTAAACACCCAAACTGGCACCAAAGCTGGTGTTTAACTCCAAGAGTGGCCTATGCACATGAAAGCTTCAAAGCTCAGCCCAAACACTCACCAAGTGGACCCTGCAAGTGGATTTCTACACTATCTGCACTTAGGAACTCATTTTCTGTAATCCTAGGTTACTAGTTTAGTATAAAAACTACTTTTAGAGATTCATTCATGACATATGACATTTTTTACATTTCATATTGTGTCTTTGACAGCATGAGTCTCTAAACCCCACAGGTGGAGGGTGAGGAGCTGTGCTGTGTTTCAATGGATTAATGCAATTACTACTGTTTTTCATCCAATTACGTTTGCTTTTATTCTAAGATATTCACTCGTACTTCAATATGATGAATGTGATTATTCGTGACACTCATTATCATTCTCAAATCCATGAACGCATGCTTGACAACCACTTCCGTTCTATCTGAGCTCAACGTAGTCATTGGGCGACAGCTTGAGTGCGTATCTCTTAGGCTAATGGTCCACGAGTTTGACTGCTTCTCCTGACAATAGAGCATTTGAATCCATTAGATCATAACCTTCGTGGTAAAGGCTGGAAAAAATTGGCAGCATTCCTGAGTTCCGGAAAGTCTAAACCTTGTCTGTGGTATTCCAAATAGGATCTTGGAAGGGATGATTGTGACGAGCTTCAAACTCGTGAATGTTGGGTGCAGTGACAGCGTGCAAAAGGATAAATATATCCTATTCTGACACAAGTGAGAACTGACAGATGATTAGCCCTGCGGTGAAAACCGTAGCTGGACTATTTTTATTAAGAGGACGGATGGTAGCCATTGACAATGGTGATCCACTGATGAGCGGATAATTTGTACGCTTTTTGGCATTATTTTTAGTATGTTTTTAGTATGATCTAGTTAGTTTTTAGTATATTTTTATTAGTTTTTAGTTAAAATTCACTTTTCTGGACTTTACTATGAGTTTGTGTATTTTTCTGTGATTTCAGGTATTTTCTGGCTCAAATTGAGGGACCTGAGCAAAAATCTGATTCAGAGACTGAAAAGGACTGCAGATGCTGTTGGATTTTGACCTCCCTGCACTCGAAGTGGATTTTCTGGAGCTACAGAAGTCCAATTGGCGCGCTCTCAATGGCGTTGGAAATTAGACATCCTGGGCTTTCCAGCAATTTATGATAGTCCATACTTTGCCCAAGATTTGATGGCCCAAACCGGTGTTCAAAGTCACCCTCAGAAATTCCAGCGTAAAACACTGGAACTGGCACCAAAATGGGAGTTAAACGCCCAAACTGGCATAAAAGCTGGCGTTTAACTCCAAGAAGAGTCTCTACACGAAAATGCTTCAATGCTCAGCCAAAGCACACACCAAGTGGGCCCGGAAGTGGATTTTTATGTCATTTACTCAT
>NC_029776.3:60660445-60661507 GCF_000817695.3 Arachis duranensis | reverse complement strand
CACTGAGAGGATGGGAGGTAGCCACTGACAACGGTGAAACCCTTGCTTAAGCTTGCCATGGAAAGGAGTAAGAAGGATTGGATGAAGACAGTAGGAAAGCAGAGAGACGGAAGGGACCAAGCATCTTCATACGCTTATCTGAAATTCCTACCAATGAATTACATAAGTATCTCTATCTCTATCTTTATGTTTTATTCGTATATCACCTACATCCATTTGAGTTTGCCTGACTGAGATTTACAAGGTGACCATAGCTTTCTTCATAACAACAATCTCTGTGGGATCGACCCTTACTCGCGTAAGGTTTATTACTTGGACGACCCAGTACACTTGCTGGTTAGTTGTGCGAAGTTGTGTTTATGCCATGGTATTGAACACCAAATTTTTGGTTTCATCATCGGGGATTAATTGAGTTGTGAAAAGTATTGATCACAATTTCGCGCTATCAAGTTTTTGGCGCCGTTGCCGGGGATTGTTCGAGTATGGACAACTGACGGTTCATCTTGTTGCTTAGATTAGGTATTTTTTTCAGAATTCTTGAAGATGAATTCTAGTGTTTCGTGATGATCTGTTGAAGTCTGGCTGGCTGTGAAGCCATGTCTAATTTCATTGGACGAGGTTTCAACTTATCATCACAAGAGCTTGTTGATTTCTATCAATCTTGCTATTGGAGCAGTGATCTGCTAAGGCTTGGCTGGCCATTGGCCATGTCTAGTGTTTTGGACCGAAGCTTTCTCTGAAAGCTTGGCTGGCTGTGAAACCATGTCTAATTCCTGGACCGGAGTCTTAGACTAAACATTGCATGATTCCTGGAATTCTCATTAAGAATTTTGATACCTTTTTCCACTTAATTTTCGAAAAACACAAAAAAAAAAATTACAAAATCATAAAATCCAAAAATATTTTTTGTTTGAGTCTAGTGTTTCATTTTAAGTTTGGTGTCAATTGCATGCATTCATTCATGTGTCTTAAAGAATCTTCAAGCAATTCTTGATGATTTCTTATTTTGATCTTTGAATTCAATTGACTTGAGTGTTTATGTGTCTCATATGCATTCTCATT
>NC_029776.3:60659538-60660261 GCF_000817695.3 Arachis duranensis | reverse complement strand
GAATTGAAGATTCAGAACATACAGCAGAGGAATTACACAGAAAAAGCTGGGCGTTCAAAACGCCCAGTGAAGAAGGCGAACTGGCGTTTAAACGCCAGCCAGGGTGCCTGGCTGGGCATTTAACGCCCAAAAGGGTAGAGTTTTGGGCGTTAAACGCCAGAATGTGCACCATTCTGGGCGTTTAACGCCAGGATGGCACAAGAGGGAAGATTCTGTTTTCAAATCAAATTTTTTTTCAGGTTTTCAAAGTTTTTCAAAATCAAATCTTTTTCAAATCAAATCTTTTCAATTAAATCTTTTTCAAATTCAATTTCTTTCCATTTTCAAAGATACTTGCTATCAATCAATGATTTGATTCAACATTTCAAGTATGTTGCCTTTTCTGTTGAGAGAGGTTTAATGTTTGAATCATATCTTTTCTTGTTAGGCAAGTTATTAATTTTCAAAATCAAATCTTTTTTAAAATGTTTTTCAAATCATATATTCTCAATCACATCTTTTTTTTTTAAAACCAATCATATCTTCTTAACCACATCTTTTTCAAAATAGCTTTCAATCATATCTTTTTAATTTCTAATTTCAAAATCTTTTTCAAAAATCACTTTACTTCTTTTCCACTTTGATTTTCGAAAATCAATTAAGGTTTTTCAAAATGTTTTCAAAATCTTCTACTCAATTTTCGAAAATTACTTCCCTTCTTCTCACATCCTTCTATTTATGAAC
>NC_029776.3:60659153-60659517 GCF_000817695.3 Arachis duranensis | reverse complement strand
ATTTTCGAAAATTCTTCCCCTCTTCTCACATTCTTCTTCTACCTCTTCCTTCTATTTTTCTTTTCCTCTGACACCTCACGGAATCTCTATACTGTGACATAGAGGATTCCACATTTTCTTGTTCTCTTCTCTTTCATATGAGCAGGAGCAAAGACAAAAGCATTATTGTTGAGGCTGATCCTGAACCTGAAAGGACCTTGAAGTGAAAGTTAAGAGAAGCTAAGGCACAACTCTCTGTAGAGGACCTAACAGAAATCTTCAAAGAAAAAGAAAACATGGCAGCCGAAAACAACAACAATGCCAACAATGCAAGGAAGGTGCTGGGTGACTTTACTGCACCTACTCCCGACTTCTATGGGAGAAG
>NC_029776.3:60658493-60658895 GCF_000817695.3 Arachis duranensis | reverse complement strand
TGGTTGGACTCACAACCTAAAGAAAGCCTGAACTCTTGGGAAAAGCTAGTCAATGCCTTCTTGGCAAAGTTCTTTCCACCTCAAAAATTGAGTAAGCTTAGAGTGGAAGTCCAAACCTTCAGACAGAAGGAAGGAGAATCCCTCTATGAAGCTTGGGAAAGATACAAACAGTTAATCAGAAAGTGTCTCACTGATATGCTTTCTGAATGGAGCATCATAGGTATTTTCTATGATGGTCTCTCTGAACTGTCCAAGATGTCTTTGGATAGCTCTGCTGAAGGACCTCTTCATCTGAAGAAGACGCCTACAGAAGCTCAAGAGCTGATTGAAATGGTTGCAAATAACCAATTCATGTACACTTCTGAAAGAAATCCTGTGAACAATGGGACAAATCAGAAGAAA
>NC_029776.3:60655536-60656535 GCF_000817695.3 Arachis duranensis | reverse complement strand
ACTCAAAAAGAGTGAATATCCGGAGATCCGACATGAGATCCGAAGAAGAGGTTGGGAAGTTCTTACCAACCCCATTCAACAAGTCGGAATCTTAATGGTTCAAGAGTTCTATGCCAATGCATGGATCACCAAGAACCATGACCAAAGTATGAACCCGGATCCAAAGAATTGGCTTACTATGATTTGGGGGAAATACTTAGTTTTTAGTCCGGAAAATGTAAGGTTGGCATTCAACTTGCCCATGATGCAAGGAGATGAACATCCTTACACTAGAAAGGTTAACTTTGATCAAAGGTTGGACCAAGTCCTCACAGTCATATGTGAAAAGGGCGCCCAATGGAAGAGAGATTCAAGAGGGAAGCCGGTTCAATTGAGAAGGCATGACCTCAAACCCGTGGCTAGAGGATGGTTAGAGTTCATCCAACGCTCAATCATTCCCACTAGCAACCGGTCCGAAGTTACTATAGACCGGGCTATCATGATCCATAGTATCATGATTGAGCAACTGAACACCTCCCTAGGAGAATTGAGTTCCAACATGGGACAACTAAGGGTGGAGCACCAAGAACATTCTGTCCTCCTCCATGAAATTAGAGAAGATCAAAGAATCATGAGAGAGGAGCAACAAAGAAAAGGAAGAGATATTGAGGAGCTCAAACACTCCATAGGATCTTCAAGAAGAAGAACAAGCCGCCATCACTAAGGTGGACCCGTTCTTTAATTTCCTTGTTCTTTAATTTCTGTTTTTCGAATTTTTGTGCTTATGTTTGTCTATGTTTGTGTCTTGTGATCATTAGTGTCTTAGTGTCTATGCCTTAAAGTTATGAATGTCCTATGAATCCATCACCTCTCTTGAATAAAAAAATGTTCTTAATTGAAAAAGAGAAGAATTGCATGAATTTTGAATTTTATAACAGTTTAATTATTTTGATGTGGTGGCAATACTTTTGTTTTCTGAATGTATGCTTAAACAGTGCATATGTATCTTGAATTTGTGGT
>NC_029776.3:60654679-60655388 GCF_000817695.3 Arachis duranensis | reverse complement strand
ACCCAATTATGTGTCTGTGGCATGTATGTATCCGGTGGTAATACTGGAAGACAGAGTGCTTTGGGCCACAGCCAAGACTCAATAAGTAGCTATGTTCAAGAATCATCATACTCTACTAGGAGAATCAATGACACTATCTGGATTCTGAATTCCTAAAGAAGCCAATCATTCTGAATTTCAAAGGATAGAGTGAGATGCCAAAACTATTCAGAGGCAAAAAGTTAAAAGCCCCGCTCATCTAATTAATACTGATCCTCATAGATGTTTTTGGAATTCATTGCATATTCTCTTCTTTTTATCTTATTTGATTTTTAGTTGCTTGGGGACAAGCAACAATTTAAGTTTGGGGTTGTGATGAGCGGATAATTTATACGCTTTTTGGCATTGTTTTTAGTATGTTTTTAGTATGATCTAGTTAGTTTTTAGTATATTTTTATTAGTTTTAAGTTAAAATTCACTTTTCTGGACTTTACTATGAGTTTTTGTGTTTTTCTGTGATTTCAGGTATTTTCTGGCTGAAATTGAGGGACCTGAGCAAAAATCTGATTCAGAGACTGAAAAGGACTGCAGATGCTGTTGGATTCTGACCTCCCTGCACTCGAAGTGGATTTTCTGAAGCTACAAAAGTCCAATTGGCGCGCTCTCAACGGCGTTGGAAAGTAGACATCCTAGGCTTTCCAGCAATATATGATAGTTCATACTTTGCCCA
>NC_029776.3:60629560-60654022 GCF_000817695.3 Arachis duranensis | reverse complement strand
GCCTGATCGAGAACCGACAGATGGATAGCCGTGCTGTGACAGGGTGCGTTGAACATTTCCACTGAGAGGATGGGAGGTAGCCACTGACAACGGTGAAACCTTTGCATACAGCTTGCCATGGAAAGGAGTAAGAAGGATTGGATGAAGACAGTAGGAAAGCAGAGAGACGGAAGGGACAAGCATCTTCATACGCTTATCTGAAATTCCTACCAATGAATTACATAAGTATCTCTATCTCTATCTTTATGTTTTATTCATATATCACCTACATCCATTTGAGTTTGCCTGACTGAGATTTACAAAGTGACCATAGCTTGCTTCATACCAACAATCTTTGTGGGATCGACCCTTACTCACGTAAGGTTTATTACTTGGACGACCCAGTACACTTGCTGGTTAGTTGTGCGAAGTTGTGTTTATGCCATGGTATTGAACACCAAGTTTTTGGTTTCATCACCGGGGATTAATTGAGTTGTGAAAAGTATTGATCACAATTTCGCGCTATCATCCACCAACACATAGCTTGCCATAGAAGGAGCCATGCGTGTTTGGAGAAAAAGACAGTAGGAAGGCAGAAATTTAGAGGGTAGAGCATCTCTGAAAACCCAACCTGTTCTCCATTACTGAATAACAAGTATCATCTATTTCATGTTCTTTTACTTTTTACAAACAAAACTCTTTTTATTATTAAACTCCAGACTAAGAGTTAAAAGATAACCATAGCTTGTTTCAAGCCGGCAATCTCCGTGGGATCGACCCTTACTCACGTAAGGTATTACTTGGACGACCCAGTGCACTTGCTGGTTAGTTGTGCAGAGTTACAAAAGTGTGATTATAATTTCGTGCACCAGTGATATTCCTAGCCACCATTAGGATAATGACTTGAATCATTTTATGGTGGTGGGCAATATCCCATAAAATTTGCTTGATCAAAAGATGAGGTAAAATCCATTTGAATTTTTTAAAACACAATCACCAAGGAAGATTGAAATTCCTCATGTCACAGATGAGAATTTCTCTGTGAGGCAATAACACAAACACCTTAGTATCCAGAAAAAATAGAAAAGTAAAAGAATATAAATGACAAAAACAAAGAAAATGCTTAATCGAGACTTATCACCCACTTAATCATTGTTAATCTATATCAATCCCCGGCAACGGCGCCAAAAAATGGGAAATCACATCCGCATTAACTACCGGCAAGTATACCGGGTCGTATCAAGTAGTAAAACTCACAAGAGTGAGGTCGATCCCACAGGGATTGATGGATCAAGCAACTTTAGTGAGGTGATATGTCTAGTCAAGCGAAATATTAAAGGAGTTTGGTGAAATTTAACTAACAGAATATAAATTGCAAGAATTCTAAAGTGTTGAAAGTAAATGGCAGAATGTAAATTGCAAAAATGTAAATGGCAAGAAAGTTAAATTGCACAAAAAGTAAATTGCATGAAAAGTAAATGGGGATTGGGTGCTGGGAATTAAAGGAAGTAGTGAACTAACGCAATTAAAGGGAATTCAAACAAATCATAGTGAAGAAAATCAAAGAGAAAATTCACTAGGGATTGGAGACATCATAATCCATCATGAATTAACGGGTCTCAACGCCATTCTCAATCATATGAAGTAGTTCCATGGCGGATTGGAATTAATTGAGTCCCAATTCCTTGGCAACCCGATTTCTCTAATCACAATCAATTTTCCAATTCCTTGATCTAATTGTCATGAGAAGAGGTTAAGTACATATCTCTTATCCATGAGCCACACAAATTCTCAAGATTTCAATTTCTCCCGAATGGTGTTGATCAAGAGAATTGTGAGGGATAGAGCTTCAATTCTAATCTCTATGATTCCCCTTCCGAAGCTCACATAGAGATTTAATAGATCCAAACCCCCTTCTGGAGTGAGTAGGTCACAATAAACATAGAAGGTATCCCTTAGCTACAACAAGCAGATTGAGAAGAAGAAGAATTTCATTAATCCATTAGAATTACAATAGAGCTCCTCCCCCTAATAATTGGGGTTTAGTAAATAATAACTCTAAGAACACTTGCACAAAAGTTAAATTGCATGAATGGAAATCAACTTGAATACAAACTCAAATGTAAAAGTGCAGAAGAGAAGAAGTGCAAGAAATTGAAATTGCATAAAAATAAATGAAGCTCAATACAAACAAAAATGTAAAATTACAGAAAAAAAATTTATCTTAAACTAAGAATCTTATACTAAGCTCTGTGGAGTCTCTAATCCTCCTAGAGAGCTCTGGAGTCTCTAGTCCTCCAGCCATCAGAGCCTCCTTTTCAACTTCAAAAACTCTTCTATTTATATTCTCCTTCTCATCTTCAAAATGAGTCTTCATGTACCTGGATATGGATTTCTGGCCTTGATTGAAGCAAGTTAGGAGTGGCTTTTAGTAACGTTGACAAGGACGTTAGTTCACTAACATTCACAAGCTTGCCTGGGTGCCATTTGGAATGAAATTGGCCTTGGTGCTGATGACAAACGTTTGTGCACAAACGGTGGCACAAACATTGTGAGCATGAGCCACTTTGGGCATTGCCACTAGCATTTGTACTCAACGTTAGTGCACCAACGTTTGCCTGGTCACGCGTCCATGTCACTTACGCGTACGCGTCAAAGCTAGCTTTTTTTTTTGCCATTTCATGTGTGTGCGTCGCCCACGCATGCACGTGACCTGCTATTTTTCCATTTTCACGTGTACGCGTCACATCAAATTTTTCCATGGATTTTATCGAAGACGTTGGTGTGCAACGTTTGTGGCAACGTTTGCACACCAACATTAGCGTGGTCACGCGTGCGTGTCGCAGCCAATTTTTCCAATGCATTCCTCTTGAAATTATCGAAGACGTTGGTGAGCAACGTTGGTTCACCAACATTCCCAACAATGTTGGGCACCCTTTTTACTTACTAACGTTGCCAGATACAGTTGTACGAAAGTGTGGGGATTTGCGTACACCAAGTTGTTGGTGCCATTGCTGGATATTGTTGAGTTTGGACAAACTGACGAATTGGCTTGCTCCCTAGATCAGGTAATTTTTATTTTCTTTTCTTTATCATTTTTACTTGAGTCTTTTATTTTTATTTTCTTCTTCTTCAAATTTTCGAAAAAATTAAAACTTTTTCAAAATTATCTTTCTTTTCTTTGTTTGATCTTTGTTCTTAGTACAAGTCATACTTATTTTCTGTTTTTCAAATCCAAAAAAAAATTTCTAAACCTTTTACAAGAAATATTTGTCCTTTTTTGTTTAATCTGTGTTCTTAGTTTGAGTCTTGTTGTTTATGTTCTTGGTCATTGTTGTTCTTTTGAGTTTTTCTTTCTAGAAATATTTCAAAAATATTTTCTTTGTTTAAATCTTGTGTGAAATCTTTATGTTTGGTGTCTTCTTTCTGTTTTTTCTTTTGATTTTCAAAAATTGTGTTTTGATTTTCTAAAAATTTTAAGCTTGGTGTTCTTTTTATGTTCTTGAGTTCTTTGAGTTTTTAAATTTTGTTCTTTGTGTTCTTGTTGGTCTTCAAAGTGTTCTTGAGTCTTTTTTGTGTTTTGATCTTAAAATTTTTATGTTTGGTGTCCCTTTGCGTTTTTTCCCAAATTTTTGAAAATTAGTGGCATTAGGTCTGAAATTTTTAAGTCTTGTATCTTTTACTTGTTTTTCTCTTTCATCATTAAATTCAAAAATAAAAAAATATCTTTTCTATTTTTATTTTTCATTAATTATCGAAATTTTTTACTAAAAATTCAGATTTTAATTTCAAATATTATCCTATCATATCTTAGTTGTCAAGTTTTCAAAAAAAATCTTTCAAAAATAAAAATCATATCTTTTTCAAAAATCTTATTTTTTTCAAAATCTTATCTTATCTTTTTCAAATTTCAAAATTTCAAAATTCAATTTCAAATTTTAAAATCCAAATTTCAAATTTCAAACCTTCAAAATTAAATCTTTTTCAAAATCAAATTTCAAATCTTATCTTTTTTGTTTCTTATCTTATCTTTTCTAATTTCAAATTTTAAAATTAAATCTTTTTAAATCTTTTTAAATTTCTTTTCTTATCTTTTCTTATCTTTCTAATTTTAGATTGAAATCTTTTCTTATCTTATCTTATATCTTATTTTAAATTCAAACATTTTCTTAATTAATATCTTATCTTCTCTCCCTTCTTTTTCAAAACTTCCTAACTAACTATTTTCTTCCTTAATTTTCAAAATCTCTCTCCTTATTCTTAATGACATGTCATCATGTCATGTTTTTCTATGCTTTTTCATACAAGAAATTGATTATTTGTGCTTAAATATTGAATGCTTTTGTACTTAATTGGTATATTTCTTTGATCTTTTAATTTTATAAATCTTGTAGGAAATAAGAAGAAAAAGAAGCAAAGAAGCACAAAATAAGCGAAAATTGAGAGAAAAAGAGCTTTGGGGCACACTTTGAAGTTGGAGCACACTTTGGAGCCTTAGGCCATGCTTTTAAAAGCATGGCCCATGACCAAATCAAGGGAGAGTGGCAATCAGCACTCAAAGCTCGGCTCTCCCCATGAACCTAGCTTTGCCGTACAATAAAAATGAGCTTGGAGGCAAGAAATTTCGCTAAGATAAAATCCGGGCATTCACAGCATGACCATGCCTCCTTCAAAGGGCCATAACTTGAGCTACAAATGTCTGATTGATGTGCTTTCAGTTGCGTTGTAAAGCTGACATTTAGAGCTTTCTAACGATATATGACAATCCATATTTGGCATGAAATTGAGGCATGAGTGAAAGGCATCTTTAAGGGCAAAAAACAAGCAAAAAAAAATCGGCCAATGCTTCCACCAAGGTTCGAAGCTGGAGCCTCACTCCAAAGCAAAGGAGCGCTCACTTGGAGAGCTCAGAGCTCTCGTGGAGAGCTTTATTGGGCTCCCACTCAAAAGAAAATGCAAGGAAATGGTCAAAAATGAAGCAGCCAAGGTTCGAACCTATGATGGCAATGAAGGAGTGCCACTCTTCAAAGGAAATTTGCTTCCCCAAAATGCTCCTAGCAAGGATCGAATTGGGAGTGCACACTAAAGACAAGGAGGAAGCTGCGCTCTTGCCAAGAGCTGAGCGCTACCTCCCTTGTCAAGCAAAGCTTGTCACGCACCAAAAGGGCCAAGGAAACAAGCACCAAAGCTGCACTCTCCCCATGAACCGAGCTTTGCCTTCGGAGTGTGACCCATGGTCCAAAAATCAAATTAAAATCAAACCTTCACCAAATTTTACAAGCCCAAAAGCAAGAAAAACTCATGACACCACTCAAAGGCACAAGGACCAGTTAGCTTAGGAATTCATTTTACTTGTAATTTCAATTTCATTTTTCATTTTTATTTTGTAAAGCCTATATAAGGCATCATCTTCATTCTTGAAAAAGGAGGCTGGCTCCAAAAGGAGGCTGGCTTCAAATATGGATTTCCATATATTGTTGGAAAGCTCTAAATGTCAGCTTTCCAATGCAACTAGAAGCACATCAATCAGACATCTGTAGCTCAAGTTATGGCCCTTTGAAGAAGGCATTGTCATGCTGTGAACGCCCAAATTTTATCTTAGCGAAATTTCTTGCCTCCAAGCTCATTTTTCTTGTACGGCAAAGCTAGGTTCATGGGGAAAGCCGAGCTTTGAGTGCTGATTGCCACTCTCCCTTGATTTGGTCATGGGCCACGCTTTTAAAAGCATGGCCTAAGGCTCCCAAATGTGCTCCAACCCCAAAGCTCTTTTTTTCTCCTTTTTAGCTTATTTTATGCTTCTTTGCTTCTTTTTCTTCTTTTTTCCTACAAGATTTATAAAATTAAAAGATCAAAGAAATATACCAATTAAGTACAAAAGCATTCAATATTTAAGCACAAATCATCAATTTCTTATATGAAAAAGCATAGAAAAACACGACATGATGACATGTCATCAATTCTCTCTCTTCTTTTTCAAAACCTCCTAACTAACTCTCATCTCTTCTTAATTTTCAAAAATTACCTCATCTTCTCTCTCTTCTATTTTCGAAAATTCAAAAACCAATTTTCAAACCTTTTTAAATTAATTTAACTTAATTTTCAAAATTCATTAATTAATAAAAAAATTTAATTCTTATTTACTTTTCCTATTTATACTTCTTCTCATCTCTACTCATATCATTCGACTTCTATCCCTCTCTTTTCTTCCATCTTCACTTTTCTCCCTTATTCTATCGTCTTCTTCCACATCTCACTTTAAAGAGAAGCTTCTTACCAATTGGCACAAAAAACTTTCTTCTTTTCCTTCTTTTCTTTTTGTCTTGTTTATGACCCAGAATAGGGATAAAGAACCCCTCTTGACTCCTGATTCTGAACCTGAGAAGACTCTAAGGAGGCATTTACAACAAGCTAAAGCACAACACTCCAAAAGAGACCTTTCAGAAAGTTTTGAATAAGAAACAGAGAACATGGCCGAACCTCAAGAGGAGCCAAGAAAGGTCCTTAGTGATTTCACCATGCCTACCTCTGACTTTTATGGAAGAAGTACCTCTGTACCTGCCATTGGAGCTGACAATTTTGAGCTTAAGCCTCAGTTAATCTCTCTTCTGCAGCAGAACTACAAGTTCCATTGGCTTCCATTAGAAGATCCACATCAGTTCTTGGTAGAATTTTTACAGATCTGTGATACTGTAAACACTAATGGAGTAGATCCTGAAGTCTATACGCTTATGCTCTTTCTTAATGCTTTTATAGGTAAATTCTTTCCCCCTCAAAGAATGAGCAAAACTATAGTGGAAGTTCAAACCTTCAGTAAAAAAGAAGGTGAATCCCTCTATGAAGCTTGGGAAAGATACAAGTAATTGATTAGGAGATGTCCTCCTAACATGCTTTCAGAATGGTCCATTATAGGCGTGTTCTATGATGATCTATTTGAATTGTCCAAAATTTCATTAGACAGCTCTGCAGGTGAATCACTCCATTTGAAGAAAACACCTGCAGAAGCTAGAGAGCTCATTGAGATGGTTGCAAATAACCAGTTCATGTACACTTCTAAAAGAAATCCTGTAAATCATGGAGTCTTTCAGAAGAAAGGAGCTCTTGAAATTGATACTCTGAATGCCATATTGGCTCAATACAAGATCTTGACCTAACAGGTCAACATAATCTATCAGCATCTGACTGGAATGCAAACTGCAGCTGGCAATACTGAGGAAGCTTCTTCTAAAATAGAAGCTTATGATCCAGATCAACCCACCATGGAAGAAGTGAATTACATTGGAGAACCCTATGAAAACACCTCCAATCCTTCAGGGAGGAATCATTCTAACCTCTCATGGAAGGATCAACAGAAACCTCAGCAAGGTTTCAATAATAATCAAGGTGGAAGGAACCAGAATAGGTTCAATAACAGACCACCATTCCCATCTTCTCAAGCGAACAAGGAAATCCCTAAGCAGAGCCTCTCTGACTTAGTTACTCTGGCTTTCAGCCTCTCTAATAGTTTCATTAATGAAACAAGGTCCTCCAATAGAAACTTGGAAGTGCAAGTTAGTCAACTGAGTAAGAGGATCCCTGAGGCTCCTCCTGACACTCTTCATAGTAACACTGAGGTTAATCCAAGAGAAGAGTACAAGGCCATAACCATGGAGGTAAAGGCCGAATCTGAGGAGGATAGGGTGGCGTTGAACGCTAGTGAAGGACATATCACTGGGCGTTCAATGCCCAATCTAGCAGCAAGCCTGGCACTGAACGCCTGTGAGGAACCCCTCACTGGGCATTCAACACCCATCCTGGCAGCAGAGTTGGCGTTGAATGCCAGCTAAGGAGCACTGGCTGGGCGTTCAACGCCCAAACACCAAGGCTTTTTGGCATTAAACGCCTGTGAGGAACCCCTCATTTGGTGTTCAATGCCCAACTATGCAGCTATTCTAGCACTGAACGCCGGTGAAGAACCCCTCACTAGGCATTCAACACCCACCATTTCCAGGGAAGCTAGCATTAAATGCCAGCAAGGACATCCCTACTGGGTGTTTAACGCCCAGAATGCTAGAGGGACTAGTGTTTAACGCCAGTCAGGGTGGACAGCAAGGGCGTTCAACGCGCAATAAGCTGACAGAGCTAGTGTTGAATGCCAGTTAAAAGACACCATTTGAGTGCTTAATCCCCACTCAGGAACCCTCTATCTTAGAACAAAAGGAAATCATAAAGACCATGGAGGTTCCTTTGAATGCACTTCTGTAGTGCATGAGTTCTGATGACTATTCAAACTCGGAAGCGCATGAAGACACTAAGGAAGAGCAAGTTGCTCAGTACCTAGGAGCTCTAATGAAGCTGAATGCCAAGTTATTTGGTACAAACCCATTAGAGGAAGAACCTCCACTACTTACCAAAGAACTTCATGCTTTGGTTCAGTAGAGGCTACTCAGAAGCTTCCGGATCCTGGATGCTTTCTGATTCCTTGCACCATAGGCACTATGACCTTTGATAAGGCTCTGTGTGACCTAGGGTCAAGCATAAACCTCATGCCACTCTCTATAATGGAGAAGTTAGAAATCCTTGAGGTATAAGCTGCACACATCTTATTAGAGATGGTAGACAAGAAGATGCATGAAAACTTATATTGCTACAAATTTCCCTTGACAAGTATACCGAATTATCGTCAAGTAAAAACTCACGATAGAGTAAGGTCGAATCCCACAGGGATTGATTGGTCGAGCGACTTTAATTAGAGGATCGTTCTAGTTGAGCTAAGCAAAGTTGAGTTGAGAATTGCAGAAAATTAAATGGCGGGAAAGCTAAATGACAGGGAATGTAAGTACTGAAAGTAAATAGCAGAATATAAATTGCAGAAAAGTAAATTGCAGAATCTTAAATGGGAATTTGGGGAGATGAGCATCAAAGTAAATAGCAGAAATTAAAGAGAATGGGTAAGATCAGAAATGAGGAATTCATTAGGCTTAGGAGATGTTGCATTCTCCATATCAAGTTCATCTTCATCTCTTCCTCAATCAATGCATTCATTGATCTCCTTGGCAATCTTAAGTGATTGGATCCTAATTCCTTGGAAATCCAATCTCTCTAAGCTTGAACAATTGCCCAATTCCTTGATTTAATTTCTCATGGGAAGAGATGAAGTATGGCCACTGATTATATCACATGCATTCCCGAATCAACGTGTTGGTAGGATTATATGTCACTATATCCATCCAAACTCCAATCCGGTCCAGCGTGAGAAAGTGTTTCTAGCATGATCTCCTCATTCCTCTTCCAAGGTTCCGAGGAGATCTAATTATGGAGAACCTCTTTTCCAAGATAACTAACCAATTGGATGAAGATCGAAAGCTTTCTAGTAAAATCAACAGAAAAGAAAGAGGAAGAAGAATAAAAACTACAATTGATCCATCAAATAACAACGGAGCTCCCTAACCCAATGAAAAGGGGTTTAGTTGTTCATAGCTCTGGAAATGGAAAGCAGAAATGAAGAGTGCATTGTAAAGTAAACTAAATTGCAGAGAAAATAAATATATAGAGTGTTTACAATTCTTGGATCCCCAGATCCTCATTCCAATTTAGTTTAAAACTACTCCTCTATATACTAATCCTCTGATATTCTATCAGTTCTGCAAATCTTGGATATGGGCCTTTGATCTTCAGTTGAAGTAGATACAGACTTCAGTGGGCTTAGCTTTGCTTGCAGAAAGAAGTTGAGTCAGGCACGGTTCGCGTTAGTCAAGGCGTTAGTGGTGTTAACGTTTAAGTGTAAATCCTGGCTCCAAGACGTTAGTGACACTAACTTTGTCACTAACGTTCCAACCCATTTGAGCTACGTTAACTCACATGTTAGTGGCACTAACGTGGCCACTAACGCAGCCTTTCCTAACCTTTGATAGCATTATTGGTGCTAACTTTGCCAATAATGCTACAGCCTTGCTTTTCTCCCACGTTAATGGCCCACGTTAATGTTACTAATGTGGCTACCAACGTAGGCATGCCATGACACGAGGACGTTAGTGACACTAACTTTGTCACTAACGTTACAAAACTCCTTCCCTTCCACGTTAGTGTTCACATTAATGTCATTAACGTGGCCATTAACGTGGGCATATTAGCCATCTCCAACGTTAGTGACAAAGTTAGTGTCACTAACGTTGGCTTCTTATACTCCTTGCTCCATGTTACCTCCTACGTTAGTGGCACTAACGTGGGTCAACTTGGCCTGATCCAACGTTAGTGACAAAGTTAGTGTCAGAAACGTTGGCGATATTTTTTGCTCCACGTTAGAGCTCACATTAATAGCGTTAACGTGGCTCTTAACGTGGTTGTTTGTGGCCTTTGCAACGTTAGTGGTGTTAACTTTACCACTAACGTTGGAGCTTCTTCTTTCTTCCACGTTAGTCTCTATGTTAGTGCAACTAACGTGGGTTAAGATGGCCTTCGAAGATGTTAGTGGTGTTAACTTTACCACTAACATTGCAAGCTTGCTCCCTTTCCAGGTTAGTGGTACTAACGTGGCTACGAACATGGCTCTTCTATGCTTCATTTGGCCTGAAATCAAACAAATAAGGTGCATTAAAGCTTTGTTCTAGATTATGAGATCCTGCATCATCTAAATTAGCATTCAATTCATGCATTATTCTCATGAAATCATGTAAAGTTCACAATATTTTCTTGAATCAAGATGTAAGTGCATATTCACCCAAAAACTTGCTTATTACCTAAGAAAATGCATGAAACTGCCTAAAATATGTAAAGAAAAGGCTAGTGAAACTGGCCAAGATACCCTGGCATCACACTACCAAACTTAAATCTTGCTTGTCCCCAAGCAAGTACTAAAACATAAGAAGAATGAATGAATGTACAAGATAAACAAGTCCTTATGTATAGAAATCAAGTCCTTGGTTCATTTGGTTTCATGCATAGCAACTTAAGTCCGTGCCTTTACTGGTTTCTAGGCCCTTAACATGCCCTTGAACACTCACTTGGTTACATTCTATCAGACTCTTATTTACTGATCCCCCCTTTTTAGCATTGCTTTCTTAGGCTAAGTGCTCTGTGTTGAGGCAACTCTTTATGATAAGGTTTCAGCCAGCACTCCCGAACCAGTTGGTTCAAGGTACTAGGTGTTGAAACACCCCTAAGGACCTATTCCTTCAAGTCTCTCCTCCACACATACACATCACAGGCATATGGTTTGTTATTTTCTTCCTTGAGACCTTGGTGTCCAGCACCTCTTTGGGTTACTAAATGCTTTGTAGCAAGGTTGCTCTTGACAGTGGACTTTCAGTTGATAATCCAGGGTTAGTTAACCCAAGTTACCAAGTGATGAAGCACTCCTAAGAACTTATTCATCCAAGCAGATCCTTTGCACAAAAACACCATAGACACATGTCTCAAGATTCAAACTCTTGGTGCCTAGCCTTAATTCATGTTCTTTTCTTTCTCTTCTCTTCTTTCTTTCTTTTCTATTTCATACCTTATCATTTGTTTTTTATTGGGGTCTTGTTATTTAGCTAGTCTCATAGGATGCATTTTCAAGTATATAGTTCAAGACACATAATTGCCCTTGTACCTTATTGATGAACCAACTTAGCTAACTAATTACTACCACAAACATTGAGACTTTATTTCATAATATAGACTTCTCTCTTGTATTTCATAACCTTCTTTTATTTAACTCAAGGGACAAGCATACATTTAAGCAAGATGGAGTGGAAACATGGAACTAGCTAATGAAACATAGATTTAAGAAATGAAACTTAAAGACAAAATTAAAATTCCTAAGCTATCATAGAAGCATGTTCTATTTCTTCGGGCGACTTGTTCGCTTTTCTGACATGGTATACCTCTTTGAGATGTCTTTTTCGAGATGATTTAGAGATCCCTCCTCCTGCGAATCCTCCGTTGATCATGTGAACATGTCTCTCCCAGGTGTGGGGGGGCGTTCATCTCGTCCACCCTCTTCGGCCCTTCTTCTCTTCTTCGGTTCGGAGCATTCGTTGGTAGTGTGCCCATAGATTCGGTGGTATTCGCAGTATTCTGTCCGACTTCCTTCTCTTTTGTGTTTAATCGGGTGAGGAGGTGGGATCTTTTCGGTGTTGCACACTTCTTGGTAGACATCTATGAGGGACACCCGCAAAGAGGTGTAGTTGTGATACTTTTTGGGCTTCTCAATAGGTTGATCCTCTTTTTTCCTAGACTCTTTATCCTTATCTCAAGGTGGGTAAGAGAATCCGGATTTGGAGGCTTCTCCTAATCGAGAGTTCTCTTCCATATTGATGTATTTTTCCGCCCGTTCTTGTACCTCGTTCAGAGATGTTGGGTGTTTTTTGGATGTGGAGTGGCTGAAGGGTCCTTCTCGTAGACCATTGATTAGTCCCATGATGGCTGCCTCTATTAGAAGGTTTTGTATGTCAAGGCACACTTTATTAAACCTTTCCATGTAGCTGCGGAGGCTTTCCCGATCTCTCTGTTTCATTCCTAACAAGCTCGAAGCATGCTTGGATTTGTCCTTCTTGATGGAGAACCTGGCGAGGAACTTTTTAGCAAGGTCGTCAAAGCTTGCGATGGATCTTGGAGGCAGACTGTCGAACCACTTTATTGCCATCTTAGTCAGGGTGGTCAGGAAGACTTTGTAGTAAGTTGTGTCCGAGGCATCTGTGAGCTACATCCGGCTTCTAAAGTTACTAAGATGATGGCTCGGGTCAAACGTACCAACGTATGGAGTTATGTCAGGAGCTTTAAAGTCTTTTGGGACTTTAGCTTTCATGATTTCTTTTGTAAATGGGTCTTAGTCCCTGTGGGGGCTATCTTCATATCTGGGCCGAGCGGCTTTGGTTTTAAGATCAGCTTCGAGCTTGAGGAGCTTGTCTTCCAGCTCTTTACACTCTCTCGTTTCTCTCCGAAGATCTCGCTCGGCCTTCCGTTGTCGTTCAGCTTCCTGTTCGAGCTACTTAAGGCAATCCTGCTGCTCACAGATGGCATCTAAGATCTCCGTATTTGGGGACTGCTTGTCTCCCTTAAATTGAGGTGTGTCCTTTGACACGGCATCCGTGTATTTAAGCGGTGTTCTTTCTTCCAAACCGGAGTTATGATCATTGTCAAAGTTGTCTGCCATGATGGTGGGATGACTTCCAGGTTCTCCGGTAATGGCGCCAATGTTCCGAGGGTTACATGAAATTGAAGGTCGATCTCGGATGAGATCTCCTTATGTGAGCGGAGCTGCTGTGTCTGACTTGTCGGTGTATGAGGTGTCGCTAGTCTTTGTTCATCGGAGGGTGGGCCTACCTGCAAAAGACTTCGATGCTTAAGTTAGCACGGGCTTTAAGCAGGTTTTTTGTAGAATTAGAGTATGAGTTATACCTGGAAACTCTAGTGTATTTATAGTAGTGAAGAGTGACCTTCTTTGAGATAAGTTTGTTATCTTATCTCCTCTTTTGTGGGTGAGATCACTTATCTTTTGGCCAGCCACCTTTAGGTGGGCTGTGTCCTTCTGCCGTGGGCCAGTTTTGGGCCTTAATAGCGATTTGGCCGAGCTCTTTAGGAAGAGGTCGGTGACGACCAACCTTGGCAGAGGTCGGTCACTTGTTGTTTTCGCCTAACCTGGACCGTGTAGCTCAGTCCAGGGTATGAACAAAAACTGAAATCATACCTTAGCCAATTTCCAACATATACAAAACACCCAAAAACGATTCCAAACAAGCTTTCAAGTCCAAACAAGTTTCCAAACTCAATCCCAATGGTCTAAGTAGCTAAATCAACTCCAAAAATCACCAAATTCAAGCTATACACATTCAATTTGCCACAATTAATATCTAGGGCTCATAAATACACCAAACTACAAGGATTTTAAAGTGACTTACCTTACCCAATGGTAGTAGGGGCAAAATCTAACAATAATTCATTGGTAGATCACCCATAAACAACCGAAATCACAAAATCTATTCAATAACTATATCTAAATTTTTGAAACTATTATGGCAGAGGAAAGGAGTATAGAATTCAAGTTCTTACCAACTTTGATTGGATATAAATGATAGGCAAAGCGAGAGTTACGTGTGGTCCCAAATAACACGCAAATCGGAATACCGTAGCTCAGGTTATGAGCTTGAGAAGATGAAAGTGGATAGTAATAATGGTGGTTTCTCTCTTCTCTATCTTAGCTGCATGTTCCTGGTGTTTGTATGGTGACTGAGCTGAAATGGCTTATTAAAGGGTATGGATTTGGATTCTCTAAAGTTTGAATTTAACTTTAGAGAATAAAGTGTGATCTCTCACCATTTATTTTATAGGTGGCACCAAGAATAAATATGAGAGAGAAAACATTCAAGGGTAAAAGATCACACTTTACCCTCTAAAGTACAAATTTAAAATTTAGAAGATCCAAATTCAAGGGGTATATATATGTTGGGCATGGGCCCAACTAGGCCCCGGTCCAACTGCTTAGCATTTTTGGTCTGTTTGACCCAACTTTGGTCTAAAACCTTTAGAGTTAGTGCCCAGTTTTCAATTCAAAATATTTTTCTAAGTTTTTCTATTATTTTTATTACTCTCACAATATCGGATAGACTTAAGCTGACACTGTCGGCTAATTTACCAGTACACATTTTTACGAAAATTTTCATAGAAAATTATATTTTCCCACTAGGAAAAATTTACTGAATTCAAATCTCACCTTCAAATTTTCTAATTAATACTTCTAAATTTTTTAATCTATTTTGGGTAATTAAATAATTATTTTTACATTAATTAATTGGTTAATAACATCCGGTTCTTACAAGGTGCTCCCACACTCTTGGTCCGCCACACTTTTGGGCTATAGTACATGACACACTTTACAAACATAGAAAATATGATGCAACGTAAGCGGAACAGATTATACACACCCAATATCCTCATCAAACTCATCTTTAACATACTAAAGATCAGAAGCAAATCACAACTCAATATATTCATTTTTCATTCCAACCTCATTATAATCATGATTGCCATATATCATCATCACCCTTATTCGTATCTCATACAATCACAATGCCACATCTTATTAGTTCAATTATTCACTTCACAAATCTTTCTCAATGTCAACCTAGCTCCCTTAATAGGTTTTCTCTCTTTCCGAAGCCTAAAAGCTAGCTATCAGACATTAGATAGTGGTTATGAAAGTTTACAAGCTTGCCGAAAAGGTCAAATAATAAAAAAATAGTTTTATGTGAAAAACAAAGCTCGTGTGTACGCATTATTGCTATGTGTATGCACGCACTAGACGAATTTTCAAGCATGTGTGCATCATAGTGTGTGTACGCACAACTTGTAAAACTTCGCGCACATTCCTCGTGCGTACGCACGAGTCGCACCAAACACTCTGGTCTGTGCGTGCGCACGATAGTATGCTTGGGCACACATACCAGAATTTCTATTTTTCTACAAAATTCTGTTTTTAAACCCAAACTTGAAATGCGTATAACTTTTTTGTTAAAAATTATTTTTCATCCGTTCTTCGAACGTTATAAACATCACGGACCTAATTTTCATTAGAATAAGTTTCACAAAATTTGGGAGTCCGGAAGTCAAGATATGACTTGCCAAAGTTAGTCAAAATTTTAGTTTTTACCCAAAAACACAAAATTTCTAGTTTTACCAAAGCTCTCAATTTATACTCAATCAAACTACCACAATTTTCAATACCAATAACCTCTAACCACTTTTTCATGTCTCTCAATCATTCCATAAACATATCATTATCCAAACCCTTTAATTATTCAACAATTCCATGTATAATTTTCCACCAAACTCAACATATGTCACCACTAATCATTAAACCTCAACAACTCACATAATTCAACTTATCCTATGAACAATTAGCCTAAGTTTTCATGCAACATTATACATTAACTACGATAAACCAATATCATAGCTTGGCCGATTTCTCCCCAAGCTCGGAATACCTCAAAACTCTCCTCTCCTCAAGTTTTCAAATCTCCAAATCATCACCAAATGAATTTTCAACTTCCAAGGCTCAAATTTAATCATCCAACATCCACCAATTTGACTCCAATTCACACAGTTCAATTTGATTTTATGCAACATCACTATAATCAACACAAAGTCTCACTAATTCATTAATTCACAATGGTTAGCGATTTCTTACCTTACCCACGGATGTTTGGAACAAAACCCAATGATAATCCCACACTAGATCGCACCTAAATCATCAAAAACACAAAAAACCCTCAATATTCATTATCTAAAATCACGAAATTAAAGGGGGTGAGAACTAAGCGAGAAATTCAAATTTCTTACCACTTTATCCAATGGATTTGAAGAGAATTCTGAGACGAACGCATGGCTACAGACGGTTCGTCAATTGAAGTTGTGGATTGAAAGTTACAAGGATTTGAATATTGAGTTGAAATGGAGATTAGGGTTCTCCTCACCCTTCTCCTTCCGAGTGTGAATTTGGTTGAATGGGATGGGGGAGTGGCTGAGTGCTTCATTTATATGTTGGGTCTTAGGCCCAAAACAGATCTGGTTCAATCAGTTCAGTCTGTTGACCCAACTTTACGTTAAATTCTTTAAAATTAGTGTTAAAGTTCGTATTTTAAATGAAAGAAAAAGCCAATTCCCTGTCCGGTCCAATTGGCCGATTCTGGTCCGGTTCAACAGTTTTCGGAGATTCTTCAATTGACGGTTTTTGGCAAAGAAGCGGATCATTGTCATTGTTAGTGTCCGATTAGATTGGTTCGACCGACCAATCCGGTCCGATTTTTAGAACCAGTTTTAATTGTTTATTAAGGGAAGGGAGGAAGCGGAGGAGGACCCTGCGGGTTCCTCTTCTTTTGTTCTGTTCTTTACTTTTTTTCTTCCTTTTAGTCCTTAGTCAGCCAAAAATATAACGACAGTATTTGGCCGCGTTGAAAGTTGAAAAAGCTGAAAGCCTGAAAGTATGTACCATCCAACGAGAGGTGGTGTTCGAGGCGGGCGAGATCGTAAGTTTCTCCTTGTTTATTTATTTATTTGTTGCCAATTCCACGAATACCTTAGAATCTTGTAACTGTGCATTTGGAGCGCGATTTCTGGTAAAAATTTCGAAGGGAATTTAGCTTGAGAAGTGTGCTAATTTGATTTGTTGTTCTAGAATCTAAAACCCTAAAGCAAGCTATTAAGTATTATCCTTCAAATCTGAGCATAGCAATAGCATCATGATGTTTTAAAGAATCTATTCTTAGAAGTTTAAATCGATATGTATGTTTTATTGATTAATTTATGTATGATATGGAATCAGTTATCCTGGTAGTGTTTATTCAATAAAGCATGATAGAACTTTAATCGTTTTTTTTCTTTTGATCAGTGTCTCTGAGAACTTTTGCCGTTATGTGCATTCGTCTTTTCTTTTTGTTTTTTGTCCAGAATTTTCTTGGGAGGATGTAAAGGCTGATAAACATCGTGAGAACTATCTTGGTCACAGTATCAAGGCCCCTGTAGGAAGATGGCAGAAAGGTAAAGATTGTTCTTTTGCTTGAACTAAGCGTGCACCTTAAATGTCAGTATATTCCGTTATACTTATTGCAATTATTGTGGTTGTGTTTGATTCGATATGGCTATCTTCTTACTTCCTTTAGTTGTTATCAAAGCTAGCTTAACTATTTACTTCCTGTGTCTAAGATCCATAAATTTAAATAGTGTGCTTTTATTTATTTCTTTGAATCATAGTTCCTTCACATTCACCTTTTCTGTTTGCTTCTCTGTTTGTACTGTTTGGGGCAACTGGTAGCAGTGCCTGCAGTATTATTTGTCAGAATGCTGCTGCTATAGTACTTGTCAGATGGTGGAATTATACTTACATTGCAGTTTTGACTTGTTAGTATCAGATGCAGTTTTGCCGTGCATGATTAGGCTGATGTTGTTTTGTCTTTTCGTGGTTTGTAATCAAAATCTCATGCTTTAGTTCTTTGAGATTTTAGTTACACTTTAGCTTTGGTAGTTTGGACATAGATTTCAAACATTTAAGATATTTTGAGCCCACGAAATAGAGCATGTTTGCTTCTTTCTGTCTGCATCATGTGAGGTGTTGGTTGATAGAATAATCAAAATGAGTTAAGCGTGTATGATCAATGAACATGAGCGGTATCTGAAGTAGCGCTAAAGAAATGAAATGGCAATAGTTTCTCCTGTTTCATTAGAAAGCAAGTTTATTACTTATAACCTGGGGTTATAACTTTAGACACGGTGATTAATGTGGTTCAGTTTACACCAAACTATACATCTGTTGTATGTACTGTGTGGACTATGCTCTTATCAGCTTGGTTCCCAAATCCTTATTCTATGGAAGATAATAACTGGTTTGCACTGTTGACTTTTTTGCTTCTGCTCTCTTGTTGGCATGGGCCAGCGTTAAATAAAAATTCATTTTGTAATTGAAAAGATAGAAAACTTGCTTCATAACTACAACTAATTTTCCAATATTAGTTGTTACAAAGAGATGTTAGTTCATAGCTAAGAAAAATCTATTACAAGATCCCCCCCCCACGGGTTCCGTTTCCTAAATCAATCCATGATATCATTTCTCTAAACCTATATAGACTGTATGTTCTCTTATTTTATTCTTTTTTTGTTGTAGCTTTCTGCTCCATCAGTATAGTTTAAGGATATATTTTCCTTTAATGCTAGTGAAGAAATTTTCATGTCATATCAGGATCTAGTCAATTGAACTGATCGGATTCAGGTAGTAAGAGGTAGGCTTTATTGATGAACTAGGGATTGCAAATCACAATCCCTTATTGGAATACGCTGTTGGAACTACCAACTACGGAGGGAGTTCTTCCTCTCCTATACTAACAGATCTAACAGAAATTTCACAAAAAAAAACTAAAACTAACTAATCAACTAGTATTTATAGGCAGCAACTAGGACTAAGACTATTGCCCTTATGCCTACTAGTGCAGCTCAAAGGGAACAAACAGATAGCCAATTAACAGCAATTAGGAACTAAAACAACTAAAACCGGCAAGTAGACTATTTATCTCTCCTCTTGTAAACTAGACCAAACCTGTTTCTATGATGAACATATTCGAGTTCTTTTGGTTAGATAGCTGTTGTTTACATATTTTGTTGTCTTTTGCCAAAGTCTTCTCTTTTTAATTCAACAGGGAAAGATCTTTACTGGTATACCAGGGATAAAAAGTCCCAGGAAGCAGAAATGGAGGCTGCGAAAGAAGAGATAAAAAGGATTAAAGAAGAGGAAGAGCAGGCAATGAGGGAAGCTCTTGGCTTAGCTCCTAAGCATGCTAACCGTTCTCAAGGTATCCGTCTTGATAAACATGAGTTTTCAGAACTGGTAAAGAGAGGGTCCACAGCAGAAGATCTTGGTGAAGGCCATGCTGAAGCAGCTAGGGTTCAAGGTCTTGGATTTGCAAGGTAAATTTGTTAGGAAGAAAATTTTTTTAAATGATATATAGGGGATCTCTTTAGTTTTTTCTTTTCTCTAATTTTCGATCTTTCCCTGCAGTTTCTGGTTTTTTACCACTTACTAATGAAGTAATTGGATTAAGAAATTCTTAGTTGGTGTGCTTGTGGTCACTCATTGGCACTAAATCCGTTATGCTTGCGTTATTATGCAAGTTCTGATGTTTAGTATTTTGGTTTTCCATACAAGTATCATGCTATTTACTGAGTTTGGAAACCAATATTCTAGTGTTGACTATCCAATCTTTTAAAAGAACTATCTCTTCTAAGCAAATAGTATTCATGAAACAATGAGTCCAATTTGAGTTTGGCGTGCTAGGGATGTGGTTTGTCAAAGCATCATATGGTTTTCAAAGGGTAGTCTAGTATCCCTCACCTTACTTAAGAGGGCCTTATGAGAGCATGACCAACTGTGTTGTGTAGGTTGTGCTAGAACCAGTGTGGTGGTGCTAGCACTATTTTAATGAACTGGAATGGAGCACTGAGTATTTGGCATAAGGATCATATCATTTCTTATTTTCTATTTTCCTTTGACATATGGGTGGATTGATTTTCTCAACTCAACTTAACTTTGTTTAACCCAATTCTTTGTCAATGCTAGTCTACCACTCTTAGGCTTTGTTTGGTTTTTGTCTCAAGACGGAAATACAGATACAAAATTTGAAATACAAAGATAGAAAGAGGGACAGGAACAGATACAGAAAAAGGATATTGTCCCAGAAACAGAAATTTACAGATTTTCTGTTCACTCCAAAATGAGGGACACAACAATGGATGGAGAGATAGTGGTTTTGGTTTGGATGGTAAGAAAAAGATGGGGAAGAAAATGACTGAACCCTTTAATTTTTATTTCTGTTTTCATATCTTTACTTTTAGCAGACAAGATATAGAGACAATTTTTAAATGTCTATTTCCATCTTCCAATCTTTGTATTTATATCTAAGGACAATATCCAAATGAAGCCCTAAAGATGGTGTATCAAATGTAAATATATACCATAATTACAAAAGAAGGGGCTATACTAAGTTGTTATTCTTCCTTTGGTGATTTCAATTTCTTATAATTCTAAAGTACATGGTCACACAAATAAACTAGTCTTGAAAATTGCAACTTAGTTATATGCAGGGTGGTTATTAATAATTCTGGATTGATTTTCTTGAAAATAGAGTTTGCTGACTTGTTTTCCTACTACGAACCTATTGTCCTATTATGTAATCAAAATCATGTTTATGGTTTTGGGAAGTCTCTGCCAATATTTTCTTATTTATTTCCTACTCTTTGCAGAGCACCCCGCCCTTGGGAAGAGCTGGGTTCTTCAAAGCTTGGTATGAGTGACAGTACACCAGCCAAGGTGGAAAATATACCTTTGCCAAATCAATCAGCAACTAAGACTGAAGAGGATTCAGATGAGAGTAGAAAAAAGAGAAGACGTGAGGAAAGGATGGAAGAAAAGTACGAAAAACTTGAGAAGCATCATTCTCGTGAGGATAGGAAGCACGAGAAACACAAAAAGCGCGAGAGGCATCGTGAATCAGATGACAGGAAGAGACACAAGAAAGACAAGGAGAGGAGAAGATATGATTCTGATTCAGATTGAACAAGTTCTGTTGGTTTTCCGCATCATACAATTTGGAACGACTTGTTTGTTTTAGCTTTGTAACTGAAATATTGATGGTGGTGAATGTTACTATCTTATTAGAATCTGGTGTTTAATATCTTGAATTGCTAACACTTTGAAGGGGAATGAAGCCAGTTGCATGGTGTTACAGTATCTTTGGAACAAAATATTTTTGCTTTTATTTTAAATAAATTAAATTAGAAATGAATTATTGTGTTTGAAATCAATTATATAAAATAAGAATAGATTTGATTTATAAATTAATATAACGATTTGATTTTGTATTTTTGTTTTTACTACACAATTTTTTCAATAACAACCGCCACTATAAGACTCGCATCTAGTGAGTGGACCAAATCATTGCTATTTTAACTAAACTTGGAAAAAAAAGATTTGAACAACCGTTAACGAAAGTCCTTAAAATCTATAAATTAATTCAATTCCTGTATTTAATATAATCTAACGAAAGAATTTAATTTTGAAGTCAGATTAATTTCCATTGTATTGTATTCTAAACACACTCTTAAGGCCTTTCGAAATTAGAGTATCTTTTTTCACAAGTTAGATATGCTTTGCTATCAATTGAATCCCCTCCTATTGACGAAAAAATGAGATAAAACTAAGAATTAAACATTACGAAAAATACATTGTATAATGACAATAAATATACTTTCTACCTTTTTACTTGTTGAAATTTATAATTTTTAACACATCACTCAATAGGCTGATTGCCTCTTCATTGTCGTAACTATTGGATTGATTGGTAACTGTAGAATAGGCAAATGTAATCTAAGAGGGAAGTAAAAATCTCTCAACTCCACTTATATTTTAAGTAGGAAGTATTTGATGGAACTCTCATATAGTGTATCATTGGATGGAACTATCTAAATTATTCAAAAATACCCCAATTCATTAGATGTATTTTATATACGAACGACAAGATTTATTATCTTTTTAGAGTAAACTATTAAATTGGTAGGCAAAAGATTATAGTGTTGATAAAAATAATTCTAAAAAAAGTGAATGATAAAATAGCTCCTCAAAAAGGAGGTCATTTAGATAAAGACATTTAAAATGTCTTTTTTTAAAGATGTTTTCATGTTGTGTTTTAATTGGTTTCTGTATAATTTATTCGGTGTTCCTTATCACATATTATTAAATTCCTCAAAAATTTTCTTTCCAAAAATAATAAAAAAATATTTAATTTGGACTAAAACAAAAAAGGTAATAGATTAACTATTAGATTTTTTTTTAAAAGATTATTTACATAAAAAGATATATCACATTCATCAATATATATATATTAAAAATAAATAAAATTTTTATAACTAAATGTAGTGTAACAAAATATATATAATATTAATTATTTCTTTAAAAATTCTATAAAAATAGTTTTTTTTATTTTAGTAAAATAACTATTTATTAAAGTAGACAAATTAATTATTTTCTTCTCATATACAATTTTTTAAGGCATAAAAGTAATTAATTAGGATATTGGTTAAGATAATTAAAGTCACTATTTCATTAATTTTTAATTTAAAGAAAAATCCTAGTTAATTTTGGTATAGAAATTTTGAATTTGAAAACATTGATAAAAATTATGTTGAATTTTGATTTATTTGATTCTCATTTAAATTAATCACTACCTAAGTTAAAGTTCTATTTTGAAGTTATATTTGAGTTTTAATATGATTTTTAAAGTTTCAATTGACTTAGTTTGATTTTTTAACTTAAGTATCCGTGACTCATATTAGGGTTTTAAATGTTTAGTTGAAAAAAATAAGATAAAAAAAAATTTCAATTGTCACATCAAATAGTCGCTAGAATGTATAATGTAGCAGTCGTTAGTCCATCTCAGCATGTCGTTAACGATTTTGTGGGACAATGACAAAAATAAGATTAGGAACCAATGTGAGTCATAACTATTAAGTTGGGAGACTAAATTGAGTAAATCAAAATTTTTGAAATTAGATTGAAACATAGTTGTTAGAACCGAACTAGTGATCGAACCGGTCAAGCTACTGGTTCACTTGTTTATTGGTTCAACCGATAAATCACTGGTTGAACCGATAAAACCGGTCTCACGTAAATATAAAATATAAAATAGTTAAAAACTTAAAATTAAAATTTGAAATACATATCTTCACTAACATTTTATGAAGAATCAAGTCTCAACTCCTAAAAATAACTAATATAAAAAAGAAAAAATTATTCTAAAGGACCGTTAAGAAGATTTAATTATTAAAAAGGACCTTTAATACCAAATTAGTAAGAAGGACCAAATATTTTTATAATATTTAAGAAGAAGAATCAAATCTTTTTATAAGGAGATAAATATATCCTTAATTATTTTTTATAATCTTTAATATATGATGTTTGATTCTCAACGTTATATACATATGTATGAATATTCACTTGAGATTAATTAGTTAATTAATTAAAAAATTACTCTAAAAGATCGTTAGGAAGATTTAATTATTAAAATATTAATTTTTAACTATTTATTTATTAAAATATTATTTCTCAAGTAGAGGTTGCTTTTGCTTCAAGGTTCTTGGTTCGAGACCTTGTGGAGACATTTTAAAATATTTTTCAAGCAGACCAGTTTGGTTAGACCGGTTTGTACCAGTTCTTAACGGTTCACACCGGTTTTATTCCTTAAACGGTCCAAGGAGTAAACCAATCTAGTCCGGTTCACTAGTTTTCCGGTCGAACCAGTCGATCCAGTTTAATTTTTACAACTATGGATTAAAATACGAACAAAATTTCAGAGAACAATAAGTATTATCTCTTTGTTGACAATTAAGTTGTTTTAATGGTGATTAAGATCTAATAATGGTTTATAGTAAAAGAAGTATTCTTTTGCAACAATGAACCTATACTAGTAGTTAGGGGTGTTCACAGATTAGATCATATTCATATAAATTCACAGTATTTATCCGTATCTGATATGTAATTTGAGGATATGATCTGATCTGTAAGATGGTCGGATTGGATCGAATCGGATCCACACTCTAATCAGATAAAAGTAAATATGTTTAAAAAAGTAAACAAAAAAATTATTGACTTTTTTATAAAAATAAATTTTTTAATATTTTTTATTTTATGGATATATTTGATATCTGATCTAAACATAAAAAGTGCAAATATCAAATTTGATCTAATGAGTTTAGTGCGGATTGGATCGAAATTTCAGCCATATCCCATCTGTAAACACCCCTAGCAATAATAACTAAAAAATTATAATGATTATATTTTTAACTAAGAGGAAGTGCCAAAAAAAGTACTAAATACAAGAACATTTAATCAAATATTAAAAGAAAATTTTACTTTAAAACAGTTGGACTTTTTTTGCTCATATATATATAATAATAATAATAATAATAATTATTATTATTATTATTATT
>NC_029776.3:60618530-60628659 GCF_000817695.3 Arachis duranensis | reverse complement strand
TAATTAATATTATATATATTTTTTATACTACATTTAGTTATAAAAATTTTATTTATTTCTAATGCTTATATTAAAAAAAATTTAAATTAGTAAATCTTAATCTATAATATAATAATAATATAGTAATTATTTTATATATTGTACGAATATAAATTAATTATTTTTTTATTTATAAAAATTTTAAGATGTTTTAGTTTGTTATATATATATATATATATTGATGAATGTGATATATTTTTTTATGTAAATAATCTTTTAAAAAATTTAATAGTTAATCTCTTGTTTTTTTTGTTTTAGTCCAAATTAAATATTTTTTATTGTTTTTGGAAAGAAAATTTTTTGAGGAATTTAATAATATGTGATGAGGAACACCGAATAAATTATACAAAAACCAATTAAAACAACGTAGAAACATCTTAAAAAAAGACGTTTTAGGCGTCTTTATCTGAGTGACCTCCCCTTAAAAAAGTCTTCTTTTCATTTAGTAATCCCAAAACTCTTCCCACTGAAACTAGAAAAAGAAAGAATTATAACCAACACATTTGAAAGAATAAAAGAAAGAAAAGAAAAAGAGAGATGTCTAAGGTTTTGGCTCTATATTTAAATCAGTGAAAAAAGTTAAATCTTTTTTATTTTATTAATTGCGTACTATTTTTTCTTCTTTCTTCGTATCAATTTTTTGTTTTGTTTGGATGAGTCCAAATCTCAATAGACATAGACAACATTGAGTGTGTGTCATCCTCTAATGGCACGGATGATGATGGGATCAACTTTTTGTTTTGTTTTGTTTCACCCAAATCTCTCATCCAAATCTCAATGAACACAGACAACATTAAGTATGTGCTATCCTCTGATGTCATGGATGGCGACGAGATTCAATACTACAGCCTTCATTGTAACGTCACAAACTTTTATCAATCTACCAATTTATGGGACTTTGTTGTCATATATATAGTTTATGAGCCTATCGTGATATTGATGACAAAGGTTAGCGTCCAATCTCGTATAATGAGTAAGGTGTAAATGTTGTTTTGGGTGATTATTATTGGTTATGGATATGAACCTTTGAGCGAAAGAATTGATTTGAAAATTATCCGTGATGAGAGGCTTAAATTGAAGTTGAGTTTAATAAGTATGCTTCGATTATGTTGTTAAAGATTTGGTTTATTAATTGGGTTTGGTTGAGACTTTGATTAATAAATTTGGCATCGGTTTCTAGAAAAACGAAATTGTGGTGTGAAAATATCAATGTTGTAGGGTTTTGATGGAAAGGAAAGAAAGTAAGGGCGGAAGGGTTATGTTTGAGGTTTGGGAGAAATTATTATATGGTAATTATATATGGGTGAACTATTGGCGGGCCATAACTGTTGGGCCAACCGTGAGGAGCTCTCGACTACCGGGGAGACTTTGGGGAGGAATCAAGCAAGAGAACATAAGATGAGAAGACACCACATCCAACTTAAAATCTTAAGGTGTCAAGTTAATGGGTCTCTCATCTTATAAACTCCAACACTCCTCACACTTGCAACACTAACAATCTCCCCCTCAAGTGTGAGCCTCCACATCAAGCATCAACTTCCCTCTAGCTCTTCCACCACATATGAGTATTCGTCCATCACACCGCCACAAAACACCGCGGGACACGCCGCCCGGACCACCTTTGTCGGGAAGACTTTCGATGCTTCACCTTGAATACCCCTTAAAACCACCAGACCGATTAACCATCGGCTCTGATACTACTTGTTGGGTCAAACGTGGAGAGTTCTCGACAACTGGGGAGACTTCGGGGAGGAATCAAGCAAGAGAACATAAGATGAGAAGACACCACATCCAACTCAAAACCTTAAGGTGTCAAGTTAACGGGTCTCTCATCTTATAAACTCCTCACTCTTCCTTGCTTTTTTTGATGTGGGACTAACTCCAACACTCCTCACACTTACAACACTAACAATAACATGGTCTAAATAGCTTAGAATTCGAGGAGGCTTTAGTTGTTATAAAATTAAGAATGTCTAGTTTATTGCCTTCAAGAAATAGAGACTAAATGGATTTTGTATAGAAAGTTATGTCTTTTGAAAGTTTGGAAGTATAGAATTGGATCTTGCAGGATTTCGTCGGAGAAATTATGTACAGAGAGTTAACACCGCGTGCTTGGTAGGATCCCGCGGACACGGCCTATGCCAATTTTAACTCATAATCTGCACATGCGGTGAGTACTTGTATAACCAAGGTTCCACATGCGCGGCGCAGGAGGATGCTCACGCGGTACTTACTGACTATTTGGCGATTTCTTTTTTAAGGTCAAGAGCCTCCTTAGAATTCCAGTACCTTTTCATAACCTTATGAAAGTCGTATTTAGTGTCTCGTGACCTTAGACTCACAAGCCATGTAAAACGGCCCAAGTCAAATCCTGTTAAATGTTAAATGAATAAATGATTGAAGTAGAGACGTTAGGAAGTGGTGATTGTTGCCTGATGCCATTAATTAGTATGTAGTTTGAGTAATCTAATGAGATCATGCATAGTTGAGGCTTACGGTGGGGGATTATGAGTGATGAGGATTATATTTGATGATGACGATTATAAATAGTGATGATTATGTATATGAATATAGTTATGGTTGATGATGATTCTGATTAAGGATGACGGGGTTTATGGATGATGATTTTGGCAAGAATGTGAGTCTCATCCCACTTGCATGATGATATTTGATTTTGTTTATACCTGGTACGGATAGTGGTTTTGTCCCGCTTGTTTAGTGCAATTGATGATATGTGGAGATGGTGGTTTTGTCTTGCTCACATTTTCTTTACTCGTAAAGTGTGGCCAGATACTTACTCATGGATTAGTTGGCCTCTATTGAGAAGGTGATAGGACATTCTCCTTTACAAGGAAAACTTTTGAGAAGTTCTTTATTATGTTCCTCATGGAGATACACGACAAAGAAACTATGTTCAGGTTAGCTACCAGATGTGTCAGATTTTTACATTATAACCGATACATGAGCTTATGGCTAGTAGGACAGGCATGCATCCTATACATTTGCATAATTTGTTTAGGTATGCATAATTGTTTAAAATTGCCTAATTGTTCACTGTGTGCTACTTTGTCACTCTATTTGGCTTAATTGTGTATCTGTTGTACTTATTATTATTTGATTTGATTATGTCTGTTGAATTTTTGCAGAGGTATTGGAGGTAAGGTGAGATTGATGAATTAGATAAAATCTTAAGCTTTAATAAGAGTTGTAATGAAAGAAGAGTTGGACTAATGAGAGTGAAGTCAGAATTAATAAAGAGGTAAGTTACATTCATGGTTTAGATTTTGGTATCATGGTTAGGACTCAAAATTCTTAGGAACCCTATCTCATTATGTAGTTGTATTCGATTTTAGAGCCTTAGTAAGAACCATCAGGTTCTCACCCATGGCTATTTACTTCTGTGTTTGAGATTTGAGCATACTTCAATGATGACAATTCACATATGACAATTTCACTCTAACTTTTGTATATGTTCTAGTTTTAGTAGTATTCTCTCAATCTTATTCTTGTTCCTTGTGTAAGTCTTGAATTGAGAGATAAGATTTATGTATTTCCTTTTATAGAGTCCCTCTAGGCTAAAGACCAATTTAAAAGGCTTTTTCGCATGTTAGGTCGTGGGATTTTTTTTCTTTTTTATACTTATATGTATTTCATAAATTGTACTATTTGAAAGTGAAGATGTCATTTGAAATTCCTTGTTATTTGATGAGTAAAAATTTATTGTTCAGAGTTTTATTCTTCAAATTTTGTTTTATGTCATTATAGTACACTTTAAATACTAAACTTCTACAATCAAATTTAAAAATAGTGAAGATTCTTTAAACAAGGAGTTTGAGCCTAGGTCATAACTCAATGAAGGTACATGGTGCATGAATCCCCACACTTCGTACAATTGTACCAGCAAGCGTACTGGGTCGTCCAAGTAATACCTGAGCGAGTCAGGGTCGATCCCACGAGGACTGTGGTTTGAAGTAAGCTATGGTTATCTTGCAGGTCATAGTCAGGCAAATTAGAATGTTGTTGGATTGATGCAAGGGAAATTAATAATAGGAATATTGTATAAATTAAAATCAATAATAGGAATATAGTTGAGGATTGGAGTTGCTTTGTCTTTCTGAATTAACTCTGGTATTACTGTCTTCTTTGCTTGTGAGTGATTTCTTCTATGGCAGGTGATAAACCACTATTTTATGGTTTATATTGTGTTTTATTGAGTGGTTTTATCAAGCTTTTCACCCACTTATTCATATGATTTGCATGTATTTACAATTCCTTCCTAAAAACATCCTATGATTAATAACTTGCTTCCTAAGGACCTTTTTGTTGTATATTTTTATCTTCCTTCGTACCATTCGATGCCGTGATCTATATGTTAAGTGTTTCAGGCTTCATAGGGCAGGAATGGCGTAAGGAATGAAGAGGAAGCATGCAAAAATGGAAAGAACAGATGGAATTGAGGAGATGACCAGCGAGAAGTCACGCGGTCGCATGGCTCACGCGACCGCGCGAAATAGAAGGAATTACCGTGACGCGCTCACGTGCCTGACGCGACCGTGCGATTTGGAAGCTGCACGAACGACGCAAAAGCGTGGATGACGCGCACGCGTGGTACGAGAAATGCTGAGTGACGCGAACGCGTGGACGACGCAAACGCGTGACGAGCGCGATCTGCAGAATTACAGAAGTCGCTGGCACAGATTCCGGGCCGCATTTCAACCCAGTTTTCGGCCCAGAAACACAGATTAAAGTCCAAGAACATGCAGAGACTCAGAACATCAATTGATATCAGATCATAATTCAATTTTAGGTTTTAGATGTAGTTTTTAGAGAGAGAAGTTCTCTCCTCTCTCTTAGGATTTAGGATTAGGATTCCTCTTAAAGGATTTAAGATTTCAACTCTTCATCAGGTTCAATATTCCTTTTACTTCATATTTCTCTTTTATTTTCAGATACTTTAATGCTTGTATTACATATGTTGCCTATTTGGCTTATGAGCCATTCATGTTAGGATTTTCTTTATTTAATGTAAATTGAGGTATTTCAGACTTATATGTTATGGATGCTTTAGCTTTATCCAATTTATTTTCATTCGAGTAGATTTTTCTTCCCTTTTGGCTTTGGTTGATTAATTGGTAACTCTTGAGTTATTAAACTCATTGTTGATTGAAAATTGAAATTTTTCAAGAATTAATTTGAGTTCCAATAACTCTAGCCTTTCCCAAGAAAATACTAGGACATGAGGAATCAAAATTAATTCATCACTTAACTTACCTTAATAGTTAGAGGTTAACAAAGTGGGAGAAAAATCCAATTCTCATCACAATTGATAAGGATAACTAGGATAAGACTTCTAATTTCTCATATCTTGCCAAGAGTTTATTTTATAGTTATTTATTTATTTTACTTGTCATTTAACATACTTCTTCCTTACTTTCAAAACCCCCAATTTACAAGACTCATAACTAATAATAAGAACACCTCCCTGCAATTCCTTGAGAAGACGACCCGAGGTTTGAATACTTCGGTTATCAATTTATTTAGGGGTTTGTTACTTGTGACAACCAAAACGTTTGTAAGAAAGGTTGATTGCTTGGTTTAGACACTATACTTTCAACGAGAATTTATTATAACTTCTAAACAATCAATCTTCAGTTCTCTTCAAAATGGCGCCGTTGCCGGGGAATTGCAAACGTGTGCCTTATTATTGGTTATTGTAAATATTTTTCAAAAAAAAAATTCAGATTTTAAAATTGTTATCTTATCTTATCTTATTTTTCAAAATTCAAATCTTTTTCAAAAAAATTATATCTTTTTCAAAATCTTATCTTATCTTATTTCAAAAATCATATCTTTTTCAAAATATTTTTCTTATCTTTTTCTTTTTCATATCTTTTTCAAAATATTTTCTTTTTGTTAGTTTTTGTTTTTATTTTCTCCTACTACTATAAATTCTCACCCCTCTGGCTTCAAGTTTGATTCCAATGTTGTTGTTAGGAATGGACACTATAATGAGAATAGGAATATGCATCAAGGTCAAAGCAATCAAAGATGGACGAAGCCAAGAGGATCTGATCAACCCTTTAGGCAACAACACCTTCCAAGATATCATGGACGAAGACCATTCTACAATGCATACCAAAATGATAGATATCCTCAACATGACTTTGGACCACCATACTCACAAGCCCCTTTCTGCCATTCACCTCCATATGACCCTAACCCAAATCCACCATACTAACCACCCTATGAACCGTATGAACCGTATATAGAACCACCCCAATTCCACCACAATTACTCCCAAGAACCACCACCTCAATATACACCATCTCCATATCCATCAATCCAAGAGCACTATGATCCTACTTATGATAGCCGAGCGCAACAAGAATCAATGGATCGTTTCAAGGAAACAGTGGATCAATTTCACGCAACCCTTCATCAATTGAATCAAGCGATAAATCAATTAGCTTCCCGACGTTCGGACACTCAAGGAACCCCCATGGCTTCATGTGGACAATCCAATGAAGAACGTAGCATGAAGGAGACATTAGAAACTCTGGTGGACAGTAAGGAGCATGAATTTGTACTGGAACAAGTAAAGGAAGCCGGAATTATTGAAGAGGAAGAGGAAGCAGTGGTTGAAGACTTCAGAGATGCTGAACCTCCATGGGAAAGTCAAGTTATACAACCTCCTTCAAAGACGTTTGAAACTGATGTTGAGGAGAGTGTACAACCTCCAAGGCATCTCATGATTGAAGACTTTGAAAGGGATGGTCAAGAGATGGTTTCAATCATTGATGAATTCTTATCTACATTTGTGTCCTCTCCCATTGGACTTGACATGGAGATGAAAGAAGAAGAAGCACAACCTCCCATGCCCTTGGTGAACAATGAAAAAGAGATTGAATTGGAAGAAATCCACCAAGAGGAAGAGGTTGATATTGAAGAAGATTGCAAAGAGGTGGAAGATGTCGAAGAAGAGCACAAGGGAGTGGAACTTGCACGTTGATTAGAAACACCTCCCCCTAAGTTGGCATCATCCTTCACAACATTCGAGTGGGTAAAATTCATATTCCTTGGCTTTCTAATTCCACTTGAATACGGGCTACTGGAGACAGATGGTCAACTCAGAGCTCTTTGTGGCATTAAAAGTAAGAGGAAGATGGTCAGTGGTAAGAATTGTCCTGTAAGGTTCATTATGGTTGGAAGCTCAAAGTTTAAACGCAAAGGTTGGTATAGAGCTCAACTGAATGGGTCTAAGAAGTTGTTTGGCTGCTTCAGTGGGAATTCTAAAGCTGAACCACCCGGATGGAATCATGATAGTCAACTTGAAGACGGGTGTAAAAGTAAGGTTTGGGACCCCGGAATTCATTCCTACAATCAACACTCGTGGTGCCTTGTCACTTGCTTTAACTTACTTGAAGGCTTTCTGCGCCTAGTTTGGGATCCCGGAGGCCACTGGAATTACAAACATTGGTGGGAATTCAAGGATCAGTACAAGCACAAGCCACCATAGCAAATGACTCCCCAAATGTCCAACTTAAGGACTTTAACTAAAAGTGCTAGGTGGGAGACAACCCACCTTGGTATTATCGTTCATTTTCCATTTCAGTCTGTTTTTGAATTTTTATTGAACCTCGAATCATGCATAGCATTCATATTAAGCATTGCATTAAAAAAAAGGGAAAGCACGCACGCGACGCGGCAGCGTCGCTAACGCGTCCCCGTCACCAGTGCATTAGAAAGAAAAGAAAAGTGAACAGAGAGTCACGCGAGAGCGTGGCTGGAGGCGTGCCTTGGGCACAAATTGATTCACGCGACTGCGTCGCTGACGCGTCTGCGTCATGTGAGAAAAATGTCTCCCACGCGTCCGCGTCACCCACGCAAATGCGTGCCCTGAAAATCGACATAAATGGGTGTTTGGCAGCAAGTTAGGCTGGTATGGGGCTGGAGTCGTGCTGGAAGCCCAAGCCCTCCCACGCGAACGCGTTCCCCATGCGGCCGCGTCGTTTTCAAAAATGGCCATCCACGCGATCGCGTCAACCATGCGACCGCATCACCCAAAAAAAATTGGCAAAAAGAGTTTCGAACAGAGAGTTGCGCGAACGCGAGGCTGCCCTCGCACCAGTAGCACAAAATGCGTCATGCGTCCGCGTGACCGACGCGACCGCGTCGATTAATTTAAGCTCAAGTCGCGCGACCGCGTCCCCCACGCGTCCGCGTCGCTTGCGCCGCACAGCTTACCCTAAATTGCCAAAATATCTTATCTTTTCTTCCCCAATCCTAATTTTTCCTCCCTCCTTTCTTCCTTACTTCTTTCTTCCCTTCCTTCCCTTCTCGTTCTTCTTATCTTTCATTTTATTTATTTTCATATTTTATTCATTGCATTTTAATTTAGTGTATATTTTTCCTTCTTTTCTAAATTCATTATTTTTCCTTTGGTGTTGAATTTTCTTATTTAACTGTTGCATATTCTCTTGAATTAATTTAGGTGCTTAATGACTTGTTTTATTCTGGTGAGGTAATATTATTTAAATCAATGCCAATCTTTTATACCTGTATTACTTTTGCATTGACATGAATTTATATTATCTCTCCTTACCCACGCTCTCTTCCCTATTATTGCAAAATTTTTGCACTCTTGATTTGCCATGTGCTTCTACTGTTTTCTCGCTTGCATGTTGTAGCTATCATGTAATTGAGACCGTTTTTATCTGGCATTCACACCCATATTTTATTTGTTTTCTATCTTTATTTTTGGGTTACCTTCCTTCCCTTTTCTCTTCTTTCAGGATGGCCACCGAGGAAGGGAAGGGGAAAGCTTCTAACTGGGGAGACAAACACGTCTGTTTGCACAATCTTTAGAAAAAAAAGCATCAGTTGAAGTGATCTGTCCACTCGCACCTCTTAGTATGCACCGAGGACGGTGCAATCTTTAAGTGTGGGGAGGTCGATACCGATCTCCATGGGTTAGTTACTCTTCTGTCTCAACACCAATGGTTTATTTTCCTTGTTAGTTTTTGCATTTGCATGTTTGATTGCATATTTTACCACTTGGTTAAAGTAATATTTTCTTTTCAAGAAATTTTTATAGTATTTCACTAATTTAAATCAAAACTTTTCTGTTAAACTTGTTTAGAAGTTGTATTTGGAACATAGTTAAAAGCTAGAACACAGAACCTGTGATATTTGAGCTTATTTACATGGTTACATTATTTAACTATAAATTTTATTCTTGTGTGTTTTCTTCTCTATAATTGCAATCGTTGTTTTGTTCCATTCTATATGTCCATTATTTAGTGTATTTACATGCTTGCATATGATTGAGGCCATATTTGATTATTAACTCACTTATCCCAAATAAAGCCTACCCTTTTATGTCACTGATAAACCACTATTTTATGGTTTACAATGTGTTTAATTGTCTGGTTTATCATGGTCTTTACCCACTTATTCATATAATTAGCATGCATTTATATTTCCTTCCTAAAATTATTACATGATTGAAAACTTACTTCCTGGAGATCCTTTAATTAGCTATTTTAATCCTCCTTTATTCCATTCGATGCCGTGATCTGTGTGTTAAGTGTTTCAGGCTTCATAGGGCATGAATGAGTGAGAGATTGGGAAGGAAGCTTGCAAAAATGGAAGGAATACAAGAAATTGAGGAGATGACTGATGACATGTCATCATATACCTATTTTTCTATGCTTTTTCATACAAGAAATTGATGAGTTGTGCTTAAATATTGAATGCTTTTGTACTTAAATGATATATTTTCTTGATATTTTAATTTTATAAATCTTGTAGAAAATAAGAAGAAAAAGAAGCAAAGAAGCACAAAAAAAGGAGAAAAAAGAGCTTTGGGGTACACTTTGAAGTTGGGGTACACTTTGGAGCCTTAGGCCACGCTTTTAAAAGCGTGGCCCATGACCAAATTAAAGAGGAAAACAACCAGCACGCACACTGCCCTGCCCTTGCCAAGGGCAGGGCAGAATCGTGATGCAAATTGAGGTTGGAAGCAAGAATTTCGCTAAGGTAAAATCTGGGCGCTCACAGCATGACCATGCCTCCTTCAAAGGGCTATAAC
>NC_029776.3:60613474-60614754 GCF_000817695.3 Arachis duranensis | reverse complement strand
ATCATGATCATAAACAAACAAGGCATTAAAGAAGATTTTAGCATGTGTATACAAGTATTGGAAAGCTAGTATGATTAATTGTTGTTCAATTGCATTGGATTTTATTTAATTGAAGTTTTTCATCTTGTACTTTTTGTGAAATCTTTTGAAATCATGAAGACCTTGAAGAAGTAAATGCAAAAAAAAAAGCAAAAAAGGAAAAAGGGAAAGAAAGAGAAAGCTGAAGGCTCTGAGTACCAATGGCAATTTATTTGCTAAGTGCTTGTGGTGTTTATGTATCAAGCCAAATGCTTGAAAACAAAACACTTAGAAGTCAAGGCTAGGCTCAAGTGCAAAAGCACTCCCTCAAAGCTCAAGGCTCTGAGCATCAATGATTAGAGAGTCAAGAAAAGAAAAAAAATGACGAGCTTAATGAAGTCCTCTAATTAAATGCTTGTGGTGCTTATGTATCAAGTGGTAATACTTGAAAACAAAGCATTTAGAAGTCGTAGCTTTGTTATTAACTCATGGGGCAAAGCACCCAAAAGGAGAAGCTAAAAAAAAATAAAATCAAAAGCTTGTTTCAAGGAAGAATTATAAGAAAAAGATTTCATAAATTGAGTTAGATGGAAGCATCAATCATTTACATTTCTTTTGTGATTGAAGCATGCATAGAAAACTAGCTTACCATGAACATTGAGTTGCTATTCTTCTTACCTTGGATTGTCAATCTTTATTGCATGATTCTTTTCTTGCTTGGGGACAAGCAAGGTTTAAGTTTGGTGTTGTGATGACATGTCATCATATACCTATTTTTCTATGCTTTTTCATACAACAAATTGATGATTTGTGCTTAAATATTGAATGCTTTTGTACTTAAATGATATATTTTCTTGATATTTTAATTTTATAAATCTTGTAGAAAATAAGAAGAAAAAGAAGCAAAGAAGCCCAAAATAAGCTAAAAAGGAGAAAAAAAGAGCTTTGGGACACACTTTGAAGTTGGAGCACACTTTGCTACAAGAGTTTTGAGTTCTGATCTATTGCTCTATTTAATTTCCAGCACCCCAGCCCCTTTACTTTTTATGCAATTTACCTTTCTTGTCATTTAAGATTTTGTCAATTTACTTTTCTTGCTCTTTAAGTTTCCTACCATTTACATTCTGCAGCTTTAAATTCACTGCTATTTTACTTTCTGTTGGCTACATTTCATCCAATTTCACTTCAATGTTAGCTTGACTAAACTAATCACCCACTAAAGTTGCTTGATCCATCAATCCCTGTGGGATCGACCTCACTCT
>NC_029776.3:60606469-60613033 GCF_000817695.3 Arachis duranensis | reverse complement strand
GCTTGCACCACGGACGCACCACCATGCACCAATTTTCTGCCCTGCCCTCCACAAGGGCAGGGCAGCCTCCTGGGAGCAACATGGGCCAAAATCAACCAAAATTCACATTAATTCAATTCTTCAACAAATTGAATCAAGGCCAACCAAACCCATTTTTCCTCAAATCCAAAGCAAGCAAAGCCCACTCAACATGACTCAAAGGCACATGGATCAATTAAATTAGGATTTTCATTTTTGTAATTTGTTTTAATTTCATTTTCATTTTATTTTGTAAAGCCTATATAAGGCATCATTTCCATCTTTGAAAGGAGGCGAGACCCACTAGGGAATATTAGGATTTGAGAGCTATCTCTTAGTTTTTATTGCTGTTTTGGAATTTTGGATTGGGAAGGAAGGAATTCTGTTTCATTCCTGATTTGAGATTCATCTTGTTCTCTTACTGCATAACTCAATTTTCATTTGCTGTTTTAAATCTTCTTCTTCTGCAATCCGTTCTTTTAATTTTCTGTAACTTTTCTCTTGTTGGATCAAGGAAGGACTTGAGATCTAGACTTGTTTTCTAGTCTCTTTAATTTCCTGAGAAATTTAATTTCTGTTTGCTTCTTCAAGCAATTCTGCTTTCTGTTTAAGATTTGTTGCAAGTTACTCTTCTGCTGGATTGCTCCTTACATTCTCTTGTTGAATTTTAATTCCCAGCACCCAAGTCCTTTTACTTTTCATGCAATTTAATTATTTTGTAATTATTCTAAGTGCTGCTTATTGCTTTCCTTTAAATTTCCTGCACCCAATTCCCTTTACATTTCCTGCAATTTACATTTCTTGTCATTTAAGTTTCTGCAATTTACATTACTTGTTCTTTAAGCTTCCTGCCTATTTACATTCTGTCATTTACAATTCTTGTCAATTTACTTTCTGTTGGCTACGATTTCACTCAATTTCACTTCAATGTTAGCTTGACTAAACTAATTACACACTAAAGTTGCTTGATCCATCAATCCCTGTGGGATCGACCTCACTCTAAGTGAGTTATTACTACTTGATGCGACCCGGTACACTTGCCGATTGGATTTGTGTGTTGGAAATTCGTTTTTCCACAAAAACACCATCAATGACCAGCGAGAAGTGACGCGTACGCGGCAGCGACGCGACCGCGTGGAAGAGAGCAATTCGCAGTGACGCGGCCGCATGAGTGACGCGGACGCACGGATTGGAAAAGCAGAAGTGACGCGGAGGCATGGACGACGCGCCCGCATGGAAAAGAAAAATGCCGAATGATGCGTCCGCATGAATGACACGTCCGCGTGACGTGCGCGATCTACAGAATTTCAAAAGTCACTGACAGAGTTTCTGGGCCGGATTTCAACCCAGTTTTCGCCCCGAGATTACAGACTAGAGTCAGGGAACATGCAGAAACGAGAGATAGAATTCATTCTGCATAATTTTTAGTTTTAGATCTGGATTTACTCCTCCCCTAGGTTTTTCACTGACTTGAGCATTCATAATTAACATTGGAAGATTTTGGCTTTAGATTTTGAGAAGAGTCTACCTCCGGTACTAGTCATCTTATTTTGTTATTTACTTTTTATATTTATTCTTCCATATTTTTAATCTCTCTAGAGTTGACTTTGGCTTATTTTTATAAGTTATTAATATAGACTATTTTTATTTTCAATTAATCCTTTTATTATTGTTTATCATGTCTTCTTTTATTTTCACCATTAATTCTGTGAATTTTATAATTATGATGAGTGAGTAGTTCCATGACTTGATTGGGGATGATTGAAAGGAACCCTTGAGTTGAACTAGTCAAGAGAGAGATTATAATTGGGTTTATTGTTGAATCACCTTCTAATCATTAGTCATTAACTCTAGTCCTTCCCAAGGGAGAGGATTAGGACTTATGACTAGAAACCGATTTCCAACTTGCTTGACTTTCCTTTACCTAGTAAGGGTTAACTAAGCAGAGTAACTTCCAATTATTAATTAATCTTGAGAGTATTTCAACAAGAATAGGGCTTCCAACTAATCTACCCCCCGTCAAGGCCTTTATTTAAAATCAATTCTGTTTATCAACTCAACCATTTTTGAAAACACTTGATTGATAAAATAGCACATCTCTCTGCAACTCGTTGGGAGACGACCTGAGATTAATACTCCCAGTATTTTAATTTTCAATATTGTGACAACCCCTTTTAAATTGATAAGTGGCTTTTTGGTTGGTTAAGGACTGTACTTGCAACGTATCCCTATTAATAAATTCTTAACTCGCCAATTTTCGCCACGTCAATTTTCGGCGCCGTTGCTGGAGAGTTGCAACAGTGTGCTAATTTATTGATTGGTATTTATTTTAATTGCAATTTTTCTTTTCATTATGTCACTATGAGCTGTACGTTTCTTTCGTTAAATGACGCGTTCACTTCCTGATCCAAGCTTGCCAGTATTTGACCCTGAGATTGAAAGAACTCTTTCACGTATAAGGCAAGCTCGGCGTTGGCGACTCCTCTTTGAGGACAAACCTGAACCGTCATCTAAGGAAGAAACAAGCTCCCTCTCTACTGATCTAGTTCATTTACGTGCAGGTGACATGGCAGCACCCAGAAGAGTCACTATCCAGGAGGAAGGAGCCCCTGATTTTACGCTCCAACCATTCTAGGCACACCACCTAGCAGTAGCTGTAGATTTTGAAATAAAGTCTTCACTACTCAACTTGATGCCCAAGTTTCATGGCTTACCTGCTCAAGAGCCTATCAAGCATCTTAGGGATTTCCAAACTGCTTGTTCTACTGTTAAGCGTGATGGAACTGATGAAATCTCCATTCTGTTGAAAGCCTTCCCATTTTCTCTGGAGGGAAAGGCAAGAGAGTGATACTACACTCAACCCGGAACAACTGTTTCCAACTGGGATACACTTAGGAGAGAGTTTCTGGAGAAATTCTTTCCAGCTGAACTATGTTGCCGATACGCTGAGGAAGGACATGTCTATGATCGTTCAGGATGAATCTGAGACCCTTTATGAATACTTGGAACGCTTCAATAATCTTCGAGAAGCATGCCCCCATCATATGATTGACAAAATAGTGTTGCTCGGCTACTTTACACAGGGTTTGAAATCTCAAGATAGAACCACATTGGAAGGTGCTAGCAATGATTCTATGAAAAAGTACAAGACTACGGAAGAAGTATGGCAATTGATCAGCGACTTAGCTGACTTTACTAGGAATCATAGGCAGAAACAAAGTTGATCAAGAACTATTGCAGAGGTATCCACTAGTAAAGAGACTGCTGCTATAGCTCAGAACTTATGTGAAATGACTAACTTGCTGAAATAGATGCAACTGAATCAATAACAGCCTCAAGAAGTTCAGCCTTCTCCACCATAGCACAGTCAACAATTGGTTCCACAAAGAGTATGCGGAATCTGTGCAGATTACAGTCACTATACCGATGAGTGTCCGCAACTCCAACCAGAAGACAACACTGTAGCAGCCACGCATAACTTTCATGATCGCCCCAATCAAGGGTACAATCAAGGTGGCAACTATAACCAATGATGGCAGGATAACTCTAACCAAGGCTGGAGAGACAGTTCTAACCCGGGTTGGAGGGACAATCATAACAGAGGAGGTAGAGATAACAATGGAAATCAGAGGTGGAATAACAATAACAACTTCAGGTAGCAGAATCAGAATCAGTCCTACAGAGCACCTCATTTAAGACAGTCTCAAGCATCTCAGCAGACCTCTCAGATTACTTACCCCTCTTCATCTCCTAATGATGAGTTACTACAATCTATTGATCGGAGACAACAGGCTATGAAAAATAATTTTAATGCAACTCTGAATGTTTTGACTTCTACTTTACAAACCCTTGTCTCACAGGTTGGATCACTGACCAACTTCAACAACCAGTCCTCAAGCTTTGGTGGACTCCCCTCTCAACCATTACGCAACTCAAAGGGTGGTATTAATGCCATCACCCTAAGGTCCGGAACCACATTGCAAGAGAGGAATCAGGAAGAGCCAAACCCACCTGAACACGCCTCAGCTGAAGAGGTAGTGGAAATAGAAGATGTTGAAGAAGAAAAGAGCATCCAGGACATGGCTAAAGATGAAGACGCCAAATCACAGAAAGAAGCACCAAAGGGCACAGACACTATAGAGGACGCCGTTCCTATTCCATTTCCGCAACTTGCAAGGAAGCCCAAGAAGCAGTTGGAACCTGATTCCAAATTGGTAGAAATCTTCAAAAAGGTTGAGGTGACTGTTCCCCTTTTTGATGTCATTCAATAGGTACCTAAATATGCAAAGTTTCTAAAAGATTTGTGCATACATAAAGACAAAATTAATGAATTAGAAACTATTTCTTTAGGAAGTTCTATATCTGCTTTAATGGGAAATATACCTGAAAAATGTAGTGATCCAGGTCCATGCATGGTTAACTGTACCATTGGAGGTGTGATATTTTCTAACTGCATGTGTGATTTAGGAGCATGTGTTAGTATAATGCCTTTATCTGTATATGATGTTTTGAGGCTCCATCCCTTAAAAAGGTGGCAGCTCGTTTTGTGTTAGCAGATAAAAGTATTATTACAATGGCTGGAGTTGCTGAAGATGTATTACTGGGAATCAAAGGTCTCACTTTCCCCATTGATTTTTACATCCTGGAGATGCCCCAAAATGACTCAGAGAAGCCATCATCAATCCTACTCAGAAGACCTTTCTTGAAGACCTCGAAGTTCAAATTAGATGCTTTTGCAGGCACATACTCTTTTGAAATAGATGGCCGAGTAGTAAGCTTCAATCTGAATGGAGTTATGAAACACCCTCCAGAAGACCGTTTTATCTTCCTGTGTGACATCATAGATGAAACCGTAGCTGAAGTTCACCAGGAAAAGTTTGAAGATAAGTACATAGGACAAGGTCCAAGTGTGGGGAATTCCGAGGACAATGCAGGTACTCTACCACTGCCACCAATTCCAGATAATCCAGAGCCAGACCATGACCAAAAGTTAGAATTGAAACCCCTCCCTCCATACCTCAAATATGCTTACCTTGAGGACAAGGAGAAGTTTCCACTTATCATTGCACAGGACCTCACTTCTCAGCAGGAAGAGCAGTTACTTAGTATGCTGAAGAAGCACAAGAAAGCAATTGGGTGGAGTTTAATAGACATAGTAGGCATCAACCCTCAAGTTTGTGAGCACAAGATATTTTTAGAAGAAGGAGCAAGACCTGTTCGTCAACCCCAAAGAAGATTGAACCCCACTATTTTAGAGGTTGTCAAGAAGGAAGTGACCAGACTATTAGAGGCAGGTATTATCTACCCCATCTCAGACAGTGAATGGATGAGCCTAGTACAAGTGGTACCCAAGAAGTTTGGAGTCACTACAGTGAAGAATGAGCATGGAGAGCTCATAACAACCAGAGTACAGAACGCCTGGAGGGTCTGCATTGATTACAGGCGTCTCAACCAAGCTACTCGTAAGGATCACTACCCTCTTCCTTTCATTGATCAAATGTTGGATCGCCTGTCAGGTAAATCACATTATTGCTTTTTAGATGGTTACACAGGCTATTTCCAGATTCATATAGCTCTTGAGGATCAGGAAAAGACTACCTTTACATGTCCTTTTGGGACTTATGCTTACAAGAGAATGCCCTTTGGCCTGTGTAATGCACCAGCTACTTTCCAAAGGTGCATGATGAGTCTTTTCTCTGATCTTATTGAGGACTGTATGGAGGCTTTTATGGATGATTTTAGCGTTTATGGTGATTCTTTTAACCTTTGCTTGGATAGTTTATCTAGAGTATTAGATAGATGTGTCAGTACAAACCTTGTATTGAATTTTGAAAAATGTCATTTTATGGTTAAACAAGGAATCGTACTGGGACATGTTGTATCTAATACTGGCATTTCTGTAGATCCGGCAAAGGTGGATGTTATTTCTAGTTTGCGTTACCCCTCTTTTGTGAGGTAAGTTGGTGCACGAATTTGTAATCCGCACAACTAACCAGCAAGTGCACTGGGTCGTCCAAGTAATACCTTACGTGAGTAAGGGTCGAATCCCATGGAGATTGTTGGATTGAAGCAAGCTATGTTTATTTTGTTAATCTTAGTCAGGATACCAATAGGGTTCTTTAGCCTCGTATTTTAATAAAGAAAAGGGCGTAAAATAAATAGTTATTACTTTAATAATGGAGAATAAAAGCGTTACTTGTTGTGCAGTAATGAGAAATATGTTGGAGTTTTGGAGATGCTTTGTCCTCTGAACTTCAACTCTTCCTTGAAATCCTTTCCCACACGCAAGGTTCCTTCCATGGCAAGCTCTATGTAGGGTGTCACCGTTGTCAATGGCTACTTCCCATCCTCTCAGTGAAAACGTTCCTATGCTCTGTCACAGCACGGCTAATCATCTGTCGGTTCTCAATCAGGTTGGAATAGAATCCATTGATTCTTTTGCGTCTGTCACTAACGCCTAGCCTTCAGGAGTTTGAAGCTCATCACAGCCATTCAATCCCAGAATCCTACTCGGAATACCACAGACAAGGTTTAGACTTTCCGGAT
>NC_029776.3:60596307-60605257 GCF_000817695.3 Arachis duranensis | reverse complement strand
TATAGCTAATTATTTGGTTAGTCGTACCTTTCCTCCTAATTTTACTAAGCATCAAAGAGACAAGTTGAAAAGCGAGTCCAAATATTATATATGGGATTACCCATATTTATAGAGATGTGGTGCTGACCAAATAATCTGAAGGTGTGTACCAAAATCAGAATTCCAATCAATTTTAGAGGCCTGCCACTCTTTTGAGAGTGGTGGACATTTTGGACCTTAAAGAACTGCTAGAAAAATCTTAGACTGTGGATTCTGGTGGCCCACACTTTTTAAAGATGCTAGCATATATTGTGACTCTTGCTCCCAATGCCAAAGGTTTGGGAATATATCCAAGAGGGATGAGATGCCCAATAACTTACTTTGTTCTGTGAGATTTTTTATGTTTGGGGTATTGACTTCATGGGTCCATTTCCAAACTCTAAAGGTTTCTTATACATATTATTAGCTATTGATTATGTGTCTAAATGGGTGGAAGAAATTCCTACCCGTACTGATGATGCTAACGTTGTTGTATCTTTTGTTTGAAATAATATTATATGTCGCTTTAGATCACCACGAGTAATTGTGAGTGATCAAAGCACTTATTTTTGTAACAGGAGATTGAAAGGTCTATTGAAAAAGCATGGTATCATTCACAAAGTGGCGACAGCTTACCATCCCCATACCAATGGACAAGCCGAGGTGTCGAATAGGGAGATCAAGCGCATATTATAGAAAATTATGAAGCCTCACAGAAAGGACTGGAGTGCTCGACTGGCAGATGCACTTTGGGCTTATCGGACTGCATACAAGACACCCATCGGAATGAGTCCGTTCCACTTAGTCTATGGAAAGGCTTGTCATCTTCCAGTTGAGGTGGAGCACAAAGCTTTTTGGGCAGTAAAGAAATGCAACATGGGATTTGAGAAAGCCGGAGCTGAAAGGAAGTTGCAACTGTAAGAATTGGAGAGCCTTCGCCTAGAAGCTTATGAGAACTCGAGACTGTACAAGGAGAAAATGAAGGCTATACAGGATCAACACATCAAGAGAAAGGAGTTCTAACCTGGGGATTTAGTTTTTCTTTACAACTCTAGACTGAGGCTCATGCCAGGCAAACTGCGATCAAGGTGGGAAGGTCCATATAGAGTCGAGAGGGCTGAGCCGTACGGAGTTTTCCATCTAAGTCACCCTTCAAGCTCTGAACTCATCAAGGCTAATGGACATCGTTTGAAGCTCTACCATGGTGAGAAGGCAATGAAAAATAAGGAGTTAGAGATCTTCCTCTTGGAGGATCGACTCGCAACTGAAAACTGAGCTACTGAAGCGTCCAACTTAAGGACGTTAAAGCAAAGTTCTAGGTGGGAGACAACCCACCACAGTATGATCGTTCCTTTTCTTCTCCTTCTCTTCCCTCATCTATAACTCTTCTTCATACTACTGCCTCTATCTTGCACCTCATCTGCATACTGCATTTTCATAAAAAAAAATTTCACGCCACGCGACCGCATTATTGACGCATCCGCGTCGCAGGTGGATCCGAGAATATAAGAAAGTGAACAGAGAGTCACGCGAGAGCGTGGCTGGAGGCGTGCCTTTGGCATAATTCATCACACGCGACCGCGTCGCTGACGCGTCCGCGTCAAGTGCAAAAATTATCCTCCCACGCGTCCGCGTCACTCACGCGGCCGCGTTCCCTGTAATTCGACGTAAAATGGGTGCACGACCGAAAGTTGTGCTAGAGTGGTGATGGATCGGTGCTGAACGCACAAATTCTTCCCACGTGGACGCATGGCTCACGCGTCCGCGTCATATTCTTCTAATGGCCACTCACGCGATCACGTGACCCACGCGATCGCGTCACCCAACATTTGGCAAAAATAACAATTCAAACAGAGAGTTGTGCGAGCGCGAGGCTGCCCTCGCGCCAGTAGCATACCATGTGTCACGCGTCCGCGTCGATTCACTTAATGCGCATTCGTGCGAATGCGTTACTCACGTGTCCGCGTCGCTTGCGCCGCACAGCTTATCCTAAATTGCCAAATTTCTTATCTTTCTCTTCCCCAAATCATACTTTTTTCTTTTCCCTCCCTTTCCTTCTTTCTCCCCTTCTTCCTTCTTCCCTCATTCTCAATTTCTACTTTCTCTCTCTCTTCGCACCATTATCAAGGTATTTCTTTTCTTCTTACCTCCTCACTTTTCTATTCTTCTTCTTTACTTATGTTTTCTTCTTCCTTTCTCTTTCTTTTTACTTTCATTGCATATGTTTTCTTTTTCTTTCCTTTTTATTGGTGTTGAAAATTTATTTGGTCATTGTGGATTATTTCATAATTGTTTGGCAATTATATTTTTAAAGGGGTTGCTTGCATGTTCAATTTATTATTTTCATTTGATTATTTACCATGCATTCTATGTGTTTGTGAAAAAGCCCATGTGGCATTATGCACTTTTCTACATTATCCTATTCTACTATTCAATACTTGATTTTCACAAATTTCCTTTACTATTTTATTAATTGGATTTAATTATCAATACAAACGTGATAGTTTGTTATGAAGTGATGCTTGATCAATGCTACTCATGCCCTTGCCGGCATGCCATTAAACATCTTGCATCTACTTCCCTATCGTGTACTTATTCTTTTCCATTTATTGATCTTTTCACATGTTGTCATGACCATGTGTTTATTTCATTCATCTTTACCGTGCACGGATTATCACTCACTCAATCTCCTTCCTTGCTTTATCTCTTTGGATTTAGCTTACTTTCTCTTCCCTTTTTCAGAATGGCCACCAAGAAAGGCAAAGAGAAAGCTACCCCTAAACCCACCGCAAGGAAAGGAACGAAGAGAGCATTAGTGGCAGAGCCTTCTTCCACTGCAGTCAAGCCTTCAACAAAATGAATTAAAAGGATTATCAAGGTTGATGAAAAGGAGAGAGCCTTCCCAGCAAAGGATACTGCACAATTTCCAAATCGCTATTGTGAGCAGATGTTTCCTATTCTGGCAGCTCAAAATTACAACAATGAACACCTTTTTATCCTTCTGCCTCGTATTGCTGAATTTGTTAAGCCACAAATTGCACAAAGACATTGGGGATTCTTACAGAGACAGCCACGACAGGTTAATCTTTCTTGGGTTGTTGAGTTCTACTCCAACTTCCACCTGCCGACTCTGCAGTCAGTTTATTTATGCCAGAAGCAAGTCCCCATTACAAAGGAGGCCATTCAGCAAGCCTTAGATCTCCCCCTACTCCAGAAGGATTGGGCGCTTTTCAGAAAGCCGCCATCAAACGCTAGACGTACACCTTTGATTGGGACGTTGTTCTCCGAGTTATCGCTCAACCTGACAACAAATGGATCTTCGGATACCATCGTTTCCGTCCTAAGGGAATCTCGGCTTCCGCGCTTACCTTAGAGGCTCACGTATGGGCACAGACTATGTCCCATTACATCTTCCCGAGTACTCATGAGTCCTCCTTCACGGCAGACATGGCCGTTCTACTATGGTGCATCCTCACAGACCAGCTTCTTAATTTACCGAGACATATCCGGAATGCTATAGAACACGTGCAGATCACGGGCAACCTACCTTTCCCCGCATTGGTCTCCAATCTTATCTCAGTAGCCGGAGTATCCTACAGAGCTGGAGACACCAAAACCATTCTTCCACGGGATGATCAGTATGTCCCTAACGGGAGATATCTCAGGCCATAACTTGCCACTACCAGCCAGTCCACAGAGGATGCTGCAGCTCCTCCACCATCTACTAGTCAGCTGCTGCACCAAATACTGATGCGATTGGACCAACAAGAAAAGAAAGCAAAGCTCCGAGAGCACCGCAACCACCGCCATTTCAAACACCTCAAGGAGCTACTTACGGGCAATCACAGACCAAATGACGATCCAGGCACTCCAGACTCCACTTCTTTCACCAGCACAGGGAGCCGTGACAGTCCCAACTGTGGAGACACTGCCACCAGCCCACCACTGTTCCTGACAGACGGCACCGAGGACGGTGCAAATCCTTAAGTGTGGGGAGGTCGGACAGTACCTGACTTCCAGAGATAATTTTTCTTCCCTAAACACCAATAAATTAGGGTAGTTTGTTAGTTTTTCTTTCTTTTGTAGAATATGATAAATTACATAGTAATATATTAGTTGCATGCATGTTCTACTTGATTGAAAAGACAATAAGTTTCTTCTAAAACTCTGGAACAAAATTTCACTAATTTTAATTAAAACTCGTGTTAAATTTGCTTGAAGTTGTATTTGGAACATGATTTTTAAAGCTAAAGAACATACAACCTGTGAGAATTGAGCCTTTATGCATGGTTACATTATTTAACCATATTTGTTTTATTCTTGTGTGTTTACTTCTCTATGATTATAACCTATATTTTGTTCCATCTTATATGTCTAATGTTTAATATATTTATATGCTGCATATGATTGAGGCCATTAATTGTTTAGCTCACTTATCCAAATTAAGCCTACCCTTTCAATTACCTTTGTTAGCCACTTTGAACCTTTAAATCCCATTTGTTCTATAATCTACCACATTACTAGCCTTAAGCGGAAAAACAATTATATACCCCAATTTGAATCTTTGATTAGCTTAAGATAGAATTGTGTGTGCTAATTAAGTATGGGAAATTGTGGGAACAAAGGATATTAAGGGGATATGTCATGATAATATAATGGGAATTTGGACACCTACTCATGTGAAACTATAAGAATCAAAAAAATCTATGTGCATTGATAAGCTATGTTGATTTTGAAAAAAAAATAATAAGGGGACAAAATTTGCCCCAATGTTGAGTTAAGAATTCAAAGGTCAATGCATGTATGATAGAATTAAAATAAACAGTTGATACATGAGTATGGAATGTGAAGAGAATTCTGGGTAGCTAGGTACGAACTCCATAGTTATATAAAATATATAGGTTATGTTAGAGTTTGAGTTAATTAAAGATTCAATTTATAAGCTCACTTAACCATATATGTATCCTTACCCTTACCTTGGCCCCGTTACAACCTTGAAAAGACCTCATGATGTTGCATTGGTATATTAAATATTGTTGATTGGTTAGGAGAAGAACAAAATTTAGGGAGCATGATTAGAGAAGGATAGAGTGATTACCCTATACACTGGAGAGATTAGAAGATACATACATCATCAGTGAGGGTTCAATGCTTAAAATTTTATGCTCCCTGCTTTCATGAGCTACCTTCTTGCATTTTTATCTGTTCTTATTGTGTGACAATTGAATTAGTGAAGCTTGATTTGTAATTATTTTGAAGAGCTTATTTATTCTTGATCAAGTGGGCAAGAATCACATAGTTGCATTCACATGTATAGGTTGCATTACATTGCATGAGTTTTGCATGTTCCTACTCATTTATTTTATCTCCTTCAACTAAGCATGAGGACATGCTAATGTTTAAGTGTGGGGAGGTTGATAAACCACTATTTTATGGTTTACAATGTGTTTAATTGTGTGGTTTTATCATGGTCTCTACCTGCTTATTCATATAATTAGCATGCATTTATATTTCCTTCCTAAAATTATTACATGATTGAAAACTTACTTCCTGGAGATCCTTTAATTAGGTATTTTAATCCTCCTTTATTCCATTCGATGCCGTGATCTGTGTGTTAAGTGTTTCAGGCTTCATAGGGCATGAATGAGTGAGAGATTGGGAAGGAAGCTTGCAAAAATGGAAGGAATAAAAGAAATTGAGGAGATGACCAGCGAGAAGTGATGAGTACGCGTCAGCGACGCGACTGCACGGAAGAGAGCAATTCGCAGTGACGCGGCTGCATGAGTGACGCGGATGCATGGATTGGAAAAGTAGAAGCGACGCGGAGGCATGGACGACGCGCCCGCATGGAAAAGAAAAACGCCGAATGACGCGTCCGCGTGAATGACGCGTCTGCGTGACGTGCGCGATCTGCAGAATTTCAAAAGTCGCTGGCAAAGTTTCTGGGCCAGATTTTAACCCAGTTTTTGGCCCGGAATTACAGACTAGAGTCAAGGAACATGCAGAAACGAGAGACAGAATTCATTCTGCATAATTTTTAGTTTTAGATCTGGATTTACTCTTCCCCTAGGTTTTTCACTGACTTGAGCATTCATAATTAACATTGGAAGATTTTGGGTTTAGCTTTTGAGAAGAGTCTACCTCCAGTACTAGTCATCTTATTTTGTTATTTACTTTTTATATTTATTCTTCCATATTTTTAATCCCTCTAGAGTTGACTTTGGCTTATTTTTACAAGTTATTAATATAGACTTTTTTTATTTTCAATTAATCCTTTTATTATTGTTTATCATGTCTTCTTTTATTTTCACCATTAATTCTGTGAATCTTATAATTATGATGAGTGAGTAGTTCCATGACTTGATTGGGGATGATTGAAAGGAACCCTTGAGTTGAACTACTCAAGAGAGAGATTATAATTGAGTTTATTGTTGAATCACCCTCTAATCATTAACTCTAGTCCTTCCCAAGGGAGAGGATTAGGACTTATAACTAGAAACCGATTTCCAACTTGCTTGACTTTCCTTTACCTAGTAAGGGTTAACTAAGTAGAGTAACTTCCAATTATTAATTAATCTTGAGAGTATTTCAACAAGAATAGGGCTTCCAACTAATCTACCCCCCGTCAAGGCTTTTATTTAAAATTAATTAAATTCTCTAATTTAAATTTCTGTTTATCAACTCAACCATTTTTGAAAACACCCGATTGATGAAATAGCACATTTCTCTGCAACTCTGATGAGCGGATAATTTATACACTTTTTGGCATTGTTTTTAGATAGTTTTTAGTAAGTTTAAGCTACTTTTAGGGATGTTTTCATTAGTTTTTATGTTAAATTCACATTTCTGAACCTTACTATGAGTTTGTGTGTTTTTCTGTGATTTCAGGTAATTTCTGGCTGAAATTGAGGGACTTGAGCAAAACTCTGAAAAAGGCTGACAAAAGGACTGCTGATGCTGTTGGAATCTGACCTCCCTGCACTCGAAATGGATTTTCTGGAGCTACAGAACTCCAATTGGCGCGCTCACAACGGCGTTGGAAAGTAGACATCCAGAGCTTTCCATCAATATATAATAGTCCATACTTTATTTGGAGATTGACGACATAACTTGGCGTTGAACGCCAAGTACATGTTGCTGTCTGGAGTTAAACGCCAGAAAAACGTCATGATCCGGAGTTGAACGCCCAAAACACGTTATAACCTGGAGTTCAACTCCAAGAAAAGCCTCAGCTCGTGGATAGATCAAGCTCAGCCCAAACATACACCAAGTGGGCCCCGGAAGTGGATTTATGCATCAATTACTCACTCATGTAAACCCTAGTAGCTAGTTTAGTATAAATAGGAATTTTTACAAGTGTATTAGACATCTCTGGACGCCTAGTCCTTAGACCATGGGGGCTGGCCATTCGGCCATGCCTGAACATTTCACTTATATATTTTCAACGGTGGAGTTTCTACACACCATAGATTAAGGGTGTGGAGCTCTGCTGTACCTCAAGTTTCAATACAATTACTATTACTTTCTATTCAATTCTCTTTTATTCTTATTCCAAGATATACGTTATACTTAACTTTGATGAATGTGGTTCTATTCCAACCTGATTGAGAACCGACAGATGATTAGCCGTGCTGTGACAGAGCATAGGAATGTTTTCACTGAGAGGACGGGATGTAGCCATCAACCATGGGTGATGCCTCCAGACGATTAGCCGTGCAGTGACAGCGCATAGGATCATTTTCCCGAGAGGATTGAAAGTAGCCACCGATGATGGTGATACCCTACATATAGCTTGCCATGGAAAGGAGTAAGAAGGATTGAAGGAAGAGTGAGTAGTGAAGTAGAGTTTCAAGAGGAGCACAGCATCTACATATACCTATCTGAAATTCTCACTATTGATTTACATAAGTATTTCTATCCCTTTTTATTTTCTATTTTATTATTAATTTTCGAAAACCCATAAACCAATTTAATCTGCCTAACTGAGATTTACAAGGTGACCATAGCTTGCTTCATACCAACAATCTCTGTGGGATCGACCCTTACTCACGTAAGGTATTACTTGGATTCGACCCTTACTCACGTAAGGTTTATTACTTGGACGACCCAGTACACTTGCTGGTTAGTTGAACGGAGTTGTGAACTATGGTATTGGAATCATGTTTTTGGCGCCATTACCAGGGAATGAAAAGCAATGAATTTTGCAAAATGGAATAACAAGTGAATCACAATTTCGTCCACCAAGTTTTTGGCGCCGTTGCCGGGGATTGTTCGAGTATGGACAATTGACGGTTCATCTTGTTGCTCAGATTAGGTAATTTTCTTTTCAAAAACTTTTTCAAAAATTTTTCTTTTCTTTTTCGTTTTTCCAAAAATGTTTTTCGAAAAAATTAAAATAAAAATACAAAAAAATTAAAAAATCATAAAAATAAAAAATATTTTGTGTTTCTTGTTTGAGTCTTGAGTCAATTTTTAAGTTTGGTGTCAATTGCATGCTCTTAAAAATTTTTCTTGCATTTTTCGAAAATCCCATGCATTCATAGTGTTCTTCATGATCTTCAAGTTGTTCTTGATAAGTCTTCTTGTTTGATCTTGATGATTCCTTGTTTTGTGTTGTTTGTTGTTTTTCATGTGCACTTTTGCATTCATATCTTCCATGCATTAAAAATTTCTAAGTCTGGTGTCTTGCATGTTTTCTGTGCATCAAAAATTTTTTCAAAATTATGTTCTTGATGTTCATCATGATCTTCAAAGTGTTCTTGGTGTTTATCTTGACATTCATAGTGTTCTTGCATGCATTAAGTGTTTTGATCCAAAATTTTCATGTTTTGGGTCATTTTTGTGTTTTTCTTTAAAAATTCAAAAATCAAAAAAATATCTTCTCCTTATTCCCCTCCAAATTTTCGAAATTTTGGGTTGACTTGGTCAAAAA
>NC_029776.3:60595140-60595380 GCF_000817695.3 Arachis duranensis | reverse complement strand
CAAGATCCTTATCAGTTCTTAACTGAGTTCTTGCAGATCTGTGAGACTGTAAAGACGAATGGAGTTGATCCTGAAGTCTACAGACTCATGCTTTTCCCTTTTGCTGTAAGAGACAGAGCTAGAATATGGTTGGATTCACAACCTAAGGATAGCCTGGATTCCTGGGATAAGCTGGTCACAGCCTTCTTGGATAAATTCTTTCCTCCTCAAAAGCTGAGCAAGCTGAGAGTGGATGTTCAA
>NC_029776.3:60594405-60594809 GCF_000817695.3 Arachis duranensis | reverse complement strand
AGTTCTTGAAATTGATGCTCTGAATGCCATCTTGTCTCAGAACAAAGTGTTGACTCAACAGGTCAACATGATCTCTCAAAATCTGAATGGACTGCAACATGCATCCAACAGTACTAGAGAGGCAGCTTCTGAAGAAGCTTATGATCCTGAAAACCCTGCCATGGCAGAGGTTAATTACATAGGTGAAACTTATGGAAACACCTATAAACCATCATGGAGAAATCATCCAAATTTCTCCTGGAAGGATCAACAAAAGCGTCAACAAGGCTTTAACAATGGTGGACGCAATAGGCTAAGCAATAGCAAGCCATATCCATCATCTGCTCAGCAACAGACAGAGAATTCTGAACAAAACACTTCTAATTTAGCCAATATTGTCTCTGATCTGTCAAAGGCCACTTTCA
>NC_029776.3:60591209-60593272 GCF_000817695.3 Arachis duranensis | reverse complement strand
AAAAATTAAAAACAGAGTCAAAAACAGAAGAAAAAAATTTTTCACCCTGGAGGACGCACAGGCTGGCGTTCAATGCCAGTAAGATGCATCTGGCTGGCGTTCAACGCCAGAACAGAGCACCATTCTGGCGCTGAACGCCAGAAACAAGCAACATTCTGGCGCTGAATGCCAGGAATGTGCCCAGAGAAGAAAAGCTGGCGCTGAACGCCAGCAACAAGCATGAAACTGGCGTTCAACGCCAGAAACATGCTTTACATGGGCGTTGAACGCCCAGAACGTGCACCAATGGGCGTTTAAACGCCAGTTTGGTGTGCAAAGGCATTTTACATGCCTATTTGGTGCAGGGATAGAATTCCTTGACACCTCAGGATCCTGTGGACCCCACAGGATCACCTCAGGATCTGTGGACCCCACAGGATCCCCAGCTAATATATTCCTACCTTACCTCCTAATCCTGTTTTTGTGATTTGTATTCCCCATGTCACAAACCCCAACACTCCTCACCAATCACTCCAATTCCTCTTCCCAATTACCCCTTCACCACTCACATCAATCCACTCTTCCGCATAAACCCCACCTACCTTCATAAAATTCAAAATCAATTTCCCACCCATTCCCACCCAAATTGGCTGAACATACACCCTCCCCTCTCCCTATAAATACCCTTCCATTCTACTTCATTTTCACACAACACTAACCCATCTTCTCCCCCTTAGCCGAACCTACCTCTCTCCCTCTCTACCCTATTTTCTTCCTCTTCTTCTTCTCCTCTTTTCTTTCTTGCTCGAGGGCGAGCAAGATTTTAAGTTTGGTGTGGTAAAAGCATAAGCTTTTTGTTTTTCCATTACCATCAATGGCACCTAAGACCGGAGTATCCTCTAGAAAAGGGAAAGGGAAGACAAAAGCTTCCACCTCCGAGTCATGGGAGATGGAAAGATTCATCTCCAAGAGCCATCAAGACCACTTCTATGATGTTATGGCAAAGAAGAAGGTGATCCCCGAGGTCCCTTTCAAGCTCAAAAAGAATGAGTATCCGGAAATCCGACATGAAATCCAAAGAAGAGGTTGGGAAGTCCTAACCAACCCCATGCAACAAGTCGGAATATTGATGGTTCAAGAATTCTATGCCAATGCATGGATCACTAGGAACCATGATCAAAGTATGAACCCGAATCCAAAGAACTATCTCACAATGGTTCAGGGGAAATACTTAGATTTTAGTCCGGAAAATGTGAGATTGGCGTTTCACTTGCCCATGATGCAAGGAGATGAACGCCCCTACACTAGAAGGGTCAACTTAAATCAAAGGTTGGACCAAGTCCTTATGGACATATGTATGGAAGGAGCTCAGTGGAGAATAGATTCCAAAGGCAAGCCAGTTCAACTAAGAAGACTGGATCTCAAGCCTGTGGCTAGAGGATGGTTGGAGTTCATTCAACGCTCTATCATTCCTACTAGCAACCGATCTGAAGTTACTGTGGATCGGGCCATCATTCAACTAAGAGTGTGCTTAAGAGCTCTGGACACCTCTAACTGGGGACTTTAGCAAAGCTAAGTCACAATCTGAAAAGGTTCACCTAGTTATGTGTCTGTGGGATTTATGTATCCGGTGGTAATACTGAAAAACAAAGTGCTTAGGGCCACTGATGAGCGGATAAGTCTTTGAGACAAACTTATGGAATGGTAGAGGACGTTTTAGTAAAGGGTGAAGGCCTTTACATCCCTGCTGATTTCATAATCCTAGACACTAGGAAGGAAGATGATGAATGCATCATCCTAGGAAGACCTTTCCTAGCCACAGCGGAAGCTGTGATAGATGTCAATAGAGGAGAGTTAGTCCTTCAATTGAATGGGGACTACCTTGTGTTTAAGGCACATGGCCATCCCTCTGTGACAAAAGAGAGTAAGCATGAAGAGCTTCTTTCAGTTCAAGGTCAAGAAGAGCCCACACAGTCAAACTCTAAGTTTGGTGTTAAGACCCCATATCCAAACTCTAAGTTTGGTGTTGGCAACTATACAACATTGACTTGATCACCTTGTGGCTCCATGAGAGCCACTGTCAA
>NC_029776.3:60588698-60588866 GCF_000817695.3 Arachis duranensis | reverse complement strand
TCTTGGGGACAAGCAACAATTTAAGTTTGGTGTTGTGATGAGCGGATAATTTATACGCTTTTTGGCATTGTTTTTATATAGTTTTTTGTAAGTTTGAGCTACTTTTAGGGATGTTTTCATTAGTTTTTATGTTAAATTCACATTTCTGGACTTTACTATGAGTTTGTG
>NC_029776.3:60586956-60587686 GCF_000817695.3 Arachis duranensis | reverse complement strand
TTTTCACTGAGAGGATGGGATGTAGCCATTGACAACGGTGATGCCCTACATACAGCTTGCCATGGAAAGGAGTAAGAAGGATTGAGTAGAAGCAGTAGGAGAGCAGGCGTCCTTGAGCTATACAGCATCTCCATTCGCTTATCTGAAATTCTCACCAATAAATCTGCATAAGTCTTCTATCCCTTTTATTATTTCTTCTTTAAAATTCGAAAACCCATAAACTATTTTAATCTGCCTGACTGAGATTTACAAGGTGACCATAGCTTGCTTCATACCAACAATCTCTGTGGGATCGACCCTTACTCACGTAAGGTTTATTACTTGGACAACCCAGTACACTTGCTGGTTAGTTGAACGGAGTTGTGATAACAACTGGTGCCACAATAATGATTTCATACAACTTAAAGAACAGTGATCACAATTTCGTCCACCAGCCACGGCCAAGACTCATAAGTAGCTGTGTTCAAGAATCAACATGCTTAACTAGGAAAGTCAATAACACTATCCAAAATTCTAAGTTCCCAGAGACGCCAATCACTCTGAACTTCAAAGGAAAAAGTGAGATACCAAAACTATTCAGAAGCAAAAAGCTACAAGTCCCGCTCATCTAATTATAATTAATATTCATTGATATTCTGGAATTTATAGTATATTCTCTTCTTTTATCCTATTTGATTTTCAGTTGCTTGGGGACAAGCAACAATTTAAGTTTGGTGTTGTGATGAGCGGA
>NC_029776.3:60585829-60586341 GCF_000817695.3 Arachis duranensis | reverse complement strand
TACAGAACTCCAATTGGCGCGCTCTCAATGGCGTTGGAAAGTAGACATCCAGAGCTTTCCATCAATATATAATAGTTTATACTTTATTCGGATATTGACGACGTAATTTGGCGTTGAACGCCAAGTACATGCTGCTGTCTGGAGTTAAACGCCAGAAAAACGTCATGATCCGGAGTTGAATGCCCAAAACACGTTATAGCCTGGAGTTCAACTCCAAGAAAAGCCTCAGCTCGTGGATAGATCAAGCTCAGCCCAAACATACACCAAGTGGGTCCCGGAAGTGGATTTATGCATCAATTACTCACTCATGTAAACCCTAGTAGCTAGTTTAGTATAAATAGGAATTTTTACAAGTGTATTAGACATCTCTGGACGCCTAGTCCTTAGACCATGGGGGCTGGCCATTCGGCCATGCCTGAACATTTCACTTATATATTTTCAACGGTGGAGTTTCTACACACCATAGATTAAGGGTCTGGAGCTCTGCTGTACCTCAAGTTTCAATACAATTA
>NC_029776.3:60580905-60585750 GCF_000817695.3 Arachis duranensis | reverse complement strand
GGAAAGTCTAACCTTGTCTGTGGTATTCCGAGTAGGATTCCGGTAATGAATGACTGTGACGTGCTTCAGACTCGCAAGTGCTGGGCGTTAGTGACAGACGCAAAAGAATCATGGGATTCTATTCCAGCAGGAGCGGGAACCAACCAGTGATTAGCCGTGCTGTGACAGAGCGCGTGAGCGTAGTTTTCACTGCGAGGATGGGATGTAGCCATCAACCATGGGTGATGCCTCCAGACGATTAGCCGTGCAGTGACAGCGCATAGGATCATTTTCCCGAGAGGATTGAAAGTAGCCACCGATGATGGTGATGCCCTACATACAGCTTGCCATGGAAAGGAGTAAGAAGGATTGAAGGAAGAGTGAGTAGTGAAGTAGAGTTTCAAGAGGAGCACAGCTTCTCCATATACCTATCTGAAATTCTCACTTTTGATTTACATAAGTATTTCTATCCCTTTTTATTTTCTATTTTATTATTAATTTTCGAAACCATAAACCAATTTAATCTGCCTAACTGAGATTTACAAGGTGACCATAGCTTGCTTCATACCAACAATCTCTGTGGGATCGACCCTTACTCGCGTAAGGTTTATTACTTGGACGACCCAGTACACTTGCTGGTTAGTTGAACGGAGTTGTGAACTATGGTATTGGCATCATGTTTTTGGCGCCATTACCAGGGAATGAAAAGCAATGAATTTTGCAAAATGGAATAACAAGTGAATCACAATTTCGTCCACCAAACTCGTTGGGAGACGACCTAGGATTCATACTCCCAGTATTTTAATTTTCAATATTGTGACAACCCCTTTTAAATTGATAAGCGAATTTTTGGTTGGTTAAGGACTGTACTTGCAACGTATCCCTATTAATAAATTCTTAACTTGCCAATTTTTGCCAGTCAGTCACCCTTGTTAGCCACCTTGAACTTTTTACCCCCTCTTATTTTATAACCACATTACTAGCCTTAAGCAGAAAAAAAAATAAAAAAAAATCCCAAGTTGAATCCTTGGTTAGCTTAAGATAGAAATTGTGTATCAACTAAGTGTGGGGAAATTTATGGGAACATGGGATGATACGAAAAAGGTATTAAAGTGAATAAATTATTTGAAATTTGGGAGCATGCTCATGTGAAATCCAAATAATTAAAACACTATGTGCATTGATATATTATTCTTATATTTCAAAAAAAAAAATAAATAAATAAAAAAAGAGAGAAAAAAATATTTATAAGGGGACAAAAATTACCCCAATGCAAAAATTAAAGAATCAATGCACAGGGATAAAATCAAAAATAAAATTGGTGCATGAGTATGTAACACAAAAGTGGAAAATTGGGCAGCTAGGCAAGATTTCTAGATTATATAGAGTATGTATATGTTAGGTGACATCTTAGACTAATCAAGGGTTCAATTATTAGCTCACTTAGCCTTATATATATACCCTTACCCTTACCTTAGCCCCATTACAACCTTAAAAAAGACCTCATGATGTTTGTATGTATACATTAAATATTTGTTGATTGGTTGGATGAATAACAAGGTTTAGAAAGCATGACTAGGGAAGAGTAGAGCGATTACCCTATACACTAGAGAAACTAGAGTGATATACATTACCAGTGAGGGTTCAATGCTTGATTCTATGTTCCCTACTTTCATGAGTTATCTTCTTCTTGCAAGTTATTTGTATTGTATTTTGTGATTTGAATTAGTAAAATCCAGCTCATATTTATTCTTGAAAGATTTATTTACTTTTTCACCAAGTAGGTAGAATCATTTTAGCATGTAGTTGCATTCACATTCATAGGTTGCATTGCATGAATCTTGCCTTTCCCTATTCATTTATTTAGTCTCCTTGAGTTTAGCATGAGGACATGCTAATGTTTAAGTGTGGGGAGGTTGATAAACCACTATTTTATGGTTTATATTGTGTTTTATTGAGTGGTTTTATCAAGCTTTTAACCCACTTATTCATATGATTTGCATGTATTTACAATTCCTTCCTAAAAATATCCTATGATTAATAACTTGCTTCCTAAGGACCTTTTTGTTGTATATTTTTATCTTCCTTCGTACCATTCGATGCCGTGATCTGTATGTTAAGTGTTTCAGGCTTCATAGGGCAGGAATGGCGTAAGGAATGAAGAGGAAGCATGCAAAAATGGAAGGAACAGAAGGAATTGAGGAGATGACTAGCGAGAAGTCACGCGGTCGCATGGCTCACGCGACCGCGTGAAATAGAAGGAATTACCATGACGCGCTCGTGTGCCTGACGCGACCGCGCAGATTGGAAGCTGCACGAATGACACGAAGGCGTGGACGACGCGCACGCGTGGTACGAGAAATGCTGAGTGATGCGAACGCGTGGACGACACGGACGCGTGACTAGCTCAATCTGCAGAATTACAAAAGTCGCTGGCACAGATTCCGAGTCGCATTTCAACCCAGTTTTCGGCACAGAAACAAAGATTAAAGTCCGGGAACATGTAGAGACTCAGAACATCAATTGATATCAGATCATAATTCAATTTTAGGTTTTAGATGTAGTTTTTAGAGAGAGAGGTTCTCTCCTCTCTCTTAGGATTTAGGATTAGGATTCCTCTTAAAGGATTTAGGATTTCAACTCTTCATCAGGTTCAATATTCCTTTTACTTCATATTTCTCTTTTATTTTCAGATACTTTAATGCTTGTATTACATATGTTGCCTATTTGGCTTATGAGCCATTCATGTTAGGATTTTCTTTATTTAATATAAATTGAGGTATTTCAGACTTATATGTTATGGATGCTTTAGCTTTATCAAATTTATTTTTATTCGAGTAGATTTTTCTTCCCTTTTGGCTTTGGTTGATTAATTGGTAACTCTTGAGTTATCAAACTCATTGTTGATTGAAAATTGGAATTCTTCAAGAATTAATTCGAGTTCCAATAACTCTAGCCTTTTCCAAGGAAAGACTAGGACCTGAGGAATCAAAATTAATTCATCACTTAACTTACCTTAATAGTTAGAGGTTAACAAAGTGGGAGAAAAATCCAATTCTTATCACAATTGATAAGGATAACTAGGATAGGACTTCTAATTTCTTATATCTTGCCAAGAGTTTATTTTATAGTTATTTATTTATTTTACTTGTCATTTAACATACTTCTTTCTTACTTTCAAAACCCCCAATTTACAAGACTCATAACTAATAATAAGAACACCTCCCTGCAATTCCTTGAGAAGACGACCCGAGGTTTGAATACGTCGGTTATCAATTTATTTAGGGGTTTGTTACGTGTGACAACCAAAACGTTTGTAAGAAAGGTTGATTGCTTGGTTTAGAAACTATACTTGCAATGAGAATTTATTATAACTTCTAAACTATTAATCTTCAGTTCTCTTCAAAATGGCGCCGTTGCCGGGGAATTGCAAACGTGTGCCTTATTATTGGTTATTGTAAATATTTTTCAAAAAAAAAATTCAGATTTTAAAATTTTTATCTTATCTTATCTTATTTTTCAAAATTCAAATCTTTTTCAAAAAAATTATATCTTTTTCAAAATCTTTCTTATCTTATTTCAAAAATCATATCTTTTTCAAAATATTTTTCTTATCTTTTTCTTTTTCATATCTTTTTCAAAATATTTTCTTTTTGTTAGTTTTTGTTTTTATTTTCTCCTACTACTATGAGTTCTCATCCCTCTGGCTTCAAGTTTGATTCCAATGTTGTTGTTAGGAATGGACACTATAATGAGAACAGGAATATGCATCAAGGTCAAAGCAATCAAAAATGGACGGAGCCAAGAGGATCTGATCAACCCTTTAGGTAGCAACACCTTCCAAGATATCATGGACGAAGACCATTCTACAATGCATACCAAAATGATAGATATCCTCAACAAGACTTTGGACTACCATACTCACAAGCCTCTTTCCGCCATTCACCTCTATATGACCCTAACCCAAATCCACCATACTGGTGGACGAAATTGTGATCAACAATAATGGCTCTTTAGCATGTGCATAAAAACATTAACTCAGCACTTTCTTTCCACAATCTCGTTCAACTAACCAGCAAGTGTACTGGGTCGTCCAAGTAATAAACCTTACGTGAGTAAGGGTCGATCCCACAGAGATTGTTGGTATGAAGCAAGCTATGGTCATCTTGTATGGTCCAATGCTCTGTCACAGCACGGCTAATCATCTGTCGGTTCTCAATCAGGTTGGAATAGAATCCCTTGATTCTTTTGCGTCTGTCACTAATGCCCAGCCTTCAGGAGTTTGAAGCTCATCATAGTCATTCAATCCCAGAATCCTACTCGGAATACCATAGACAAGGTTTAGACTTTTCGGATTCTCATGAATGTCGCCATCTATCTAGCTTATACCACGAAGATTCTGTTGGGGAATCTAAGAGATATGCGCCCGGCCTAAGGTAGAACGGAAGTGGTTGTCAATCACGCGCGTTCATAGGTGAGAATGATGATGAGTGTCACGGATTATCACATTCATCAAGTTGAAGTGCAATGTATATCTTGGAATAGTAATAAAAGAGAATTGAATAGAAAATAATAGTAATTGTATTGAAACTTGAGGTGCAGCAGAGCTCCACACCCTTAATCTATGGTGTGCAGAAACTCCACCGTTGAAAATACATAAGTGAAAGGTTCAGGCATAGCCGAATGGCCAGCCCCCATGGTCTAAGGACTAGGCGTCCAGAGATGTTCCTCAGATCTAAAGTGATCAAAAGATGTCTAATACAATAGTAACTTATCCTATTTATACTAGACTAGCTACTAGGGTTTACATGAGTAAGTAATTGATGCATAAATCCACTTCCGGGGCCCACTTGGTGTATGTTTGGG
>NC_029776.3:60579917-60580060 GCF_000817695.3 Arachis duranensis | reverse complement strand
AATAGTGTTATTGATTTTCCTAGTTAAGTATGTTGATTCTTGAACACAGCTACTTATGAGTGTTGGCCGTGGCCCTAAGCATTTTGTTTTCCAGTATTACCACCGGATACATAAATGCCACAGACACATGACTGGGTGAACCT
>NC_029776.3:60579429-60579666 GCF_000817695.3 Arachis duranensis | reverse complement strand
AAGCCTTGGATCCTTTTTACCCTTGCCTTTTGGTTTTAAGGGCTATTGGCTTTTTCTGCTTGCTTTTTCTTTTTCTTTCTATTTTATTTTTTTTTCTTCGCCACTGTTTTTTTTTGCAAGCTTTTCTTTTTTTTCATTGCTTTTTCTTGCTTCAAGAATCAATTTTATGTTTTTTCAGATTATCAATAACATTTCTCTTTGTTCATCATTCTTTCAAGAGCCAACAATTTTAACATT
>NC_029776.3:60573026-60578737 GCF_000817695.3 Arachis duranensis | reverse complement strand
GGGTTCATACTTTGATCATGGTTCCTAGTGATCCATGCATTGGCATAGAACTCTTGAACCATTAAGATTCTGACTTGTTGCATGGGGTTGGTTAAGACTTTCCAACCTCTTCTTTGGATCTCATGTCGGATCTCCGGATACTCATTTTTCTTGAGCTTGAAAGGGATCTCAAGGATCACCTTCTTCTTTGCCACAACATCATAGAAGTGGTCTTGATGGCTTTTGGAGATGAATCTTTCCATCTCCCATGACTCGGAGGTGGAAGCTTTTGTCTTCCCTTTTCCTTTTCTGGCCTTAGGTTCCATTGATGGTAGTGGAAAACAAAAAAGATTGTGCTTTGACCATACCAAACTTAAAATATTGCTCGTCCTCGAGCAATAGAAGAAAGAAGAGAAGAAGAAGAAGAGAATATGGTAGAGAGGGAGATATGTAGGTTCGGCCAAGGTGAAGAAGAGGGGGTTTTGTTGTGTGAAAATGAATTAGAATGGAAGGGTATATATAGGAAAAGGGGGGGGGTTTGTTCGGCCATTTAGGGTGGGAATGGGTGGGAAAATAGTTTTGAATTTTTTGAAGGTAGGTGGGGTTTATGGGGAAGAGTGGATGGATGTGAGTGGTGAAGGAGGTGATTGGGAAGAGGGATTGAGGTGATTGGTGAAGAGTGTTGGGAAGTGTGACATGGGGAATACTCATCACAAAATAGGATTAGGGGGTAAGGTGGGAATATAGTAGGTGGGGATCCTGTGGGGACTACAGATCCTGAGGTGATCCTGTGGGGTCCACAGATCCTGAGGTGATCTTGTGGGGTCCACAGATCCTGAGGTGTCAAGGAATTCCATCCCTGCACCAAATAGGCATGTAAATTGCCTTTGCACACCATTCTGGCGTTTAAACGCCGTGTGGTGCACATTCTGGGCGTTCAACGCCCATGTAAAGCATGTTTCTGGCGTTGAACGCCAGTTTCATGCTTGTTACTGGCGTTCAGCACCAGCTTTTCTTCTCTAGGCACATTCTTGGCGTTCAGCGCCAGAATGTTGCTTGTTTCTGGCGTTCAGCGCCAGGTTGATACTCTGTTCTAGCATTGAACGCCAGCTAGATGCTCCTTACTGGCGTTGAACGCCAGCCTGTGCTTCCTCCAGGGTGTGATTTTTTTCTGCTGTTTTTGATTCTGTTTTTAATTTTTATATTTTTTTCGTGACTCCTCATGATCATGTACCTAATAAAACACAAAATAAAATAATATAAAATAAAAATTAGATAAAATTGGGTTGCCTCCCAACAAGCACTTCTTTAATGTCAATAGCTTGACTGCCTCCCAACAAGCGCTTCTTTAATGTCAATAGCTTGACAGTGGCTCTCATGGAGCCACAAGGTGATCAGGTCAATGTTAGTGTAGTCCCAACACCAAACTTAGAGTTTGGATATGGGATCTTAACACCAAACTTAGAGTTTGGTTGTGGCCTCACAACACCAAACTTAGAGTTTGACTGTGGGAGCTCTTCTTGACTCTAAACTGAGAGAAGCTCTTCATGCTTACTCTCTTTTGTCACAGAGGGATGGCCGTGTGCCTTAAACACAAGGTAGTCCCCATTCATTTGAAGGACTAATTTACCTCTGTTGACATCTATCACAGCTTCTGCTGTGGCTAGGAAAGGTCTTCCAAGGATGATGCATTCATCATCTTTCTTCCTAGTGTCTAAGATTATGAAATCAGCAGGGATGTAAAGGCCTTCAACCTTTATTAACACGTCCTCTACTATTCTATAAGCTTGTCTCAATGACTTGTCTGCCAATTGTAATGAGAACAAGGCAGGTTTTACCTCAATGATCCCAGCTTCTCCATTACAGAGAGTGACATAAGATTTATCCCTGACCCTAGATCACATAGAGCTTTTTCAAAGGTCATGGTGCCTATGGTACAAGGTATTAAGAACTTGCCAGGATCTTGTTTCTTTTAAGGTAGAGTTTTCTGAATCCCAGTATCTAGTTCACTAATGAGCAAGGGAGGTTCGCTTTCCCAAGTCTCATTACCAAATAACTTGGCGTTCAGCTTCATGATAGCTCCTAAATATTGAGCAACTTGCTCTCCAGTCACATCTTCATCCTCTTCAGAGGAAGAATAGTCTTCAGAGCTCATGAATGGCAGAAGGAGATTTAATGGAATCTCTATGGTCTCTGTATGAGCCTCAGATTCCTTTGGATCCTTAATAGGAAACTCCTTCTTGCTTGAGAGACGTCCCAGGAGGTCTTCCTCACAAGGGTTTTCGTCCTCCTCCTCCTTTGTGCATTCGGCCATATTGATCACATCAATGGCTTTGCACTCTCCTTTTGGATTCTCTTCTGTATTGCTTGGGAGAATACTGGGAGGAGTTTCAATGATTTTCTTACTCAGCTGGCCCACTTGTGCCTCCAGATTTCTGATTGAGGATCTTGTTTCACTCATGAAACTGAAAGTGGCCTTTGACAGATCAGAGACTAGATTGGCTAAATTAGAAGTGTTTTGTTCAGAATTCTCTGTCTGTTACTGAGAAGATGATGGATATGGCTTGCTATTGCTCAGCCTATTACGTCCACCATTGTTAAAGCCTTGTTGAGGCTTTTGTTGATCCTTCCATGAGAAATTTGGATGATTTCTCCATGATGAGTTATAGGTGTTTCCATAAGGTTCACCCATGTAATTAACCTCTGCCATGGCAGGGTTCTCAGGATCATAAGCTTCTTCAGAAGCCGCCTCTTTAGTACTGTTGGATGCATTTTGACATCCATTCAGACTTTGAGAGATCATGTTGACTTGCTGAGTCAACACTTTGTTCTGAGCCAAAATAGCATTCAGAGCATCAATTTCAAGAACTCCTTTCTTCTGAGACGTCCCATTATTCACGGAATTCCTCTCAGAAGTGTACATGAATTGGTTGTTTGCAACCATGTCAATGAGTTCTTGAGCCTCTTCAGGCGTTTTCTTCAGGTGAATAGATCCACCTGCAGAGTGGTCCAATGACATTTTCGAAAATTCAGATAGACCATAATAGAATATATCTAATATGGTCCATTCTGAAAACATGTCAGATGGACATCCTTTGGTCAGCTGCTTGTATTTTTCCCAAGCTTCATAGAGGGATTCACCATCTTTTTGCTTGAAGGTTTGAACATCCACTCTCAGCTTGCTCAACTTTTGAGGAGGAAAGAATTTATCCAAGAAGGCTATGACCAACTTATCCCAGGAGTCCAGGCTATCCTTAGGTTGCGAATCCAACCATATTCTAGCTCTGTCTCTTACAGCAAAAGGGAAAAGCATGAGTCTGTAGACTTCAGGATCAACTCCATTCGTCTTTACAGTCTCACATATCTGCAAGAACTCAGTTAAAAACTGATAAAGATCTTCAGATGGAAGTCCATAAAACTTGCAGTTTTGTTGCATTAAGGCAACTAGCTGAGGTTTCAGCTCAAAATTATTGGCTCCAATGACAGGAATGGAGATGCTTCTTCCATCAAATTTGGACGTTGGCTTTATGAAGTCACCAAGCATTCTCCTTGCATTATTATTGTTTTTGGCTGCCATCTCCTTCTCTTGTTCTAATATTTCTGAAAGGTTACCTTTAGATTGTTGTAACTTAGCTTCTCTTAATTTTCTCTTCAGAGTCCTTTCAAGTTCTGGATCAATTTCAACAAGAGTGCCCTTTTTCCTGTTCCTGCTCATATGAAAGAGAAGAAAACAAGAAAAGAAAGAGGAATCCTCTATGTCACAGTATAGAGATTTCTTTATGTTAGTAGAAGAAGAAAGGGGATAAGAGTGAAGAAGAATGGGTTCGGATTTTTAGATGAAGAGAGGTGAAGAGAAGTGTTAGTAAATAAATAATTAAATAGAATAAGAAAAGAGAGAGGGAATTTCAAAAATAATTTAAAAAAAGGGTTAGTAATTTTCGAAAATTAAAGATGAATTAAAATTAAAATAAAAATTTGAAACAATTAGTTAATTAAAAAGAATTTTTGAAAAAGGGGTGAGATATTCTCGAAAATTAGAGAGGAAAGAGTAGTTAGGTGGTTTTGAAAAAGATAAGAAACAAACAAAAAGTCAAATAGTTAGTTGAAAAAGATATTAAAATCAAATTTGCAAAGATAAGAAGATAAGAGGTTAGATAAGATATTTGGAAATCAAATTTTGAAAAAGATAAAATTTTTGAAAAAGATAAGATATAAGATGAAAAGATTTAATTTTTGAATTTAAAATTACTTACTTTACTAACAAGAAACTACAAGATGAGATTCTAGAACTTTAAGATTGAACCTTTCTTAACAAGAAAGTAACGAACTTCAAATTTTTGAATCAATCACATTAATTGTTAGTGTAATTTTGAAAATATGATATAAAGATAAGAAAAAGATTTTGAAAATATTTTGAAAAAGATTTTTGAAATTTTCAAAAAATAGAAAAAAAATGAAAAAGATATGATTTTTGAAAAAGATTTTGAAAAGATAAGATTTTTAAAATTGAAAATTTGACTTGACTTGTAAGAAACAACTAATTTTGAAAATTTTTGACTAAGTCAACTCAAATTTTCGAAAATTATGAGAAAAATAAGGAAAAGATATTTTTTTGATTTTTGAAATTTAATTATGAGAGAGAAAAACACAATTATGACCCAAAACTTAAAACTTTTGGATCAAAACACATGATGCATGCAAGAACACTATGAATGTCAAGATGAACACCAAGAACACTTTGAAGGTCATGATGAACATCAAGAACATATTTTTGAAAAATTTTTAATGCAAAGAAAACATGCAAGATACCAAACTTAGAAATTTTTAATGCTTGGAAAATATGAATGCAAAGATGCACATGAAAAACAACAAACAACACAAAACAAGAAATCATCAAGATCAAACAAGAAGACTTGTCAAGAACAACTTGAAGATCATGAAGAACACTATGAATGCATGGAATTTTCGAAAATAATGCATAAATTTTTAAAAAACATGCAATTGACACCAAACTTAAAAATTGACTCAAGACTCAAACAAGAAACACAAAATATTTTTAGTTTTTATGATTTTATTAATTTTTTTTGGATTTTTATTATTTTTTTCGAAAATAAAGTTTGGAAAAACGAAAAAGAAAAGAAAAATTTTGAAAAAGATTTTTGAAAAGAAAATTACCTAATCTGAGCAACAAGATGAACCGTCAGTTGTCCATACTCGAACAATCCCCGGCAACGGCGCCAAAACTTGGTGGACGAAATTGTGATCAACAATAATGGCTCTTTAGCATGTGCATAAAAACATTAACTCGGAACTTTTTTTCCACAATCTCGTTCAACTAACCAGCAAGTGTACTGGGTCGTCCAAGTAATAAACCTTACGTGAGTAAGGGTCGATCCCACAGAGATTGTTGGTATGAAGCAAGCTATGGTCATCTTGTAAATCTCAGTTAAGTGGATTCATAGGGTCAAATGTAATTGGATTAGATATTTAAAAGATAAATAAAATAAAAGGGATAGAAATACTTATGTAAATCAATAGTGGGAATTTCAGATAGGCGTAGGGAGATGCTGTGCTCCTCTCGTATCTCTACTTTTTTATTACATTCATCCAATCCTTCTTACTCCTTTCCATGGCAAGCTGTATGTAGGGCATCACCGTTGTCAATGGCTACATCCCATCCTCTCAGTGAAAATGATCCAAATGCTCTGTCACAGCACGGCTAATCATCTGTC
>NC_029776.3:60568712-60572896 GCF_000817695.3 Arachis duranensis | reverse complement strand
CAGAATCCTACTCGGAATACCATAGACAAGGTTTATACTTTCCGGATTCTCATGAATGCCGCCATCTATCTAGCTTATACCACGAAGATTCTGTTGGGGAATCTAAGAGATATGCGCCCGGCCTAAGGTAGAACGGAAGTGGTTGTCAATCACGCGCGTTCATAGGTGAGAATGATGATGAGTGTCATGGATCATCACATTCATCAAGTTGAAGTGCAACGTATATCTTGGAATAGGAATAAAAGAGAATTGAATAGAAAATAATAGTAATTGTATTGAAACTTGAGGTGCAGCAGAGCTCCACACCCTTAATCTATGGTATGCAGAAACTCCACCGTTGAAAATACATAAGTGAAAGGTTCAGGCATAGCCGAATGGCCAGCCCCCATGGTCTAAGGACTAGGCGTCCAGAGATGTTCCTCAGATCTAAAGTGATCAAAAGATTTTCTGGCGTTTAACTCCAGACAGCAGCATGTACTTGGCGTTCAACGCCAAGTTACGTCGTCAATTTCCGAATAAAGTATAGACTATTATATATTACTGGAAAGCTCTAGATGTCTACTTTTCAACGCCGTTGAGAGCGCGCCGATTGGAGTTTCGTAGCTCCAGAAAATCCATTTCGAGTGCAGGGAGGTCAGATTCCAACAGCATCAGCAGTCCTTTTGTCAGCCTTCTATCAGAGTTTTGCTCAAGTCCTCAATTTCAGCCAGAAATTACCTGAAATCACAAAAAAACACACAAACTCATAGTAAAGTCCAGAAATGTGAATTTAACATAAAAACTAATGAAAACATCCCTAAAAGTAGCTTGAACTTACTAAAAACTACCTAAAAACAATGCCAAAAAGCGTATAAATTATCCGCTCATCACATACCAACCACCCTATGAACTGTATGAACCATATACACAACCACCCCAATTCCACCCCAATTACTCCCAAGAACCACCACCTCAATATACACCATCTCCATATCCATCAATCCAAGAGCACTATGATCCTACTTATGATAGCTGAGCGCAACAAGAATCAACGGATCGTTTCAAGGAAACAGTGGATCAATTTCATGCAACCCTTCATCAATTGAATCAAGCGATAAATCAATTAGCTTCCCGACGTTCGGACACTCAAGGAACACCCATGACTTCCTGTGGAAAATCTAATAAAGAACGTAGCATGAAGGAGACATTAGAAACTCTGGTGGACAGTAAGGAGCATGAATTTGTACGGGAACAAGTGGAGGAAGACGGAATTATTGAAGAAGAAGAGGAAGCAGTGGTTGAAGACTTAGGAGATGCTGAACCTCCAAGGGAAAGTCAAGTTATACAGCCTCCTTCAAAGACGTTTGAAACTGATGTTGAGGAGGGTGTACAACCTCCAAGGCATCTCATGATTGAAGACTTTGAAAGGGATGGTCAAGAGATGGATTCGATCATTGATGAATTCTTATCTACATTTGTGTCCTCTCCCATTGGACTTGACATGGAGATGAAAGATGAAGATGCACAACCTCCCATGCCCTTGGTGAACAATGAAGAAGATATTGAATTGGAAGAAATCCACCAAGAGGAAGAGGTTGATATTGAAGAAGATTGCAAAGAGGTGGAAGATGTCGAAGAAGAGCACAAGGGAGTGGAACTTGCACGTTCATTAGAAACACCTCCCCCTAAGTTGCCATCATCCTTCACAACATTCAAGTGGGTAAAATTCATATCCCTTGGCTTTCTAATTTCACTTGAATATGGGCTACTGGAGACGGATGGTCAACTCAGAGCTTTTTGTGGCATTAAGAGTAAGAGGAAGATGGTGAGTGGTAAGAATTGTCCTGTAAGGTTCATTATGGTTGGAAGCTCAAAGTTTAAACGCAAAGGTTGCTATAGAGCTCAACTAAATGGGTCTAGGAAGTTGTTTGGCTGCTTCAGTGGGAATTCTAAAGCTGAACCACCCGGATGGAATCATGATAATCAACATGAAGACGGGTGTAAAAGCAAGGTTTGGGACCCCGGAATTCATTCCAACAATCAACACTCGTGGGGCCTTGTCACTTGCTTTAACTTACTTGAAGGCTATATGTTGGTGGATCACCGTTGTTAATGGCTACCATCCGTCCTCTCACTAAAAACATGTCCTCTACGATTTCCCGCATGGCTAATCATCTGTTGGTTCAGCTGTCACTGCGCCCAACTCGTGGATTAGAAACCCAAGAGATACAAACTCAAGCTGTCGCCCAATGACTACGTTGAGCTCATGTAGAACAGAACTGGTTGTCAGGCACGCGTTCATAAGCTGGGGAATAATGGTGAGTATCATAGATCATCAAATTCTCCATGTTGAAATATGAGTGAGTATTTTAGAATAGAAATAAACGTGATTGAATAGAAAACAGTAGTAATTGCATTAATCCATGAAAACACATCAGAACTCCTCACCCCCATACTGTAGAAGATACAATAGGATTTGTCAAAAATGTCATAAGTTACAAAATAAATCTCTAAAAGTAGTTTTTATACTAAACTAATAACCTAGGTTTACAGAGAATGAGTAACTAGATGTAGAGAGTGCAGAAATCCACTTCAGGGGCCTACTTGGTGAGTGTTTGGGCTGAGCTTCCTAGCTTTCACGTGCATGTGCCGTTTCTGGAATTAAACTCCAGCTTGGATGCCAGTTTGGGCGTTTAACTCCAGATTTGGTACCAGTTTTGTCGTTTTACCCCAAAAAAGGGTCTCTAGTGGGCGTTTAAACGCCAATTTGGCCCATCAAATCTCGAGAAAAGTATGGACTATCATATATTGCTGGAAAGCTCAAGATGTCTACTTTCGAACACAATTGAGAGCATGCCAATTGGGTTTTTATAGCTCCAAAAAATTCACTTCGAGTGCAGGAGGGTCAGAATCCAACAGCATCTGCAGTCCTTTTTTAGCCTCTGAATAAGATTTTTGCTCAGGTCCCTCAATTTCAGCTAGAAAATACCTAAAATTACAGAAAAACACACCAACTCGTGGTAAAGTCCAGAAATATGAGTTTTGCATAAAAATTAATAAAAATGCAACAAAAAATGAATAAAAAATACTAAAAACTATATGAAAACATTACCAAAAAGCGTATAAAATATCTGCTAAAACACCAAACTTAAACTGTTGCTTGTCCCAAGCAATTAGACAAATAAAATAGGATGAAAAGAAGATCGTGGTGCAGTAAAATCTCAGAGTCTTCAATGAAGCTCAAATTCAAATTAGATGAGCGGGGCTTATAGCTTTTTGCTTCTGAGTAGTTTTGGCATCTCATTTTATCCCCTGAAATTCAGAATGATTGGCTTCCTTCAGAACTCAGCATGTAAATAGTGTTATTGATTCTCCTATTTTAGTATGTTGATTCTTGAACACAGCTACTTTATGAATCTTGGTCGTGACCCTAAGCATCTTATTTTCCTGTATTACCACCAAATACATAAATGCCACAGACACCTAACTGGGTGAACCTTTTCAGATTGTGACTCAGCTTTGCTAGAGTCCCCAATTAGAGGTGCCCAGAGTTCTTAAGCACACTCTTTTTGCTTTGGATCACGACTTTAACCACTCAGTCTCAAGCTTCTCACTTGGACTTTCATGACACAAGCACATGATTAGGGATAGCTTGATGTAGCCGCTTAGGCCAGGATTTTATTCCCTTGAGCTCTCCTATCCATTAATGCTCAAAGTCTTGGATCCTTTTTACCCTTGCCTTTTTGTTTAAAGGGCTATTGGATTTTTCTGCTTGCTGTTTTTCTTTTTCTTTCTTTTTCTTTATTTTTGCAATTTTTTTCGCAAGCTTGATGAGCGGATAATTTGTACGCTTTTTGGCATTGTTTTTAGTATGTTTTTAGTATGATCTAGTTAGTTTTTAGTATATTTTTATTAGTTTTTAGTTAAAATTCACTTTTCTGGACTTTACTATGAGTTTGTGTGTTTTTCAGCCCAAGCACACACCAAGTGGGCCCGAAAGTGGATTTTTATGTCATTTACTCATCTCTGTACACCCTAGGCTACTAGTTTTCTATATATAGGACCTTTTACTATTGTATTTTCATCTATCTTTTGATCATGTTTTTATGATTGAACCCTCTTTGGGAGGCTGGCCATTCGGCCATGCCTAGACCTTGTTCTTATGTATTTTCAACGGTGGAGTTTCTACACACCATAGATTAAGG
>NC_029776.3:60568490-60568592 GCF_000817695.3 Arachis duranensis | reverse complement strand
ATGGTATAGGCTAGAATTGATGGCGGCATTCAAGAGAATCCGGAAGGTCTAAACCTTGTCTGTGGTATTCTGAGTAGGATTCAATGATTGAATGACTGTGAC
>NC_029776.3:60566585-60567977 GCF_000817695.3 Arachis duranensis | reverse complement strand
TTTTTTTTTTCTTCAGAGTTCTTAAGAATGAATTCTAGTGTTTCAAGGTGATGTTCTTATCATCACCAAAGCTGATTGATCTTCATCAATTTAGCTCTTGAATGCAGTGTTCTGCTGAAGCTTGGCTAACCATGTCTAATTCCTTTAGACTGAAGCTTTAGACTAACATTGCATGATTCCTGGAATTCTCATTTTGATATCTTTATTTTCTTTTTCCACATAATTTTCGAAAAACTCCAAAAAAAAATTACAAAATCATAAAATCCAAAAATATTTCTTGTTTGAGTCTAGAGTCTCATTTTAAGTTTGGTGTCAATTGCATGTTTCTGTTCTTCTTGCATTCATGCATGTGTCTTCATTAATCTTCAAGTTGTTCTTGATGATTTCATTACTCTAATCTTTGAATTCTCTTGACTTGAGTGTTTATGTGTCTCATATGCATTCTCATTAGTGTCAGTAGTATACAAACTACTAAGTTTGGTGTCTTGCATGCATTGTTTATTTGATTTTAGTTGCATTTTGATTATTCCTCACTATTAAAAATCCAAAAATATTTTTAATTTGTGTCTTTTCAAGTCAATAATACAAAGAATTGAAGATTCAGAACATACTGCAGAGGAATTACACGGAAAGAGCTGGGCGTTCAAAACGCCCAGTGAAGAAGACAGACTGGCGTTTAAACGCCAGCCAGGGTGCCTGGCTGGGCGTTTAACGCCCAAAAGGGTAGAGTTTTGGGCGTTAAACGCCAGAATGTGCACCATTCTGGGCGTTCAACGCCAGGATGGCACAAGAGGGAAGATTCTGTTTTCAATGCAATTTTTTTTCAAGTTTTCAAAATTTTTCAAAATCAAATCTTTTTCAAATCAATCTTTTCAATCAAATCTTTTTCAAAATCAATTTCTTTCTATTTTCAAAGATACTTGCTGTCAATTAATGATTTGATTCAACATTTCAAGTATGTTGCTTTTTCTGTTGAGAAAGGTCTAATGTTTGGATCATATCCGTTCTTGATAGCCAAGTCATTAATTTTTAAAAACTAATCATATCTTCTTAACCACATCTTTTTCAAAATAGCTTTCAATCAAATCTTTTTGATTTCTAATTTCATATTCTTTTTCAAAAATCACTTGATTTCTTTCCCACTTTTATTTTCGAAAATCAATTAGTGTTTTTCAAAATGTTTTCAAAATTCTTTACTTAATTTTCGAATACTACTTCCCTTCTTCTCACATCCTTCTATTTACGGACTAACACTATTCCTTAATGCACAATTCGAACTCCATCTCTCTTGATAAGTTCGAATTTTCTACCTCTGCCTTCTATTTTTCTTTTCCTCTGACACCTCAAGGAATCTCTATACTGTGACATAGAGGATTCCACATTTTCTTGTTC
>NC_029776.3:60563183-60563494 GCF_000817695.3 Arachis duranensis | reverse complement strand
CAACACCTCTTCCCCAAAAACCCTTCACCTATCAAATCCCATCTTTCTCTTCACCACTCACATCTATCCTTCATAAAACCCCACCTACTTCACCCTTCAAATTCAAACCACTTTCCCTCCCAAACCCACCCATACATGACCGAACCATGAGCCCCCCCACTCCTATATAAACCCATCTTCAATCCTTCATTTTCACACAACCTAACCACCACTTCTCCCCCTTTTTGGCTGAACACAAAGCCATTCCCTTCTTTCTCATTTCTTTTTCTTCTACTCTCTTCTTTCTTCTTTTGCTCGAGGACGAGCAAACC
>NC_029776.3:60562310-60562933 GCF_000817695.3 Arachis duranensis | reverse complement strand
TCCCTTTTTCACTCAAAAAGAGTGAATATCCGGAGATCCGACATGAGATCCGAGGAAGAGGTTGGGAAGTTCTTACCAACTCCATTCAACAAGTCGGAATCTTAATGGTTCAAGAGTTCTATGCCAATGCATGGATCACCAAGAACCATGATCAAAGCGTGAACCCGGATCCAAAGAATTGGCTTACTATGGTTCGGGGGAAATACTTGGATTTTAGTCTGGAAAATGTAAGGTTGGCATTCAACTTGCCCATGATGCAAGGAGATGAACATCCTTACACTAGAAGGGTCAACTTTGATCAAAGGTTGGACCAAGTCCTCACAGTCATATGTGAAGAGGGCGCCCAATGGAAGAGAGATTCAAGAGGGAAGCCGGTTCAATTGAGAAGGCATGACCTCAAACCCGTGGCTAGGGGATGGTTGGCAAGGTTAGCCTTTCCTCATCTCATTTGTCACCTCTGTTATTCAGTTGGAGTTGACATAGAGGGAGACATCCCCATTGATGAGGACAAGCCCATCACTAAGAAGAGGATGGAGCAAACAAGAGACCCCTCTCATCATCAAATCCCTGAGATGCCTCAAGGGATGCACTTTCCTCCACAAAACTATTGGGAGCAATTAAAC
>NC_029776.3:60561921-60562169 GCF_000817695.3 Arachis duranensis | reverse complement strand
AGAGAGGAGCAACAAAGACAAGGAAGAGACATTGAGGAGCTCAAGCACTCCATAGGATCTTCAAGAGGAAGAACAAGCCGCCATCACTAAGGTGGAACCGTTCTTTGATTTCCTTGTTCTTTATTTTCTGTTTTTTGAAAAATCATGCTTATGTTTATCTATGTTTATGTCTTGTGATCATTAGTGTCTTAATGTCTATGCCTTAAAGTTATGAATGTCCTATGAATCCATCACCTTTCTTGAATGAA
>NC_029776.3:60561490-60561799 GCF_000817695.3 Arachis duranensis | reverse complement strand
AACAGTGCATATGTCTTTTGAATTTGTGGTTCATGAATGTTGGCTCTTAAAAGAATGATGAAAAAGGAGAAATGTTACTGAGGATCTGAAAAATCATAAAAATGATTCTTGAAGCAAGAAAAAGCAGTGAATACAAAAAAAAAAAAATTTCGAAAAAAAAGAAAGAAAAAGAAAAAGAAAGAGAAAAAGAAAGAAAAAGAAAGAAAAAGAAAGAAATAAAGTTGTGATCCAAGGCAAAAAGAGTGTGCTTAAGAACCCTGGACACCTCTAATTGGGGACTCTAGCAAAGCTGAGTCACAATCTGAAAAG
>NC_029776.3:60552699-60560502 GCF_000817695.3 Arachis duranensis | reverse complement strand
CACTGAGAGGATGGGAGGTAGCCACTGACAACGGTGAAACCCTTGCATACAGCTTGCCATGGAAAGGAGTGAGAAGGATTGGATGAAGACAGTAGGAAAGCAGAGAGACGGAAGGGACCAAGCATCTTCATACGCTTATCTGAAATTCCCACCAATGAATTACATAAGTATCTCTATCTTTATCTTTATGTTTTATTCGTATATCACCCATATCCATTTGAGTTTTCCTGACTAAGATTTACAAGGTGACCATAGCTTGCTTCATACCAACAATCTCTGTGGGATCGACCCTTACTCGCGTAAGGTTTATTACTTGGACGACCCAGTACACTTGCTGGTTAGTTGTGCGAAGTTGTGATAAAGAAGTGAGATTACAATTGTGCCTACCATGTTGATGGCGCCATTGATGATCACAATTTTGTGCACCAAAGCTTTGTGTTCTTCACTGCTTTTTCTTGCTTCAAGAATCAATTTCATGATTTTTCAGATTATCAATAACATTTCTCTGTTTACCTCTTTCTTTCAAGAGTCAAACATTACTTAAATTTCAGTATATAAAAAAATTATGCACTGTTTATGCCTTCATTCAGAGAGCTAGAGCAATACCACCACATATAAATAATTTGAATTTTTCTTATTATATACTCGAGATAATAGCACCCTTGCTCTTCTAAAAAAAATCTACTATTTTATTCATGTTTGATGATGATAAGAAAATTAACTTATACCCAAATTGATAAAAATAATACTAATGCTCATGAAATCCTAATACTAATGCTCATGCAATTCTAATATTGGTCCCTAATAACGAAAGTTATCACAGAGTTAGGACTCAACAACCTTGATTTTGGGAGATAGGTGCTCCTTCAATCTGGGGGATGCCTGGCGCTTCAAGGGATATCCTCTGGCGCTTCAGCTCCTATAGCTCACGCCTTTGCTGCTCTTGTTCCTTGAGTAGTTTGCAAAGCATGCTGTTCTGATTCTGCTGCTCTTCTTTGAGTTGATCCACAACAGATGCTTCTAAGCGAACCTAATAGTCAAATTTGGAGATTTCTAGGAGAAGCTCATGCGCCCTCCTCTTGGTGTGGTTGTCTTGAGCTTGAGATCCATCCATTATCTTTTTAGTGATTGAGTGCTTAGTTAGGATGAACTCATCCACTCCCATCTGTACCCCTGCATCCTTATATAACAGATAGATCAAGCTTGGGTAGGCCAATTTGGCCTCAGTAGATTCCTTTTGTGCAATTGTGTACATTTCACAAGGAATTAGCTGATGAACCTCCACCTCTCTTCCCAACATAATACAGTGAATCATCACTACCCTTTTTACAGTAACTTCAGAATGGTTATTTGTGGGAAGTATAGAATGTCCAATGAAATCCAGCCAGCCCTTAGCAACTAGTTTGAGATTTCCCTTCTTTAGTTAGTTTGGGACACCTTTTGTGTTGGTTATCCACTTTGTTCCAGGGAAGCATATGTCCTCTAGAACTTGATCCAGCTTTTTATCTTTAGTCATTCTCCTATTAAAGGATTCTGGATCATCTTGCATTTGAGGAAGTTTGAGGACTTCTCTTACTTTGTCAAGGTGAAAGTAAATAATCTTCCCCTTGACCATTGTCGAAAGGTGTTAAAGCCAGTTCCCTCTATTCTTTGCTTATCTGTTAGCCACAGATTTGCATAGAATTCGTGGACCATGTTTCTTCCCACATTCATCTCAGGATTGGCTAGGATTTCCCAGCCTCTGTTTCGAACCTGCTCTTGGATCTCTGGATATTCGTCTTCTTTCAGATCAAATTTAACTTCCGGGATCATTGATCTTCTGCACATGATTTTGAAGTAATGGTCTACATGTTCTTTAGTGCAGAACCTCTCATGCATCCAAGGTTTTGGATTGTTCTCTTTCTTGCCTCTTAGAGTAATTTGTTTTCCTTTAGGAGCCATGATCTTGGTGAGTTTTAGCTCAGTGATCACAGAAAAATATACCAAACTTAGAGGTTTGCTTGTCCTCAAGCAAAAGAAAGGAAAGAAGAGGGATATAAAGAGAGAAGGATTCGAATGGTGAATGAAGGGGGATGGCCGAATGGGATTTAAAAGGGAGGGGGGTGGGTTTCAAAATTTTTTGAAAAAGATATGATAGAAAGATATCATTGGTAAAAGATAAATATGACACAAAAAAGATAGGATTTTAAAATTTTGAAAGATATGAAAAAGATATGAGGAATTTAAATCAGAATTATTTGTTGATGCAACTAAGAAATAAAAGATAAGGTGGATGAAGAAAAGGTTTGGAAGGAAATTGAAAAAAATGAGGTTTAAAATTGTTTTTGAAAAAGAATTGGAAAAGAATTTAAAAAGAATTTATAAAATCATTAATTTTTGAAAATTGAAATTCAAAGGTGAATATTTGTGACATGTTTATGCAGAAAATTATGAATTAAAACATGAAAATTTGAAAAAAATTGAATTGAAAACGAAATTCCCCTCCCCCTGCTGTTCTAGCGTTAAACGTCCAGAATGGTATCCATTCTGGCGTTTAACTCCCATCTGCTGGCCAATCTGGGCGTTTAACGCCCAGCCAGGTACCCTGGATGGCGTTGAACGCCAGAAATCTTTTGTCACTGGGCATTTTTCTGAACGCCCAGGACGCTGCCCATTATGGCGTTAAACACCCAGAATGCTACCCATTCTGGCATTTAACGCCCAGAATGCTACCTTTATTGGCGTTAAATGCCCAGAATGGTGCCCATTCTGGCGTTTAACGCCCAAAATACCTTTTTACTGGCATTTTTACGCCAGTGAGCCTTTTTTCTCTGTGTTTCCTCTGCTTTATGTTCTAAACCTTCATTTTTCTGAATTATTTACTGAAATGTATAGACAAACATGAATAGCAAAATAAGATGACTCATATAATTGTGATAAACATATAATTTATGCTGATGGCTGGGTTGCCTCCCAGTAAGCGCTTCTTTACTGTCTTTAACTGGACTTTACTGAGCTTTAATCTAGCCTCAGCTTTGAGCATTCTTGCTCAACATTTCCTTCAAGATAATGTTTGACTGTCTGCCCAATAACAATAAAGTTTTTGTCAGAGTCAATATCTTGAAGCTCTACATATCCATATGGTGACACAGTTGTAATCAAATATGGTCCCTTCCACCGGGATTTCAGTTTCCCAGGGAACAATCTGAGCCTAGAGTTGAACAGCAGGACCTTCTTTCCTGGCTCAAAGACTCTAGATGACAGCTTTCTGTCATGCCACCTTTTTGCTTTCTCCTTGTAAATTTTGGCATTTTCAAAAGCATCGAGTCTGAACTCCTCTAGCTCATTCAACTGGAGTAATCTCTTCTCTCTAGCTACCTTAGCATCAAGGTTTAAGAACCTGGTTGCCCAGTAGGCTTTGTGTTCCAGTTCCACTGGCAGATTATAGGCTTTTTCATACACGAGCTAGTATGGAGAGGTCCTTATAGGAGTCCTAAATGCAGTTCTATATGCCCAATTCCAGGATTCTTTTTAGTTCTCTATTTGAGACTTCAGCCTATCCATTTGTCTGTGGGTGATATGGGGTTGCTACTTTATAGTTAATCCCATATCGAACCAGAGTAGAGTCAAGCTATTTATTACAGAAATGAGCGCTCCCATCACTGATTAGTACTCTAAGGACACCAAATCTGCTGAAGATGTGCTTCTGGAGGAACTTTAGCACTATCTTAGTATCATTAATGTGTGTTGCAATTGCTTCTACTCATTTAGATACATAGTCTATTGCCACTAGAATGTAAGTGTTTGAATATAATGGTGGGAAAGGTCCCATGAAGTCAATGCCCCATACATTAAACAACTCAATCTCTAAGATCCCTTGCTGAGGTATGGCATAATCGTGAGGCAGATTACCAGCTCTCTGGCAACTGTCACAGTTACGTACAAACTCTCAGGAGTCTCTATAGAGAGTAGGCCAGTAGAAGCCACATTGGAGAACCCTTGTGGCTGTTTGCTCACCTCCAAAATATCCTCCATACTATGATCCATGGCAATGCCATAGGATTTTCTGCGCCTCTTCTCTAGGCACACATCTCTAGATTATTCCGTCTGCATATCTCTTAAAGATATATGGTTCATCCCACAAATAGTACTTTGCATTAGAAACTAATTTTTTTGTTTGCATCTTACTGTACTCCTTGGGTACGAATCTCACAGCTTTATAGTTTGCAATGTCTGCAAACTATGGTACTTCCTGAATGCCAAAGAGTTGCTGATTAGAAAAGGTTTCTGAGATCTTAGTAGGAGGGAGGGACGCTCCTGCTGCTGGTTCTATCTGGGACAAGTGATAAGCTACTTGGTTCTCTGTTCCTTTTCTGTCTCTTATTTCTATATTGAACTCTTGCAGAAGCAGCACCCACCTTTATGAGTCTGGGTTTTGAATCCTGCTTTGTGAGGAGATATTTAAGAGTAGCATGGTCAGTGTACACAATCACTTTTCATCCTACTAAATAAGATCTGAACTTGTCAATGGCATAAACCACTGCAAGCAACTCCTTCTATGTGGTTGTGTAATTCTTCTGTGCGACATTTAAAACACGACTAGCGTAGTAAATGACATGTAGAAGCTTGTCATGCCTCTGTCCTAATACTGCACCAATGGCATGGTCACTGGCATCACACATTAGTTCAAATGATAGTGTCCAGTTTGGTGCAGAAATGACTGGTGCTGTAACCAGCTTAGCTTTCAGACTCTAAAAGGCTTGCAAACACTCTGTGTCGAAGACAAATGGTGTAACAGCAGCTAGCAGATTGCTCAGAGATTTGGCAATTTTTGAAAAATCCTTTGTAAACCTCCTATAGATCCTGCATGCCCCAGAAAGCTTCTGATTGCCTTAACATTGGCAGGTGGTGGTAATTTTTCAATTACTTCTACCTTAGTTTGATCCACCTCTATGCCCTTGTTCAAAATTTTGTGCCCTGATGATTGGATTTTTGATGGTTTAGAATTTCACAAATGAATTCTCGTTGCAAGTATAGTTCCTAAACCAAACAATAATCTTTTCATACAAAAAGTTGTTTGTCACAAGTATAAACCCCTAAATTTATAAACCGAAGTATTAAAACCTCGGGTCGTTCTCCCTAGGAATTACAATAAAGTGTCTTGTTATTGGTTGTGAGTTATTTTGGGGTTTTGATATGAAGCATGAAAGATAAATGGCAAGGAAGTAAACTAAGGCCTAAAAAGGTCTTGGCAAGGGTTGGTGGTCAAGGATATCTATCCTAATCACTAACCACAATATGAGAATTGGAAAGGATTAATCTCATTAAATCATCCTCTAACTAGTAGTAAAGGAAAGTCAAATGAGCTATATCAATCCTAGTCCATAAGTCCTAACTCTCCTCTAATATAATTAGTGAGAACTAGAGTCAATGGCTCCCAATCATCAATTACTTGGACATTAGTAACTCAAGAGGTCCTAAGTTACCTTTCCAAGCCAAGAGTATAGAATTCTACTCTAAAATCCAACCAAGCATTTCATCAAACACTTGGAAGGCATAAAAGGAAAGCATAGTAAAATTGCAAGAAAAGTAAATCTACACTACTCAATTGCAAGGAATTAAACAACAACAAATCAAATGAACACAATTATTATGAATTACCTCTAATTGAATTGAAAGAGAATCGGAGGAACAAAAGTAGATCTACAACAAAGTATAAGAACAACATAAAGGAAATTACAACAAAAGAATAGAGGAAGATGAATGTAACAACAAAGAATTAAAAGATAGAAGTAGAAGAAAGCAAAGATTAAAACCTAGATCTAAGAACTAAACCTAATCCTAATCCTAATCCTAGAGAGAAGTGAGAGCTTCTCTCTCTAGAAACTAACTCTAACTACTAAAACTAAGCTAAACTAAACTAATGGTAACTAACTTCTAAAATATGAAAAGTCCCCCCATTCCCCCTTCAATCCTTGGCTTAAATAGCATCAGAAATGAGTTGGATTGGGCCCACAAGGCTTCTAAAACCACTGGCCACGTGTTGCATTAAGTGGGTCATGTGCCACCATCGGCGTGTCCGCGTACCGCGCGCGTGCGCGCCCCTATGCGCGATGCAACTATGGCAAATCTTATATCGTTTCGAAGCCCCGGATGTTAGCTTTCCAACCCAACTGGAACCACATCAATTGGACCTCTGTATCTCATGTTATGGTCAATTAAGTACGAAGAGGTCGGCTTGACAGCTTTCCGGTTCTTTCATTTCTTCATGAGTTCTCCAACTTTTCATGCTTTCTTTCTTCATTCCCTTGATCCAATCTTTGCCTCCTAAACCTTAAATCACTTAGCAAACATATCAAGGCATCTAATGGAATCAAGGTGAATTAAATTTATTTATTTTAAGACCTAAAAAGCATGTTTTCACTCTTGAGCACAATTAAGGGAGAAGTTACAAAACCATGCTATTTCATTGAATAAATGTGGGTAAAAGCTCATAAAATCCCTTAAATGAAGCATAAGATAAACCCTACAAATGGGGTTTATCAACCTCCCCACACTTAAACCAAGCATGTCCTCATGCTTAAACCAAGAATGAAGTAAGGGTATGGCATTTATTCAACGGAAACTAACTAAATGCAATCTACCTATATGCAACTATCTAAATGAATGCAATTGCTTGGTCAAAATAAATCAATTCCCAAGAAGCATATATTCACAAGGTCTAAAGGTATTAACAACCATGGCAAACCACAATTGAATTGAGCTATTAAATATTTTTACAAACTTGCATGAAAATTGATACTTATGGGTGGAAACATGTAATTGAGCAATCGAACCCTCACCAGTAGTGTTTGCACTCTATTCGCTCAAATGTTTAGGGTTGATTCACTCAATTCTCCCCTAATCATGCTTTCTAAGATTTGTTCTTCTTCTAACAATCAACATATATTTCATGTATGCATACATCTATCATGAGGTCTTTTCTTTAGGTTGTAATGGGGTTAGGGTCAAGGTAGGATGGAAATTTGGTCAAGTGAGCTTGAAGTTTGAATCTTTGATAAGCTTAGACTTCCCACCTAACCTATGACATCCTATACAATTAAGTTCTAACCTAACTACCCATTTCTCACTTTTTCTCATGCTCATGTATCCCTTTTCGTTTCACAACACATATGCATTGATTTTATTAAGCTACACTTTGCTTTGGGGCATTTTGTCCCCTTTTTTTTATTTCTTTCTTTTTCTTCTTTTTATTTCTTTTTTTTTCTATATTTTTTTCTTTTCCATATTGTTTTTTTTCTTTTTCTTTTCTTTTTCTCATTTTTTTTATATACAAGAGCATCAATGCATAAGGTTTTACATTTGATCAATACATGAGCATATGCCCGATTCCCAATATTTCCAATAATAATACAAAACTACTCTTTTATTCACCCAATATCCCAAGGTTCCCACACTTGAATGATACTCACACACACTAGCCTAAGCTAATCAAAGATCCAAATAAGGACAATTATTGTTTTTCGTTTTAAGGCTTGTAATGTGCTAAAATAAGAACAAGTGGGTTAAGCGTAGGCTTAAATTGGCTAACAATGGAAGATAAAAGGTAAGCCTATTTGGGTAAGTGAGCTAATGAAATGATGGCCTCAATCATATAAATGCATGAATACACAAAATAATGGACACAAAGAATCAAACAATTCAAAGATTACAATCATAGAAAGAGAATAATGCACACAAGAAGGAAAATAAGTGGTTATAAGATGTAACCACACCATTAGGCTCGAATCTCGCAAGCTTGTGTTCTTAGCTCAAAAACCATGT
>NC_029776.3:60529575-60551534 GCF_000817695.3 Arachis duranensis | reverse complement strand
CATAAAACCTTATTTAACATACTAAACTACCAATTAGACTCAACAAACTCAACACAACATGAAAGTAAACTAATTCTATTAGTATGTACAAAAGAGAAAAAAAATGAAAAGAGTTTACCATGGTGGGGTGTCTTCCACCTAGCACTTTTGTTTAATGTCCTTAAGTTGGACTTATGGGGAGCTCTTCTCAAGGTGGCTTATGCTTGTACTCATCTTGGAACTTCCACCAATGCTTGGACTTCCAATAAGCTCCATCATTCAAGATTAATATCTCCAAGCTTTGATGGAGTTCTTCACAAACCATGGGCTCCCAATGTTGATCCTCATGTGTTCCCGGATCCCATATTTTGTCTTCACACCCATCTCCAAGTTGATTATCATTAATCCATGTGGGTGGTGAGCAAGGTGAATTCTCAACAAAGTGACCAAACATCCTTCTAGGCCCATGTATTCTAGTTATACACCAACTCTTGCTATTGAGCTTTGGACATGTGACCATAATGAACCTAGGATAATGCTTCCAACCACTGACCATCTCCTTTTTACTCTTAAAGCCATAAATATATCTAAGTTGACCATCCATCTCAAGCAAACCATATTCAAGGAGAATAACAAAGCTTAAGTATAAGGAATTTACCCACTTGAATGAGAGAATGGATGGTGGTGGCTTGGGGAGAGGTGTCTCCAATGTGCTTACAAGCTCTACTCCCTTGTTTGCTTCCTTGTCAATCTCCACCTCTTCATAAACTTCTTCATTCTCAATCATTTGTTCATCAACTTCATCTAACTCTTTTCCATCACTCAAGTCATAAATGGGAGGTTGAGAGAAATCTACCTCCACATCACTTTCAAATTCATTGGGAGAAGGTTCTTCAAATTCAAAGGATTCTTCACCAAGAAGATTGTATGCATGATCTTTATCACCACGGGAACTCAACTCTTGCTCCATTCCTTCCAAGTCTTCATATGGAATATGCCTTAGAGGTTGTGCACATCTCCTCAACATCAACTTCAATCTTCTTGGAGGGATTTTGTTCAACTCTAGGTTCCCATGGAGGTCCGCATCTCCTAAGTCTTCAACCACTTCTTCCTTTTCTTCAATGGTCATAGGTTTCTCCAATTGTTCTAACATAAAGTAGCATTCCTCCTTTTCCACCGGAGTTTCCAATCTCTCCTTCATGCTATGCTCTTTAATTGATTTTCCACATGTGACCATGGGAGTGCTTTGAGTGCTCAAGCATTGGGAGGCTAAAATACTTACTACCTTGGCCAAGGTAGCCATAAATTCTAGTGTCTCCCTTTGCATTTCTCCTTGCCCTTGAAGTATAAGGCTAAGGATTTCATCCATTGAGGATTGGAGTGGATAAGAGGGTTCATTGTCTTGGAGAAAGGGTTCATTATAGGAAGGTGGTTCTTCTTGGTAAGGTGGTGGTGTGTATTGAGTTGATTCTTGGGAGTAGCAATCTTGGAATTGTGGTTTCATATATGGCTCATATGGTTCAAAAGGTGGTTGGTGTGGTGGATAAGGATTAGAGTCATATGGAGGTATTTGGTGAAAAGAGGCTTGTGAGTATAGTTGATGATCATGTTGACGATATGATTCATAGGCATATGGTGGTGGTTCTTGAAAGTCACAAGGAGATTCACCATAGGCATTGGATTGGTATGCATCATAGAATGACTCTTCTTCATAGTGCATTGGTGGAGGTTGTTGCCATGAAGATTGATCATATGCATATGGTTCCTCCCACCTTTGGTTGTCCCATCCTTGATGCATGTTGTCATTGAAATTCACATCTCCTACAACATAGTTGTAATCATACTCATAGCCAAAATGAGAATTCATGATGAAAAGAGAAAGTAAAATTCAAAAGCTAATAGAAATTAAGAGAAACAAAATTCTACAACTAGCAAATAAAGCAAAAGGCAATATATTCACAATATTCACATATATACAATAACCAATAACATAACACCATTACAATTTCCTGGCAACGGCGCCATTTTTGATGATTGGATTTTTGATGGTTTAGAATTTCAAAAATGAATTCTCGTTGCAAGTATAGTTCCTAAACCAAACAATAATCTTTTCATACAAAAAGTTGTTTGTCATAAGTACAAACCCCTAAATTTATAAACCGAAGTATTAAAACCTTGGGTCGTTCTCCCTAGGAATTACAATAAAGTGTCTTGTTATTGGTTGTGAGTTATTTTGGGGGTTTGATATGAAGCATGAAAGATAAATGGCAAGGAAGTAAACTAAGGCCTAAAAAGGTCTTGGCAAGGGTTGATGGTCAAGGATCTCTATCCTAATCACTAACAACAATATGAGAATTGGCAAGGATTAATCTCATTAAATCATCCTCTAACTAGTAGTAAAGGAAAGTCAAATGAGCTATATCAATCCTAGTCCATAAGTCCTAACTCTCCACTAATCCAATTAGTGAGAACTAGAGTCAATGGCTCCCAATCATCAATTACTTGGACATTAGTAACTCAAGAGGTCCTAAGTTACCTTTCCAAGCCAAGAGTATAGAATTCTACTCTAAAATCCAACCAAGCATTTTATCAAACACTTGGAAGGTATAAAAGGAAAGCATAGTAAAATTGTAAGAAAAGTAAATCTACACTACTCAATTGCAAGGAATTAAACAACAACAAATCAAATGAACACAATTATTATGAATTACCTCTAATTGAATTGAAAGAGAATAGGAGGAACAAAAGTAGATCTACAACAAAGTATAAGAACAACATAAAGGAAATTACAACAAAAGAATAGGGGAAGATGAATGTAACAACAAAGAATTGAAAGATAGAAGTAGAAGAAAGCAAATATTAAAACCTAGATCTAAGAACTAAACCTAATCCTAATCCTAATCCTAGAGAGAAGTGAGAGCTTCTCTCTCTAGAAACTAACTCTAACTACTAAAACTAAGCTAAACTAAACTAATGGTAACTAACTTCTAAAATATGAAAAGTCCCCCCATTCCCCCTTCAATCATTTCCTTAAATAGAATCAGAAATGAGTTGGATTGGACCCACAAGTCTTCTAAAATCGCTGGCCACATGTTGCATTAAGTGGGTCATGTGCCACCATCGTCGCGTCCGCATACCGTGCGCATGCGCGCCCCTATGCACGATGCAACTATGACAAATCTTATATCGTTTCGAAGCCCCGGATGTTAGCTTTCCAACCCAACTGGAACCACATCAATTGGACCTATGTAGCTCAAGTTATGGTCAATTAAGTGCGAAGAGGTCGGCTTGACAGCTTTCCGGTTCTTTCATTTCTTCATGAGTTCTCCAACTTTTCATGCTTTCTTTCTTCATTCCCTTGATCCAATCTTTGCCTCCTAAACCTTAAATCACTTAACAAACTTATCAAGGCATCTAATGGAATCAAGGTGAATTAAATTTATTTATTTTAAGACCTAAAAAGCATGTTTTCACTCTTGAGCACAATTAAGGGAGAAGTTACAAAACCATGCTATTTCATTGAATAAATGTAGGTAAAAGGTCATAAAATTCCTTAAATAAAGCATAAGATAAACCCTACAAATGGGGTTTATCATGCCCAAGGACAATTTCTTCAGTCACCATAAAGTGACATTTCTCCCAGTTTAAAACCATGTTAGTCTCTTGGTACCTTCTCAGAACAAGTGCTAGATGGTCAAGACAGGAGCTGAATGAGTCTCTAAATACTGAGAAGTCATCCATTAAGACTTCCAGAAATTTCTCCACCATATCAGAGAAGATAGAGAGCATGCATCTCTAAAAGGTTGCAGGTGCATTGCATAGGCCAAATGGCATCCGTCTGTAAGCAAATACTCCAGATGGACATGTGAATGCTATTTTCTCTTGGTCCTGAGGATCTACTACAATCTGGTTGTAACCTGAATAGCCATCCAGAAAGCAGTAGTATGGATGACCTGCTAGTCTCTCTAGCATATGATCTATGAACGGCAGAGGAAAAGGAACCTTTCTGGTGGTTGTATTGAGCCTTCTATAGTCAATACACATATGCCATCCTGTAACTGTTCTTGTAGGAACCAGTTCATTCTTTTCATTATGAACTACTATCATGCCTCCTTTCTTGGGGACAACTTGGACAGGGCTCACCCAGGGGCTATCTGAAATAGGATAAATAATCCCAGCCTCTAGTAACTTAATGACCTCTTTCTGCACCACCTCCTTCATGGCTAGGTTCAGCTGCCTTTGTGGTTGAACCACTGGCTTGGCATTATCCTCCAATAGGATATTGTGCATGCATCTGGCTGGGCTAATGCCCTTAAGATCACTTATGGACCACCCAAGAGCTGTCTTGTGTGTCCTTAGCACCTGGATCAGTGCTTTCTCTTCTTGTGGCTCTAAAGCAGAGCTTATGATTACTGGAAAAGTGTCATCTTCTCCTAGAAAAGCATATTTCAGGGATGGTGGTAGTGGTTTGAGCTCGGGTTCAAAAGATTTCTTCTCTTCCTGAGGAGTTCTCAAAGGTTCTTCTGGTTCCCCTGGTTCCTCCAGATCAGGCTGAATATCTTTAAAAATGTCCTTTAGCTCTGATTCGAGACTCTCAGCCATATTAACCTCTTACACCAGGGAGTCAATAATGTCAACACTCATGCATTCTTTTGATGTGTCTGGATGCTGCACAGCTTTGACAGCATTCAACTTAAACTCATGATATGCCTTGGAGTTTGTACACCCTCCTCAACATCAAATTCAAACTCCTTAGAAGGGGGCTCTGTGACTTGAGTTTCCCATGGAGGTTCCGCATCTCCTAAGTCTTCAACCACTTCTTCCTCTTCAATGGCAGGCATAGCTTCTTCTAAATGTTCTAATACCAAATTGTGCTGCTCACTATCCACCGGAGTTTCTAACTTCTCCTTCATGCCACGTTCTTCAGTAGATTCTCCACACGAAGCTATGGGGGTTCCTTGAATGTCCGAACATCGGGAAGGTAATCGATTTATCGCTTGATCCAGTTGGCGAAGGGTTGCATGACATTTTTCCACTGTTTTCTTGAGACGATCCCTTAATTCTTGTTGTGCTCGGCTATCATAAGTAGGATCAGAATGCTCTTGGATTGATGGATATGGAGATGGTGTATATTGAGGTGGTAGTTCTTAGGAGTAATTAGGGTAGAATTAGGGTGGTTCTATATATAGTTCGTACGGTTCATAGGGTGGTTAGTATGGTGGATATGGGTTAGGGTCATATGGAGGTGAATGGCGGAAAGGGGCTTGTGAGTATGGTGGTCCAAAGCTATGTTGAGGAGAGGGTTCATAGGCGTATGGTGGTGGTTGTCGATAATCAAAAGAGTGCTTACCATAGCCGTTATCTTGTTATGCATCATAGAATGGTTGTTAATAGTCCATTGGAGGTGGTTGTTGCCATAAGGGTTGTTCAAATCCTTATAGCTCCTCCTATCTTTGATTCTTCAAACCTTGATCCCCATTCTCACTATAGTTCCCATTCCTAACAACAACATTGGAATCAAACTTGAAGCCAGAGGGGTGAGAGTTCATAGTAGTAGGAGAAAATAAAAATAAAAACTAATAAAAAGAAAATATTTTGAAAAAAGATATGATTTTTGAAAAAAAGATAAGATAAGAGTTTGAAAAAAAAAAGATATGATAAGATTTTGAAAAAGATATGAATTTTGAAAAAAAAAAGATTTTATTTTTGAAAAATAAGATAAGATAAGATAAAAATTTAAAAATCTAAAATTTTTTTTAAAACTTTTTACAATAACCAATAATAAGGCACACGTTTGCAATTCCCCGGCAACGGCGCTATTTTGACGAACGGATTTCCTATTGGTAAAGAAATATAAAAATATAATCGCATTGTAAGTATAGCTTCTAAACCAACAGAAAATCCGTTCGTACAAACGTTTGGTTGTCACAAGTAACAAACCCCTTTGGAATTGATAACCGAAGTATTTAAACCTCGGGTCGTCTTCTCAAGGAATTGCAGAGAAGTATGATTTATTATTGGTTATGCAAAGGTATATTTGGGGTTTTGAAAAGGTTTGAACAAATAATTTAATTGATAAGAAAAAATAAATTAATAATTAGAAAATCTCTTGGCAAGGTATGAGAATTGGAAATCCCATCCTAGTCATCCTTATCAATGGTGACGAGAACTATATTTTTGCTCCCATTAAGTCAACCTCTAACTATGAAGGTCAGTTAAGTGGACAAATTAATTTAATACCTAAAGTCCTAGTCAACTCCTCAAGGAAAGACTAGAGTTATAGGAATCTAAATTACTCAGCAAAGATAACAATTATCAATCACGATGAGTTTGACAATTCAAGAGTTACCAATTAATCAACCAAAGCCAAAAGGGAAAAATCTAAATTATTTATATAATAAATAGAACAAAGCAATCATGTGTGTGAAATACCTCAAATTATATTAAATGAAGATATCAATTCTAACATGGACAAGTTCATAAATTAGATTGAAAAGATAAATAAAAGGAACATTGAACCTGTAATTGAAGAAGATAAAAATATTCCAAAGTCCTTTAATAGGAGTCCTAATCCTAATCTTAAGAGAGAGGAGAGAACCTCTCTCTCTCTAAAAACTACATTTAAAAGCTAAAGTTATGAGTAATGAGATCTGCTCTCTTGTGTTTGGATGGACTCCTCTACTTTATAACCTCTAATCTATGTCTTCTGGGCCGAAAACTAGGTCAGAAGCAGCCCAGAAATCGCTGGAAACAAATTTTGCCACGCTGATTTTCGCAGATGCAATACGTCCGCGTAGAGCATGCGTTCGCATCATCTAGCTCTACGGCCACTAAGGCAAATTATATATCAAATCGAAGCCCCAGATGTTTTCTTTCCAACGCAACTTGAACCGCGTCGTTTGGATCTCTGTAACTCAAGTTATAACCGTTTGAGTGCGAAGAGGTCAGGCTGACAGCTTTGGCAATTCATTCAGTTTCTTGTATTCCTTCCACTTTTGCATGCTTCTTTTCCATCCTCTAAGCCATTCCTGTTCTGTAATCTCTGAAATCACTTAACACACACATCAAGGCATCAAATGGTAATAAGAGTGGATTAAACATAGCAAAATTAAGACCAATGAAGCATGTTTTCAATCATAGCACAGAATTAGGAAGGAAAATGTAAAACATGCAAATTTTATGAATAAGTGGGTAAAGAGTTGATAAAAACCAGTCAATTGAGCATAAGATAAACCATAAAATAGTGGTTTATCAACCTCCCCACACTTAAACATTAGCATGTCCTCATGCTAAGCTCAAGAGAAGCTATAAAGGGTTGAAGAGGAATGATAGAGAGTATACAATGCAACCTATCTATGTGAATGCAGCTACATGCAAAATGTTTCTACCTACTTGGTTAAAAGTAAATAAGTTCTCCAAGACAAATATGTATCAAATTCTACTAATTCAAATCGTACAATAAAAAGCAAGTAAACTTGTAAGAAGATAGCTCATGAAAGCAGGAAACATAGAATCAAGAATTGAACCCTCACTGGTAGTGTATATCACTCTAATCGCTCAAGTGTCTAGGGTCAATCACTCTACTTTTTTCTAGCCATGCTTTCTAAATCTTGTTCTTCATCTAACCAATCAACAAATATTTAGCATATCAATGCAAACATCATGAGGTCTTTTCAGGGTTGTAATGGGGTTGAGGTAATGGTAAGGATATATACATATATAAGGCTAAGTGAGCTAACAAAGTGAATCCTTGATTAGTCTAAGATCTTACCTAACATATACATACTTTATATAATTTAAAATGCTTTACCTAGCTACCCAAATTTTTCCCACTTTTGTATTATATGCTCATGTATCAAACTTATTTTTTTGAATTTTGTCCCATGTGCATTGATTCTTTTTATTTTGAATTTGGGGTAATATATTTTTTTGTATCCCCTTATTTAATTACTTTATTTTTTTATTTTTTATTTTTTTTTATCAATGCACATGGTAATTTAATTATTTTGATTTCACAAGAGCATGCTTCCCAAATTTTCAAATAACTTATTCAATTTAATTCCCTACTTTTTTCTATCATCCCATGTTCCTATTAAATTCCCCACACTTAAATTATACACAATATCTATCTTAAGCTAACCAAGGATTCAACTGAGCTGCCAATGAACTTCCTAGACCCATTCAATTGAGCTCTACACCAACCTTTACGTTTAAACTTTGAGTGCACAACCATGTTAAACCTTGCTTGACAACTCCAACCACTAACCACCTTTCTCTTACTCTTAATGCCACAAAGAGCTCTAAGTTGACCATCCGTCTCCGGTAGCCCATATTCAAGTGGGAAAGTAAAGGATAAGGATAGGAATTTTGCCCACTTGAACGTTGTGTTGGACGGTAATGGCCTTGGGAGAGGTGTTTCTAATGAATTTACAAGCCCCACTCCCTTGTGCTCTTCTCTGACAACTTCCACTTCTTTGCAATCTTCGTCAATATCAACCTCTTCCTCTTGGCAGCTTTCTTCCAATTCAATCTCTTCCTCATTGTTCACCAAGGGCATGAGAGATTGTGCTTCTTCTTCTTTCATTTCCATGTCAAGTCCAATGGGAGAGGATTCAAATGTAGATAAGAATTCATTAATGATTGAATCCATCTCTTGATCGTCCCCTTCAAAGTCTTCAACTACGATATGCCTTGGAGTTTGTACACCCTCCTCAATATCAAATTCTAACTCCTTAGAAGGGGTCTCTGTGACTTGAGTTTCCCATGGAGGTTCCGCATCTCCTAAGTCTTCAACCACTTCTTCCTCTTCAATGGCAGGCGTAGCTTCTTCTAAATGTTCTAATACCAAATTGTGCTGCTCGTTGTCCACCGGAGTTTCTAAATTCTCCTTCATGCCACGTTCTTCAGTAGATTCTCCACACGAAGCCATGAGGGTTCCTTGAATGTCCGAACGTCGGGAAGGTAATCGATTTATCGCTTGATCCAGTTGGCGAAGGGTTGCATGAAATTTTTCCACTGTTTCCTTGAGACGATCCATTGATTCTTGTTGTGCTCGGCTATCATAAGTAGGATCAGAGTGCTCTTGGATTGATGGATATGGAGATGGTGTATATTGAGGTGGTAGTTCTTGGGAGTAATTGGGGTAGAATTGGGGTGGTTCTATATATAGTTCGTACAGTTCATAGGGTGGTTGGTATGGTGGATATGGGTTAGGGTCATATGGAGGTGAATGGCGGAAAGGGGCTTGTGAGTATGGTGGTCCAAAGCTATGTTGAGGAGAGGGTTCATAGGCGTACGGTGGTGGTTGTCGATAATCAAAAGAGTGCTTACAATAGCCGTTAACTTGGTATGCATCATAGAATGGTTGTTGATAGTCCATTAGAGGTAGTTGTTGCCATAAGGGTTGATCAAATCCTTGTGGCTCCTCCTATCTTTGATTCTTCCAACCTTGATCCCCATTCTCACTATAGTTCCCATTCCTAACAAGAATATTGGAATCAAACTTGAAGCCAGAGGGGTGAGAGTTCATAGTAGTAGGAGAAAATAAAAATAAAAACTAATAAAAAGAAAATATTTTGAAAAAGATATGATTTTTGAAAAAAAGATAAGATAAGATTTTGAAAAAAAAAAGATATGATAAGATTATGAAAACGATATGATTTTTGAAAAAAAGATTTTATTTTTGAAAAATAAGATAAGATAAGATAAAAATTTTAAAATCTGAATTTTTTTTTTAAATTTTTACAATAACCAATAATAAGGCACACGTTTGTAATTCCCCGGCAACGATGCCATTTTGACGAACAGATTTCCTACTGGTAAAGAAATATAAAAATATAATCGCTTTGTAAGTATAGCTTCTAAACCAACAAAATTTTTTTCGTACAAACGTTTGGTTGTCACAAGTAACAAACCCCTTTGGAATTGATAACCGAAGTATTTAAAACTCGGGTCGTCTTCTCAAGAAATTGCAGGGAAGTATGATTTATTATTGGTTATGCAAAGGTATATTTGGGATTTTGAAAAGGTTTGAACAAATAATTTAATTGATAAGAAAAATAAATTAATAATTAGAAAATCTCTTGGCAAGGTATGAGAATTGGAAATCCCATCCTAGTTATCCTTATCAATGGTGACGAGAACTATATTTTTGCTCCCATTAAGTCAACCTCTAACTATGAAGGTCATTTAAGTGGACAAATTAATTTAACACCTAAAGTCCTAGTCAATTCCTCAAGGAAAGACTAGAGTTATAGGAATCTAAATTACTCAGCAAAGATAACAATTATCAATCACGATGAGTTTGACAACTCAAGAGTTACCAATTAGTCAACCAAAGCCAAAAGGGAAAAATCTAAATTATTTATATAATAAATAGAAGAAAGCAATCATGAGTCTGAAATACCTCAAATTATATTAAATGAAGATATCAATTCTAACATGGACAAGTTCATAAATTAGATTGAAAAGATAAATAAAAGGAACATTGAACCTGTAATTGAAGAAGATAAAAATATTCCTAAGTCCTTTAAGAGGAGTCCTAATCCTAATCTTAAGAGAGAGGAGAGAACCTCTCTTTCTAAAAACTACATCAAAAAACTGAAGTTATGAGTAATGAGATCTGCTCTCTTGTGTTTGGATGGACTCCCCCACTTTATAACCTCTAATCTATGTCTTCTGAGCTGAAAACTAGGTCAGAAGCAGCCCAAAAATCGCTGGAAACAAATTTTGCCACGCTGATTTTCGTAGATGCAATGCGTCCATGTAGAGCATGCGTTTGCATCATCTATCTGTATGGCCACTAAGGTAATTTATATATCAAATCGAATCCCCAGACATTAGCTTTCCAATGCAACTTGAACCGCGTCGTTTGGATCTCTGTAGCTCAAGTTATGACCGTTTGAGTGCGAAGAGGTCAAGCTGACAGCTTTGGCAATTCCTTCAGTTTCTTGTATTCCTTCCACTTTTGCATGCTTTCTTTCCATCCTCTAAGTCATTCCTGTCCTGTAATCTCTGAAATCACTTAACACACACATCAAGGTATTGAATGGTAATAAGAGAAGATTAAACGTAGCAAAATTAAGACCAAAGAAGCGTGTTTTCAATCATAGCACCGAATCAGGAAGGAAAATGTAAAACATGCAAATTTTATGAATAAGTGGGTAAAGAGTTGATAAAAACCACTCAATTGAACATAAGATAAACCATAAAATAGTGGTTTATCAATGAGTGATTGGGCTAAGAACTAGCTACAAATCTAAGTTTGATGTGGCCACTCACCTACTTAATCTAGGCTTACAACCATTTGGATAAACAAATTTTTGAAGAGTAAGCCCAGAGATTAAGTTTGGTGTGGCCACCACCATATGAGGATCACTTAACAAGCCCAATACCACTCAATTTGAAAGAATTTATTATATTGGTGGAGGCTTGAATGTGAGTTTTAATGTGTTCAGGGGAGAGTAGAAGCAAAAGGATGTGAAAGAATTGGAATTACTTCTTCCCCATGAACACATTAAAAACACAATGATGAACCCAATTTATTGAGATGCAAAGGAATTAAGTTTGGTGTCCCAAGGGACACCCATCAGTTGTAAATCCATTCACTAGCGTTAAAAGGAATGTGGAGGATTATTTTGTCATTACTAATGGGGTCTCGGTTTCATTTTCTAGAGATTGAAAGGGGCCCACTTGATTGATAGAAAAAGAGGTCAAAGTGTACTTGCACTTTGGAACTCAGCACATACAAGAAGCAAAGTGAGATAAGGATTGGCGCCTCTTCCCACGCTAGACACCACTCCCCAAGTGGGAAAACATTAAACCCATTTCCACTTCCCACCATTCGAACCACACCCTTCACCCCTATAAATCCCTTCACTTTCCCATTTCCCTCCCACTTCAAACCCCATTTCATACACAAAAGAAACTCCCACAGACCTTTCTTTCTCTCATCTCTTTTCTCTTTTCATCCCCTTTCTCTCTATCTTTTTACTTGATTGGGACAATCAAGTCCTAAGTTTGGTGTTGGAGTAAAACTTTTGTTTTGCTTGCATTTCTTTGCAACACTCTATTACTATCTCAGAACCTTCAAACACTCTCTCTCTAACCAATGGCACCACCGAAATCCTCAACGTCAAAGAAAAGAAAGACCAAAGAGCCAACTACTGGTTCCTCAAGCTCAACCTTCAATGAATACAAATTCCTCTCCGCATTCAACCAAAACCAATTCTTTGGTTGGGTGAGTGAGAGGGAGATTATCCCAGAGATTGGTTTTCAACTGGGAAAGAATAAGCACCCTGAAATTAACATCAAGATAAACAACAGGGGCTGGGCACTCTTGCAACCCACCAAAGAAAGTGGTGGAAGGCTTGGTAAGGGAATTTTATGCCAAAGCCGTGCCACAGCCAGGGCAAGCTTATGGGTACATTAGCTATGTGAGGGGGAAATCTATTTACTATAGTCCCTCTAACATAGAAAGCGTGCTAATGGTGAAGAGGACAAACTCCACTCGGAGTTAAGAGGCGAGGATGAAGCAACCAGACCCAGGATTTGATGAAATCCTGAACGAAATTTGTGTACTAAATGTGCAATGGATCAATGACAAAAATGGGAAACCCAACCAGCTAGGAAGAAGGGACTTGAGCCCCAAGGTAGGGGGTGGCTGGACTTTGTGAGAAGATCTTTGATCCCTACATCCAACACCTCAGAGGTGACCAAGGAGAGAGTTGTGCTCATATACAGTATTATGAAGGGAGAAAATGTAAATGTTGGGGAGTTGATTGCCGACAACATCAACAAAATACTGAAGAGCACTAATGAAAGCACAAAGTTGGCATTCCCCGGCATCATACAAGAGCTATGTGATGAAGCAAGACAAGCCTATAACTGCCAAGAAAATGGCCAAGGTGTTGGCTGTCAACCCACTTCAGAGAGCCAGGGAGAATAGAGCCCATGCACGTGTGCCACAGCAACAACAAGAAGAATAAGAAGAGGCAGAGGAGCAACCACATTTCCTGGCACTTTAACCACCATAATACCAATAATATCAACAATTTCCTGAAGGAGTAAACTGGGAGCAACTGCAAGGAGACGTGCATCAAATGAAGGGAGATTTGCATCAATTGAGGGAAGATGTCAACCAATTTCAAAATAGCCAAAGGGAGCAATGGAACCAAGTGAATGAGAACATACAAAACCTCCAAGGGAGCTTTGAACACCTGAAGGAGCAGCAAGAATAGATCGACTGGGGAAAATTGTAAGGTAGTTTAGGGATGATGTTGGAATATCAATTACATCAAAAGGAGAGCATTGTTGAATTCAGACACCTCTATGAAGCCAGAACTGTAGCAAGAGGGGAATATGACTGCTATGCACAAACTAAGTTGAGCTATTTGTGCAATGCAGTAGCCAACATGAATCCCAATTATCCTACGTATATGCAGAAATTGGAGGAACTCAGTGGACGGCAGGAGGAAATTGCATACCAACACAAAGAAAATGTGAAGTCCTACATGAGACAGTGATGCTAGGGCATCTTGGCCAGTTTCACTGACCTTTTCTTTACTGTTTTAGGGTAGTTTCATGCATTTTCTTAGTAAATAAGGCAAGTTTTGGATGAAAATACACTTACACCTTGATTCAAGAAATTATTGTGAACTTTACATGATTTTATGAGGATTAGGCATGAATTGTATGATAAAATTGATGATGCATAATCTCATGATTTGGAACAGAGATTTGATACACCTTAATTGCTTGATTTAAGGACAAAGGAAGCAAGAAGGAACCACGTTAGCAGCCACGTTAATCTAATTAATGTGACCACTAACGTGGAATGGGACAAGCCTATAGCGTTAATGGAAAAGGTGATCGCCACTAACGCCTTTGAAGCCATCATAGCCCATGTTAGTTGCCACGTTAACTACATTAACGTGGTAGCTCACGTAGAGGAGGAAGAGGAGCTCCAACGTTAGTGGTAAAAGTAGTTGCCACTAACGTTCCACAAAGGTACAATGAAGCCACGTTAAGAGTCACGTTAATCCAATTAATGTGAACTCTAATGTGGGATGAAGAACCAATCACCAATGTTAGTGACACTCACCTTTATCATTGACGATGGACCAATCCAAGAGTGCCCACATTAGTGGTCACGTTGAGACCACTAACATGAGAGATAACGTGGAGCTAAGCATGATAAGCCAACGTTAGTGACACTCACCTTTGTCACTAATGTTGGAGATGGCAATCACTACCACGTTAGTGGCCACGTTAATCTAATTAACGTGAAATCTAACGTGGGAGGTAGGGGCGTTTGGAGCGTTAGTGATAAAGGTAAGTGTCACTAACGCTCTCGAAGCTTAGCCATGCCCACGTTAAGAGTCACGTTAGTTATACTAACATGAACTCTAACGTAGGGAAATGGTGTACAAGGCAACGTTATTGGAAAAAGTGATTCCCAATAACGTTTGCGAAGGACCAAGAGGCAACGTTAGTGATCACGTTAGTGCCACTAACGTTGAAGTTAACGTTGATCATTTTGGGTTGGAACGTTAGTGGAAAAGGTGATTGTCACTAACGTTCTCGAACCCACATCCTCACTTAACGTTAACACCACTAACGTCCTAACTAACGCCCATGCCTAACTCACACTTTTTCTGCAAACAAAGCTAAGCCCACTGAAGATTGTAACTACTTCAACTCAAGATCAAAGGCACATATCCAAGACTTGGAGAACTCACTAGAAGATCAAGAAGAGTAGTATATATTGGAGTAGTTTTGAACTATGATGGAGCTTTGGCACTTTTGGAGAACTACATTCTATATATTTACTTTCTGCATGTATTCTGTTCTACCCTTTTTCATTTCCATTTCCAGAGCTATGAACAACTAAACCCCTTTCATTGGGTTAGGGAGCTCTATTGTAATTTGATGGATCAATTATAGTTTTCATTCTTCTTCCTCTTTCTTTTCTCTTGATTTACTAGAAAGCTTTCGATCTTAATCTAATTGGTTAGTTGTCTTGGAAAAGAAACTCTCCATAATTGGATCTCCTGTGAGCCTTGGAAAAGGGATGAGGAGATCATGCTAGAAATGCTTTCTCATGTTGGACCAAATTGGGGTTTAGGCGGATATAGTGACATGTAATCCTCCTAACACTTTGATTTGGAAATACATGTGGTATAATCAGTGACCACACTTCATCTCTTCCCATGAGCAATTAAATCAAGGAATTGGGCAATTGTTCAAGCTTAGTGAGATTGGATTGCCAAGGAATTGGGATCTAATCAATTAAGATTGCCAAGGAGATCAATGAATGCATTGATTGAGGAAAAGATGAGAATGAACTTGATCCGGAGAATGCAACATCTCCTAAGCCCAATGAATCCCCATCTCTGATCTTACCCATTCTCTTTACTTTATGCCATTTATTTCCATGTTCATCTTCCCAAATCCTCATTTAAGATTTTGCACTTTATTTTCTGCAATTTACTTTCCACCATTTAATTTCCAATAAATCCTAACTACATTCTGTTGAGCTCAACTAGCACACTCTTCTAATTAAAGTTGCTTGACCAATCAATCCCTGTGGGATTCGACCTCACTCTATTGTGAGTTTTTACTTGACGACACTTCGGTATACTTGCCGATGGAAAATTTGTTGAGAGACAAGTTTTCGTGCATCAAGTTTATGGTGCCGTTTCCGGGGATTGATTTTGTATCGACAATGATTAAGTTGGAAGTTCACTAGATTGAGCATTTTTTTATTGTTGTTTAATTTGCCTAGTCATTTACTCTTAGATTCATTTAGTTTTCTTCCTCATCCCTTATCCCCTTGTTGTTTTCTTTTTGTTTGAATTTACTTATAATTTTTCTCACTAACCCACTAACTGTTTGATAATTTGCACCACTCACACTAACAATCACTCTAACAAGAATAATCACTTTGTTTGTTTGCTTGCTGTGTGATCTGTTAGTTTTATGACAGGGAGACAAAGCGGAGCTTCAACTTCCTTTGATTCCGAACCTGAGAGGACCCTCCATAGATTGAGGAGGGAAGCAAGAGGGAAAAGAGTTGTTGGTGCTAAGGAAGAGGAAGAGTACTTTGAAACAAACATGGAGGAGAACATGAAAAACAACCATGAAGAAGAAGCTCACAGCCATGCCAGAGAAGGCCTTGTGAATCATGCTGGGCAGGAAAGAAGAGTATTAGGCTCTTACATCAATCCCAACCCAGGAAATTATGGAAGTAGCATCCAAAAGCCAACCATACATGCCAATAACTTTGAATTGAAACCCCAACTCATCACCCTTGTTCAGAACAATTGCTCATTTGGAAGAAGTGCCCAGGAAGACCCCAATTAACATCTAACCACCTTCCTAAGAATATGTGACACTGTGAAGTCTAAGGGCGTTCATCCGGATGTCTATAGATTGCTATTGTTCCCTTTCTCACTCAAGGACAAAGCATCTAAGTGGTTGGGATCCTTCCCGAAGGAGAGCTTAACAAATTGGGAGGACGTGGTAAACAAGTTTTTGGCAAGATTCTTCCCCCCTAAAAGAATTAATAGGCTGAGAGCTGAGGTGCAAACTTTCAGGCAACATGATGGTGAGACTCTCTTTGAGGCATGGGAGAGGTTTAAGGATTTAACAAGAAGATGCCCACCAGACATGTTCAATGAATGGGTTTAATTACACATCTTCTATGAAGGTCTTTCTTATGAGTCAAAGAAGGCCGTAGACCATTTATCAGGGGGCTCTCTAAACAAGAAGAAAACCATTGAAGAAGCCATAGATGTCATTGAGACTGTCGCTGAGAATGACTACTTCTATGCTTCTGAAAGAAGTAACACTCGAGGAGTAATGGATGCACTGTTGGCTCAAAACAAGGTGATCACCAAGTAGCTAGCAGATCTTACCAAGAAGGTGGAAGAAAACCAAGTCGCAGCAGTCATCACCTCATCACCAGCTCAAGAAGGAGTGAATGTAGGAAAAGAGGGTGACTGGGAACAAGCCAAACTATGTTGGAAACTCAGCCAGACAGACCCATGATCCATACTCCAAAATTTATAATTCTGGTTGGGGAAACCACCCTAACTTTGGGTGGGGAAATCAACAAGACCAAGGCCAAGACCAGGGACGTCACAACCACAATCCCAACAACAATACAACTCACCAACATACCTCACAGAGATCCTATCAACACCCACCTAATCACCCTTCTCAACCACCTAACCTCAACCCACCATCACTAACTGAGTATAGACTTTCCAGAATTGAGACTCTACATGAAGACATATGTAAAGAAGTCCAAGACAACAGAGTGTTCAAGGATGAAGTGCGAGCCAACATAAAAAAATAGGGAGACACCATCAAGAGGCTGGAGTCCCAAGTGGGATATCTATCTCAACAATTTCCTAAACCTACTGATAGTTTCCCAAGTGATATAGAGAAGAACCCAAGAGGAGAAACAAAGAAAGTAAGGTGGGAAGAATGCAAGATGATCACTATAAGTGATGAGAGGAGTATGAAGGAAATGCACACACAAACAGAACATCTCCAAGACATTCCAAGGGAAAATCATGAAGAAAGAAACCATGCACCTCATCCCACACACAGGGAAGAACTACAGAAAGCGGAGACCTGAAACCCATATGCACCCTTTCCCCAAAGGCTCAAAGGTGGTGTAGCAAGGAGAATGTATTCAAGGTTCCTTGACATGTTTGCATCTCTTGATGAAAATATACCATTCATTAAGGCCCTCCAGCAAATGCCTTCCTACATCAAGTACATAAAGGAGTTGCTGGCCAAAAAGAGTTCATTGAAGGGTGGGCAAACAATAAAGATGAACAGGGAGTGCAGTGCTCTCATTCAAACAGAGCCACCTACAAAGAAGAAGGATCAGGGAGTTTTCACATTCCCTATGCTATAAGAGAGACAATGATTGATAAAGGGCTCTGTGACCTGGGAGCAAGTATCAACTTAATGCCTTTGTCCCTCATGAAAAAGCTTCAAATCAATGAGCTAACACCCACGAACGTAATCATCAAATTGGCTGACAAAACTCAAAAACAGGCAATAGGAGTGATTGAAAACGTATTAGTAAAGGTTGGAAACTATTTCCTGCCCACAGACTTCGTTATCTTGCAGATGGAAGAGAATCATATCCATGCCATCATCTTGGGAAGGCCATTCTTAGCCACAGCCAGAGCACTTATAGATGTGGAGTGAGGAGAACTAATCTTGAGAATACATGATGAAAATCTTACCTTCAATGTCTTCAAACCCTCACAAGAAACAGATTATGATAACAAAGAGTCAAGGGAAGACCACAGTAAGGAGCTGATGGAAGAGACAAGCACAGGAGCACAAGCACCACACCTGAGACCCCCTATGGTTGACAAGCAATGTGGTTAGAAAGAACAACATCTAAGTGTAATCCAAGAGGAACTAGACCCACCGAAGTCATATGAGACAAGCAACAAAACCCTTCTGAAAGAAGAAACCAAAAGGAGCAAAGTGACATCAAGGAACACAAGGAAAAAGGCCCCAAGGGGATGGAGAAACAAGAAGATCCCTACAGAGGATTTCTCTCTAGGAGATGAAGTGGTCTCTGCCTATTTTCCATCTATCCCACCTCATCTCCCCACCATCCCATCTCAACTGCCTCAAGTGTACACCATCAACAAAATCATGTCCTTAGAACATGTGGAGCTTCTTAACAAAGCCAATGGAGACAAATTCACTGTAAGAGGGGAAGATTTGAAGCACCACCGACCACCCTGACAAAGGCCAAACGTCAAGCTAATGACGCTAAATAAGCGCTTCATGGGAGGCAACCCATATTTTATTCCCTTACCTTTTTAATCTTTAATAGTAGTTAATAAGGTAAAATTCATGAATCCTAAATCAACTTCGACAACCACTATAAGAATCCCTACATGCAGCATATAGTACATGATAAGTTTGGTGTTCAAGGCACACCAAGAAGGCCTGAACACACTCCAGAATATAAGATTCTTTTTGAATCTTGTTGCACCATATTATCACAAACAAGTTTGGTGTCACCAACATTGCATGCATGGGCATTTGATTGGTCGGTTGGTTTGCATTCATGAATGGCTCTTAGTTAGTCAAAAATAAAAACAAAAAAATTGGGTGGTGGCTAGCCTCCAAATTTTTTTTACTGCCACAATTTAAATTAATTCTTCTTTCCTTTTGTCTTGCAAGGAATTGGGAAGGAATATTGGAGGAACTTGATGGGACAACCAATTGAAGGGAGGTTCAACCACTTCACCCACGGAACTACACACTTGTCTTCAAAGGATGCACCTTGGGAAGTGCCACCATGCAACATTGGGAGTTGGATAGCCTTGGAGACCGAACCAATCAATTCACAAATGTGGTGATCCTTGTGCTCATCCAATGCCAAACCCCAATCGTCCACTATTAAGCAACACCATCAATCCATACCCTTCAATCTCATCATTCCCCTATATAACCCCCACTCTACATCCACTCCATAGGCTATCACCCTCTCAATCTATCTCTCCTCTTCCTCCCAAACACAAATGCACTCAACATTCTCACACATCAATTCTCACCCATGGCATCATCAAGCTCCAAGAGGCAAAAGGGGAAGGAACCGGTGGAGAGCATTCCCTTCGACGCAAGGAGATTCAAGACTACCTTACATGAGCTCCAATTTGAATGGATAAAGAACAAGAAAATATTGCCAGAGTTGACATTCTATTTCAACAAGGATGAGTGCCCAAAGATTAGAGAAAAGATTGAACAGAGGGGTTGGCAAAAGCTCACGAACCCAGAAACAAAGATAAATGCAAACATCATCAAGGAGTTCTACGCCAATGTGGCCAGAGAAGACAATACTAAGGCCCCCACCTTCAAAAGCTACGTGAGAGGAACAGAGGTGGACTTCAGCTCCAATGCTATAACAAGGACTCTTCAGCTAAAATCACCACATTTTGATGAGCTCAATTATCAAGTAAGAATAAGCAATGCCCCCGACGAGGATGAACTTGAAGAAATTGTGAACGATATGTGTGTTATAGGATCTGATTGGGAAAGGTACTCAGATAAGAGGTTGCGGTTCATTAGGAGAGGAGACCTTATCCCGGAATCCAAGGGATGGTTTGAGCTCATGTGGAGATCTATCCTCCCAGCCTCAAACAATTCTGAGGTCAACATTGCCCGAGCTACTATGGTACATTGATTAATAAAGGGTGAAGGCATCAATGTGCATGAAATTATAGCTGAGAAAATCTAAGATTCAGCCGAGAAGAGTGATCCAAGTGCTAGACTTTGGTACCTCAGCACCATCCTTAGACTATGTATGAAAGCCAAGGTAGTATTCAAAGATAACAATCTAAAATGGGTAAACCCGGGGAGGTTAGTTACGCTCCAGCATATAAACTATGTGGCACCCGCTCAACAGCAAAGAAGGGCTCAGATAAGGAAAAAAACTGCACAAGAAGAGCTTCACCAAGAAGAACCTCACCAAGAAGAACCCCAACAAACAGGGTACCAGCAAGAAGAGCAACATGATCTAACCAACATAAATATGTTTCACATTCAAGGAGCCATTGAGGATCTGGCAAGGAGCTATATGGAGGGACAAGAATAACAACTGCATGTTCAATCTCAAAGGATGGATCGTCAAGAAGAACTACTCTCTAATTGGATGGATCAACAAAGGGAGTGGCAGAAACAACAAATGGAGCTGCAACAGGAGCATTACTCCCAGCTCACCCAAGCCATCAATCAAGTGACCGAAAGGCAAGAGCTCCAAGACAAACGCCTTCAAGAACTCAACCAACGTTAGATAGCTCAGATGAAAGCATTCAACGAGTTCAGCGTGCTCAATGAGGGACGGCAACTGCATCAGGAAGAGTTTAGCATAAACACTCAGGCCAAGTTAACTTATGTGACTATGCATATGTATAACTTGCACCCTACCATCCCAAGTTATGATGCAGTCCGCAGAGACTTAACAGAACAAAAAGATGGAAAGGTGAAACAACAAAAGGAAGCATTAAAGAAGAAGATGGAGGATGCTGGTTTCTGGAAGAAGCTGATCGGGAAGCGCAAAGGAAATGGGGACTCAAGAAATCAAGGAGGATCCCAAGACCAAAGGACATGAGCATTCTGAGAAGTGAAAGGTGGTAGAGTTCTTTCTTAATTATAACCTTTTTCAAGCTTTAAATAAGGAAAATCATGTATGAAATAGAACATGCTTCCATAGTAGCTTAGGAATTTTCAATTCTGTTTTTAAGATTTCGTTGTTTAGGTCTAAGTGTGTTGGTTTAGGCCCTAGCTTTCATTTTCATCTTGCTTATATGTATTCTTTCCCGTCTAAGTCAAGTAAAAAGAAAATGTTATGAAAAACAAGAGTGGAGTTATTGATGAGCGGATAATTTATACGCTTTTTGGCATTATTTTTAGGTAGTTTTTAGTAAGTTTGAGCTACTTTTAGGGATGTTTTCATTAGTTTTTATGTTAAATTCACATTTCGGGACTTTACTATGAGTTTGTATGTTTTTCTGTGATTTCAGGTAAATTCTGACTGAAATTGAGGGATTTGAGCAAAACTCTGAAAAAGGCTGACAAAAGGACTGCTGATGCTGTTGGAATCTGACCTCCCTGCACTCGAAATGGATTTTCTGGAGCTACAGAACTTTAATTGGCGCGCTCTCAACGGCGTTGGAAAGTAGACATCCAGAGCTTTCCAGCAATATATAATAGCTCATAATTTATTCGGAAATTGACGACGTAACTTGGCGTTGAACGCCAAGTACATGCTGCTGTCTGGAGTTAAACGCCAGAAAAACGTCATGATCCGGAGTTGAACGCCCAAAACACGTCATAACCTGGAGTTTGACGCCAAGAAATGCCTTAACTCGTGGAATGATCAAGCTCAGCCCAAGCATACACCAAGTGGGCCCCGGAAGTGAATTTATGCATCA